>NC_057800.1:343296517-343637504 GCF_018294505.1 Triticum aestivum | reverse complement strand
TGCTACTGCTACTGCTACTGCTACTGCTCCTGCTCCTGCTCCTGCTACTGCTACTCCTACTGCTACTGCTACTGCTACTGCTCCTGCTCCTGCTCCTGCTACTGCTACTGCTACTGCTACTGCTGTTGCTGCTGCTGCTACTGTTGCTGCTACTGCTGCTGCTCCTGCTGCTGCTACTCCTACTGCTACTACTACTGCTACTGCTACTGCTGCTGCTACTGCTACTCCTACTACTACTACTACTGCTACTACTACTGCTACTACTGCGGCCGTGTGGGGGTGCGATGCGAACACGGCAGGCTTTTACTTTTGAACTTGTAACTTGTAAAATTTTGTTCTGCTCCATGGGGCGACCGATAGATAGAAATAACGATTTTCCCTAGAGTAATGAGAAGTTTGGTTTTGGCTCGGTTCATGCATGGAGTACGTAGGAAAATTATGAAGTTGATGCGGAAGTTAAGCTAATTACTAGTAGTACCATATACTACTACATGGATTTGACGCAAAGATAAAGATACATACGAATCCATCAACGACATCCTCACGCCCTAGTGCACCGGGTCACCAACTGACGTGTGAGGAGCAGCGACGTTGGCGGCAAGCTCAACGTGCTTCTGAACAATGCCATCCAAGGTTGCCCTGCGGTCCAAGAAGGCCAGCGTCCTATCATCCTCCTCTTGCATGTAGTAGTCCTTGTGGACGATTTGCGCATAGACGTGGGCGATTACGTCGATGGTGTCTTGCTGCGCCAGGCGCTGCGCGACGAGCGTGACCTCGAGGTGGACATTCTTCGGCGCGACAGCGGGCAGTCACAGGGCCACCAGTGCGTCGAAGAGGTTGTCACCATAGAGGCCGTTGAGGGTGGCAGGCATCATAGAGCCTGGGCGCGTGGGCTGGAGGCATACGTCAAGGTCGTTCGCGAGGTTCTTGACGACGGTGAACTTGTCAAGGAAGCCGATGAGGACCTCGTCGAACAAGGAGACGAAGTAATCGTCCAAGCGGTCCCTCGCCCTGGCGGCCTCAAGCACTACCTGGAGACATTCCTCGATACCGGGCCGCAGGCCAGCGGCGTGGACCATATGGCGCAGCCGGCTGATGCTCACGCTCATCGCCTCCATGGGTCTAGCTTCTTGTCAACTAATCTTGCGATTGGAGTGATCACTCTTGCCCTTGGGTGCGTAGGTGCGTAGGATTTCATAGATTGGACTGGCGGGAGCCTTTATATGAGAAGTGCAGACTACGTTGAATTCACGTGCGTGTTGGCTATCAACTCCTTGCCCCTCTACTACACCTGCCTTTGGCTGTATGACAGGTTGGCCAGCCACCCATTGGGCCCACATGTCATACACCCAAAGTCAGGTGCAGTAAGTCAATGAAGTTGCGTCCCCCTCCGTGCCTGTGCATGCTTTCAATGACTTGAGACTACCAAACATCACATGCAGTGGTTAGTTCATTGCATGTAATCCTATTAAGTAGCAAAAAGACATTAAGTTACCTCGCCGATAGGAATAAAACAATACACAATGTATTTATTTACAGAGGGAGTAGTACATTTTTTGTGACATGCATTACTAGATATTGCTAGTCAAATACTAAATCCAGATGGATGTGGTAGTACTACTAAATCCAGACGGTGGTGCTAGTACTAGTAGTAGTGCCAATGTAGTAGCACTATACTACCCGTTGGTCAAATTATTACGTGCTGCTCCTCACAGTGAAGTGACAAGACCCTACGCCGGAGATGACACCTGAGTATATGCACCATGTTCGGCATACCATAGTCAGCCTCGCCGTCTGCAGTCACTATCATCATGGCGGTAGACCTAGCCTGCTTACAACTAGCCGTGTTCGACATAATTTCCCATGCGTAGATGCCCGTGCATTGCACAGAACACCAAGATTGGGGGGTGGACGGCGCCGACAGCGGCCATCACGCCAGATTTTTCCATGGCCTTCTAGATGTGGTGGGGAGGAGATAAGGCTGATTGTGAGAGACAAGGAGTTGTTTGTAAATAGGGAACAAGTGTGGGCATCTTTTTGCAAAACTGGAGAAGTTTGGTTTGTATGCGTTAGATCTAGATCTGACGGCTATTGGTGAAAGATGGCAGGCACAACATCATCACCAACTCAGGACCTGTTTGATTCGCATGATTTTGAAAACACAGGAATAGGACATGGCAATATTACAAGTTTCAAATTGATATTAGAAATGTTAGGAGTAATGTTGCCCCTACGAAGAGGGAATTACTAGGAAGTTTACGTAAGAACTTTCGTTACTTTAGGTGGATGCAACATTATCGTACAAAATAAAATCCACCACCCTGACAACTCACTAATGGGCAAATAAGTTTTCGAGTCTCTGGCCACTTGATGTTTCAAAATAAATTCAGCTTCTGCGGAGACTTTGTCATTTAGGCTTAGACGCTTGCGGTGATCAGCACGCCATTCATTGTTGCGCCAGAGAATGCCAAACCTCATTACCTTGAGCACACTTGCCTCCAGAACAAAGAACCTGGCCAATTTAATCTCAGATGTGCTGCCTCGGTAGTTGATCAAATCAATTTCTGTAAGATGGAGATCAAGGCATTCGATGAGATTGTTATAGTGCAACACCTTTTTCACTTTCGGGTCTTTTTTTATCTGCAAAAGAAGAGAACATATTAGAGAAGCTGGCAGTATAAGATTATCGTGTCATCAAGAGGTACCAATATCATTCTCTCATACGATAGGGTTGGCTGGCTAGTGATATTTTTTCACTCTCTATCTCTCTCTCTCTTTCTCTTTCCCCTCATTTACCTAGAAGTACATGAAGAGCTTGGGCATTTGTTGCCTTCCACTATGTGGCCGATGCCATAATACGCAGCGATGTCAAATCAAAAGATTTTGGCACCGCTCTCGTGATGTGAGAGAGTTGACACCGTTGAGCACACATACCCACATGTATAAACAAATCAATCAAACCAACTACACCAGCCTCTCACTCTCCCAAACAAGTGTTATTTTATTGCCTCAATCCTCTCTCTCTCCCATGCAAGTGTTTTTTCATTGCGTGAGTTAATTTGGCACCAGAGCAAAGTAGGTGATCCATATTGGGGCACCAGGTGAGCAATTGAGGGGCATCGATGCCAAATGCATCACTAGTGAATTTGGCACGTGTTTTGGCCTACATAGTGGAGGGCCGTTATAGCCCACTTTTGTACTACCTCTTATTTAGTATAAAATTTTGACCATATATTTATGTAAGAAAATGCCAATGCATGTCACCAAAAACTACACCATTTGAAATTATGTTCAAATATGAATCCAACGATATAGTTCTTAGTGACATGCATTAACATTTTGTCAGTTAAATCTATGGTCAAATTTTGATACTACAAAATAGGAAGAGTAAACCAGGACAAAGGTAGTACTTGCTCTTAGGGTAACCATAGAGTTACTGGAGTAGTCTAAGTTACTTTCCACTATGACTAGCCTAGGCTACTATAGTAGTACAACAAAAAAACGATGCAGGTGATCATGTGAGAAAAATACTAAAAACATTTCTTTCGGTGTAGTGCATAGATGCAGTTTTGAACACTACACTTGTCATCGTAATTTGGGAAAATTACGAAACTTTGAGCTACGTTGTGATTATCGTTTACTAATAGGAAAGAAGTTTCACCTCGATGAGTAGCTTCTCCGTGCACAGAAAGCATGTAAGGAATCCAACAACTTGATCCAGATTGGGGCCGATAGATTTTATTGCCAAGATCTTCACTGTGCGCATAGACTGGGTCAAGCTTGTTGGAATCATTTTCTGGAAGACGGTCGTAAATACATCAAGAAGAAATTTAAAAATGTGAATTTCAAGAAGACGGAGAAGAAGATGAGTGCTGTACCTGAACGATTACGGATCCAATAAAGAGTTCGGAGAATTTGGCAGACGAGTGCACCAACGCTGTCAATTTTGGCGCGTCCATGACCCTGATTTTTGTTGGACCTTCTAGATCCGATACAAGCAATCTCTCAAGAAAAGGAGCATTCTCAATGACCATAACATGGAACAGCTGGAGTGATCTCTTCCCAACTGATGTCTTGTTGCGGGGCCAGCAAGACACATAAATCCATCAGAGATTCGTCGAGGCGATGTGGAGGCTAATGAACCCGTGGATCTTCTCAAGACGAAGGTACTCGAGCGCAGTACAGCTGCGGAGCATATGCTCCATAGCCTTCTTCGAGATGACAACGTCGAAGAGGTCGAGCTTCTTGAGTTGAGGGAGAAGAAGGGCGGGCACGACATTAATCTGGGGAAGATAGCAGGAGCTTAAGCTGAAGCTGGCGTAGCGTTGGCGCGAGGCGGAGCGCGGACGGCGGTAGAGAGCGACATCGTATAGCTTTAAAGCTGAGCTCCTCGAGCTGATCTAGGGTGGGGGATAAGAACCACTCATCGAACTTGGGTTGGACCTTGCAGTTGGTACTGAACATGTGGATGTCAAGGCATTTGGCTGGCCCAGGGTGTGATGGAAGGATCTTGGAGACTGCGGCCATCCATTTGCAATCCCCGTTGCAGAGGCAACTGTCGACGGTGAGGTTGAGGGGGATGCGGCGCCAGAGGGCCCGCCACCGCCGGGAGCGCAGGGCGGTCCGCACGGCAGATTTGGTGGGGAGGAGGCCGATGATGACGAGCAGCATGTCGTCGGAGAGGCTGCTGATGAAGTCCAGGCTTGCCAGATGCGGTTTTGGCTCGAGCCGCCTCTGCTTGTTGGCTGCCTCGCCGTCCATCTCAACCGGCGGCCATGCTGGTGTACACGTGTGCTGGTGTGTGTTGTGTGCTGGGTGTGCGCGAGTGCGTCCTTCTGTGCATGCCGCCGCGCAGTGGTGAATTGTGCGTGAGTGCGTCCTCCACGCAGAAGAAGTGTGTCCTCAATGCGCCCTCAATTTACTAGCATGCGGGGTGCTACCTCGGGTGGTTTCAACTTTGTTTACTTCACCGCGTGTCAGATGGGCCTCTAGTTTACTTATTTTCACCCACTGCCACATGGGCCAGCACACGAATGTTGGAAATATGCCCTAGAGGCAATCATGTATGATGATATTTCCTATGTGTTTATGAATAAAAATAGTCCTTGGACATTATCAATGCTGTGTATTAGCAAGTACGTGACTTGTTTGTGGGACTATGCATTGTATGATGACTGTCCTAAAAGGTCCATAGTCAAAAGGGTTGTGTGGACACGCAGCCAACTAGACTAGCATATGACACGGTCGATGGCTTGGTCTCACTAGCCATGGAGCATTGGATGCTAACCGGATAATATGGACTTGGAAGGATCTGGTCGGATTTGACGTAGTCGGATCCGAGTCGAGATAAGGTCCAAGTCGGACAGATCCAACTATGAGAGGCAGCAATATGTCATCTGTGAGTCTCTAGTACAACATATGTTCTATGTCCTAAGACCTGAGCTGACACATGTACTCGGGATGGTGACAGACTTGCTTTGGGCTGACCAAACGCTACTCCGTAACTGGGTAGTTATAAAGGTAGGTTTCGGGTTTGTCCAGAACCATGCTGCGAGACGTGGTCGAGCAAGATGGGATTTTCCCCTTCGATCAGGAGAGATATACTCTGGGCCCCTCGTGTGATCCGACCAGGATAAGCATGGCCGTGCGACAAGGATTATGAGATAATCCGGTTTGTGCTTGGCATCACTGGAATGAGAAAGAGGTCGGGCTAGCACAAGGATGACAGTCTCGCCTTGAGCTCGACAACATGTATCGTGTGGCAAAAGGAATGGAAGTATGATGTACAGGTTCGCTAACCAGCTTCATAGTCTGCTTGGTGTTCGGCATGCCTTGCTATAGGCTGCTACCAACTGTGCAGTTCGGAGGTGATCCGAACTACGACCAAGCCGACTTGAACCTAAGGGGTCGCGTGCTTAAAGGAAGGAACCTACGAGGTCGGATCCGAGGAGATTGGTTGGATGTGATCCGAACTGTATTCAGATTGTGGCCGAGTAGACTTATGGGCTTTTAGGGTCCGTGCGAGACCCAAGTGTTGAGCCCGCGATGGACGCCTATATATAATGGAGGTGCCACACATTCACGCGGTTGATCGCTTCGGCGCTGTCACTAGGGTTTGCATGTGTTGCGAATAGACACCTCCACTCGCTGTCGGTTGTGTGATCGGACCTAGCAGTCCACCGCACGACGTTCCTCCTGCATGCGCGGATACCATTATAGGCGGTGTACTTGCGCCGCTCTGGCGAACCTATACGTGAGAACCGACCACCGGCTGTACGAGGGAGATCGGACGAGGAGGAGACGATCCACGCGGACGCGCTACCCCAACTCTTCTTCCGCTGCCCGGCACTGCGCGTCTAGTGGTAACGAACTGTGATCCATCTCCCGTAGCATGTTCTTGGTTGTTCTGCGCGTAGGAAATTTTAATTTGCAGTCGACGCACCCTACCGTAGATCCCTACAACGAAGATACAGAACACAAGCTGACAAAGCAGCATGTGGACTGGTTGACCGGTCAACTAAACAATATACGGAGCTATACGCTGATACAGTGAGCATATAATCCGTCGGTATAGAGTGTTTGTGTGAGAGGGGAGGCCCGTGAGAGATAGCAGAGAGAGAGAGAGAGAGAAAGAGCTACTCCCTCTGTTCGATAATGTAGTTCCAACATTTTTTTGAAAGTCAAACTTTTGAAACTTTGACCAAGTTTATAAAGAAATTACTTATATCTACAATACCAAAGATAAATAATAGTATGAAGTAAGTACATGTTGTGATGAATCTAATGATCTTTCCAGATGTAAATGTTTTTCTCCACATATACCTGGTCAAACTTTTCTGAGATTTGACTTTTCAAAACATCCATATGCTTATGGACATGAGAGAGTCCCTAACTATAGAGAGAGAGGGAGAGGGAGAAATAGAAAGAGTGAGTGAAAAAAGTGTGTGTGCATGTGTGAAAGAGACATGGACAACACTCGATAAAAGTAAACGTGTGTGTGTCTTATGCAAACATATCACACATGCATCTTCGACAACGGAAGCAAGGTGAGGAGATAGTGTGTGGTTGTTTGCAACCAAGAGAGCAAGACCCCTAGCACGTGGCCAAGAGGGGTCTGACAACCAAGGGAGAGAGGTCGAGAGAGACGTACACAGAAAATGCAGACATGGGGAGGAGAGAGTGTATGTTTTCCATAGAGAGATCCCCTGGAGATCGTGATGGGACTACATGGGTGGGAGATCGAGTGACAAGGTGTGTGCGCGATAGAAGATACCCCGAGAGATATCGAGATAGACGTATGGATGGAAGGAGACAATACGTGTGTTCCTGATGGCTAGTGAGAGATAATCATACTTAGGGGGGGAGTGCTTGCGCCTATGATGGAGTGAGGGATTATGGTACTTATTAGGGGGGTGCGTGTCACATAGAGAGAGAACAAGGGCGGAGAGTGTTGGATGGGTCTATATGTATAGCGCGAGCGAGACATGTGTATGTGTGAACCAGGGAGATATAAAGTTTGAGAGAGATTGAGGAGCCCCGATAAGGCTGAGTGGTGCGTCAGATAGCTGAGAGGGGGAAAGAGATATTCCATCCGCTCGATAATGCAGTGCATGTAATTTTTTTAGAAGTCAAACTTTGGAAACTTTGATCAGGTTTACACAAATGTTATTTATATCTTCAATACCAAAGATACATCATACGAAACTACATCTCATGGTGAATCTAATGGTATATGTTTGCCGTTCCAGATGTAATTGTTTTTCTCCACGTACATGGTCAAACTTTGTGATGTTTGACTTTTCAATAAATCAATATGCTATGGACCGAGGAGAGTGCCTAAGTCGAGAGGGATCAAGTGCGTGTGAAGGAGAATGAGTAAGTGTGCAAAAAGAGTATGTGTGTGAAAGAGAAAGTGACAACAAACGATAAATTAGAGAGAGTGTGTGTTTTTTCGTTTCTTAGGCGAACATATCACGCATGCATCTCCGAGATAGAAAAGCGAGGCGAGGAGATACACGAAGATAGCTAGTGTGTGATTGTTTGCAACGGAGAGAGACACCCCTATAGCACATGTCCAATAGAGGTCTGGCCAACAAGGAACAAAGGTCGAGAGGGACACATGGAGAACATGGACGCATGGGGAGGGCGAGAGGGTGTGTTTGTGATAGAGAGACCCCCTCGAGATCGTGAGGGGACTATATGGGTGGGAGATCGAGGGAGGTGCGTGCGCGATAGAAAGATGCCCCGAGAGAAATCGAGATAGACCATGCACATGTTTGTGATGGAGACTAAGATTAGCTAGTCATATACATATAGGGGGGACTGCGTGTGCCTACAATTGAGTGAGAGACCATCATACTTGGCTAGCTAGGCATGAGATTGTGTGTGTGTGCGTGTGAGATGGAGAGAGAACGAGGGAGAGAGATAGAGTTTTAGATGGGCCTATCGAGTGCGAGTGAGATATGCATGTGTATGTGTGACCCAGGTAGATGGAGAGTTTGAGAGAGAGGGGGAAGAGCTCCGAGACGACAGAGTGGTGCGTGAGAGAGTTACGGGCAACGAGCCAAGGAATTTGTGTGCGTACGATGAGTGCACCCAAGATATCTAGCTTGGACTAGAGAATCATACATAGTGTGCGAGAGAGACCTATAGATGGAGTATATATGCATGCGAACTAGAAAGACCCCCCCCACGCACACACACAAAGAGAGAGAGAGAGATGGAGAGAAAGAGAGAGGACCAACAAGGTTTGTGTGTTGGATGCGTGCGACAGAATTGAAGATTGTCGGCGAGAGAGAGAGAGAGAGAGAGAGCAGGAGTCCGGGAGAGGGGGAGGTCGCGTTTTATGCATCAAAGACTGATATAAACCATGTTTCGATATAAACTTGCATTCAAATATTTAAATTGGAGAACATGTTCTCTGCAATCCACACATGAACGGATATATGCGTATATCAAACAAGTTCATTAATTTGACTTTCAACATGTTCATGGAGTACTATAATACTGTACAACATGCTATTCGATTGAGGTGTTCAATTTTGGATTTAGTTCACTATTTTGACCTGGTGAACGAGCTATTTCATTGAATCGAGATATTTCATTTTGGGTTTGATTCCCGTTTTTGAGTGGGTCAACTATTTGTCATATAGTAAACCGCTAGCAACAAGCATGTAAAAACACATTACTCCCGAGCATCATCTCTCCATCTAAAAAAGAAGTGGCAAGCTAATATTTCTAAATTTGATTCGAATCGACTTGGTAAGGTAGACGTGGATGCTCGTTCTCCCAAATTTTGAACAAATTGTTAAACATCTTCTGCTCGGTGGAATTCGCCCGAGCAAATAAATGGGAGACGCGAAATTACCGTCCTATGTCGGAGACACATTAATTGGCCCGTTGTGCATCGAGGGTAGGTTCGCAACTTCATCCAAGCACGCCTTCTCCTCGGCTGAAATGACATGTGCCGAATAATTCATAAACCATGGTCGACAAAACACGCTCTCCTCGCCCGAAATAGCTCGCGCCCACTTTTTCAAAACACGCTCTCCTCGCCCGAAATCGCTCACGCCCACTATATTTCAAAACACGCCCTCCTCGCCCGAAATCGCTCCCGCCCACTCTTTGGGGAGAAGCAAAGTTACTCTCCTATCCCCGACCCTGAGTACACAGACCCAAGTCGAGAAGCCTAAAGGCGGGGGTAGAACTATAACTCGCCCTCACATTTCAGACAAATGCGTCCGTAAAACATGGTTCCACTCCCCTCCCAATCCCCCCCATTCATACCTCGTGGGCGCCAAATCACCTTCTCCCCGGAAGCTCCCTTCTCCCGAGTCGAGAAACCTCAGCCCCTCCTCCATGGCGTCCCCACCACACCAATTTCACAGCCGCCTCCTCCCTAATGCCGGAGACGTTGTCCATTTGCCGTCGTGCACTGGGCCGTGTGCCTCTTACTCCATGCTGCCAGAGCTGCCTCGATGATGGCCGCATGAACCGTACCGGAGTCGATTCACCCCCGCTGTTGTTCACGGTGCCGGAGTGGCTCCAACTTTGGATTCGTCCAAAGTCCCGGCGCTGCTTCCCCGTAGCCGTTGACCGTCACGACATCGCTGTTTCCCCACCGCCGGTGGCCACCGCAACTGCGCCGACCTCACCGACTCGACAGCTGGACCTGCCTACTTCACCATGCCGCCAGATAGGTCGCACCCTCATCTCAAATCACTTTATTTAGGCATCAGTTGTCTGAATTTTTATTCTGGGCCAATCGATTCCCAATGGGAAGCAGCACCCCTCGAGGCGGCGGAGCTCCTAGGCTGCTGGTTGGCTGGTGTCTAACGTAAGGGTGCGGGGCCGCAAGTTCGCCGCGGTAGCAGCGCTTAGATGGCTATCTTAGAGTTGCATGGGTTCAAGGTACTGCCGCCGCCGGATCTGGATGATGGGGAGTCTTTGTGGATTGGCCCGGGGGCGGCGCAACCACGACAGTGCGGTGGGGTGAGGAGCGGGGTTTTGGCCGGGGCCACGGACGGCGGAGGCAAGCTGCTCTGCCGTTGGTCGCTAGCTCTTCGGGGAAGATTCCTAACAGTGTCAACCGGGAGGCACAAGACGGCCATCAAGCCATCCGCCATAGATCGGACAGTACCAAAATAAAATAAAATCGTGTGACCCCAATTTAGTTTCAGTCAACAGACGTGTGACCACTCTCATACCTTGCTGTTGATCCCTTAGTGTATTTCTTCAGATCAAAGAGATGTGTTATTCTTAACGTTATGCGTTATCTGCATCTTCAGCCACACCGTCTTCTAACTCACCACATCTGCTCCAACAAGGGAAGCATACACCAGAAGGGAGCTATAGTCCCCACTCAACAGTTCCCTGCATCGAATGCGCGTGCCCGACATGGACAGCCACAACAACTGCAGGGCCATCGACAAGTCAGCACATGATGCTCACTCCTATGGATGGCGGCCAGATAGGTTGTACCCTCATCTTACTTGTGTGCAACATTTATGGCTTTGTTATTCATCTAAGCATGGAAAATAGATTATCACATTTCACTGTATATTCATGCTGATCTCTTACGGGTCTTGTTCAGGAGTTAACGTTGTTCCATAGTTCAGCTAAGATACTTGTTCTTTAGGTAACGTTGTTCCATAGTTATCATCCATCAGCCAATGCTATCCCACAGGCTGGTGATTATAGTATTATACCACTTCTAGTATTACCTATGTTGTTCTTTAATACTTTTGTGTGCCATCTAGTTAATCTCGAGTACAAACGATACATATTCTGTAGCTTTCATCTGTGTTCTCCCTTTAGTTTTTGAGACCTGTTGCTGCTAGTTAACCCCAGTCCTACTATTTATGTCGTCTCCTACAGGCACTCATTACATAAATCTAACTACTAGTTGTCTTCCATGCATGTCAGATATAATTGCACACACTGATATATCCACAAGAACCTCACGGAGCAATGTAAAGGCCAATAAACTTGATGTCAATGATACCCAATATGATGGAACATGTAAAGGCAGTTCTTCAGAAGACTTGCAGAAAGATGTTGAATCCTCTTCACCCCACAAGGTCCTTGCTCTAACTTGGCCCGTGATATGGGTACAACATGCATATAATGTCCTGGAGTGTATCTACTCTGTTGCAATGCCATGTGCTTAGCATGCTGATCATGCATGTAAATATGTCATGCCTTCCTGTTTTTCAGTACCTATTCCATTCATGATAACATGTTTTCAAATTCAAGTACTGTCATTCTACTCTATCGCAATGCCATCTGCTTAATTTGGACATCATGCTTCTGAATATCTTATGCATTGTTATTCATCAGTATGTACTTCATCTGTCTACCATACCATGTTTTTTTACATTGAAGTGTTGTTCTAGTGCTCTGTTGCAATGCCATCTTAGTTTCCCAATCATACACGTGTATGTTGCCTTAGTTTTTTCTGTACGTATTCCGCTAGCATACAGTTTTACATTCAACTAGTGTTTTTTACTGTGTTGTCCTGTCGTATCCCTAGCTCTTACACCATACTCCCTCCGTCCGGATTACATGTTGCCGAAATGGATAAAAAAGGATGTATCTAGAACTGAAATACGCCTAGACCCATCCATTTTTTCCGGATGGAGGGAATACATGTCAATATGTCATGCCTTTCTATTCTTCAGTACCTATTCCATCTCTCTGTTGTAGCATGTTTTATAATTGAAGCACCATTCTTCTATACAAGGCATGCAAGGGGAAGACGACTATGTTAGAATCTGAAGGGTTACAAACCAGGTCTTTGCAAAAGATCCAAACGCCAGGAGATAATAAACCAACTCCAGTTTTTATAGATACTGCTCCAGCACAGAGAAACCCAACTCCTACTGATAATAAGCAGATTCCAGTGGCCAAAGAACTAGTCCGCTCCAGTCCAGCAAAAATATGTCAACTCCATTCTAAGAAGCGTGTGCGTATCCTTGCATCATGAAATTTTATAGCATGCTGATCATATTTTCTACATGTTTCTTACCCATCTCTCTTTTAGAAAATAAGCTTAACAGATAGAAGAATTTCTGCACTGGTATCGTCTGTGAGGAAAGATTCTTGCAGGAATTCTCTGTACTCCAATGCAGATGTAAGTACCTGTTGTATATCACTATATTTTTACATCAGCATGTATTTTGTTAATCGGCGTGAATCCAACCTTTATCTGATCTAAATTTAGTTGTAGCAAAATGTATGATTAAAGGCCACAATGTTGATTTTTGTAAGGAAAACTGCCTGGTAGTTTTGCATCCTGAGCTGCATGAGTGTACTATCTCATATCAGTGGGTTTGATTACTTTGGTTCTGCAGTGGGTTTTCAGTGTTTTTTTACTGTGTTGTCCTGTCGTATCCCTAGCTCTTACATCATACTCCCTCCGTCCGGATTACATGTCGCAGAAATGGATAAAACTGGATGTATCTAGAACTGAAATACGCCTAGACCCATCCATTTATTTCCGGATGGAGGGAATACATGTCAATATGTCATGCCTTTCTATTCTTCAGTACCTATTCCATCTCTGCTGTAGCATGTTTTATAATTGAAGCACCATTCTTCTATATAAGGCATGCAAGGGGAAGACGGCTATGTTAGAATCTGAAGGGTTACAAACCAGGTCTTTGCAAAAGATCCAAACGCCAGGAGATAATAAACCAACTCCATTTTTCATAGATACTGCTCCAGCACAGAGAAACCCAACTCCCACTGATAATAAGCAGATTCCAGTGGCCAAAGAACTAGTCCGCTCCAGTCCAGCAAAAGAATGTCAACTCCATTCTAAGAAGCGTGTGCGTATCCTCGCATCATGAAATTTTATAGCATTCTGATCATATTTTCTACATGTTTCTTACCCATCTCTCTTTTAGAAAATAAGGTTAAATGATAGAAGATTTCCTTCATTGGGATTGTATTCGAGGAAAATATCTTGCGGGAATTCTCTGTGCTCCAATGCTGATGTAAGTACCTGTTGTATATCACTATATTTTTACATCAGCATGTATTTTGTTAATCGGCGTGAATCCAACCTTTGTCTGATCTAAAATTAGTTGTAGCAAAATGTTAAAGGCGCCAATGTTGATTTTTGTAAAGAAAACTGCCTGGTAGTTTTGCATACTGAGCTGCATGAGTGTACTATCTCATATCATGCACATTACTGAATTGTAGTGCTGCTCTGGTTGCCCATTCATTCATTGTGTCAATGTTGCTTTCGTATTACCTTACCTGGCTGATGATAGCTGTGCCATATTGTGTTAATTTGGTGTTGGCTAGTTGCCCAAACGTTCGTTGTGCCAATGTTGCTTTCCTATTATCTGACTTGGCCAATGATAGCAATGCTAGTGTCTTAATTTGGTGCAGGCTGCTGAAGATAAGAAGACAAACTCTGAAAACAGCAAGGCAACCCCATTGTTTCTTTCCAATAAATCTAGGCCAGGTAATATGCCAATAACTCATGATTAATCTGTTTGGTTCCGCTCCTAATTTATGTTATGATGCAGTGGTCGAGACACTCTCCACTATCAATAATACAAGCCTGCCAAAATCGCCATTTGAATCTGTTCAGTATCCTCTGTCTCGAATGCAACGGAAAAAATGTATGTTTGTGAACCAATTAATGGCTGAAGGAATGATGGAAATGGTGGAGGAATCAGAGGTGCAGAGTCGTGCGACACAACAACTGATCAATGTTTTCAGAGACAATGTAGCAAAGCAGCAAGAACTTGCCCACATGCTTATGGGCGTCATCCGTGCTAAGGTTGCAGATTGTGACGTTGTAGATCGTTAGGTTCTGTTCATTTATTTGCACTGGCATCAATCTTTGATTGCCCAGTGGATGTAATTTCCTATAATATATGCTGGATGTGCAACATTTTTCCCTGTATGCCGTACCTTTGCTTGATCGGTTTTGGTCCTATGCATAATTGCTCGTCGTAATGGGCTCACGTTATCTAATTTGGCCTAAAGACATGTATGAACTTTAGTGGGCCCATTAAGTTAATGGGCCGTTACCAGGCCGAAAGTTAATGGTTGGCCCTCTTAACTCCCGGGTCGTTAACAGGCTGACATCGAAGCGGGCAACAGGTGGGCCCAATTGATTTCACGGGCCGTTAACAGGCCGTTACTAAGTTTGGGCTACATATGGCCCAACTATACTGTGGGCCTTTAGCAGGCCGAAAGAGACAGCGGGCTTGTACTGGACCATGAAGAGCATGGGCCGCTAAGAGGCCGAAAGTCAGGTCGTATTGTAAATGGCCCAACTGTGTTGTGGGCCTTTAGCAGGCCGAAAGAGAAACCGGGCTGGTATTGGACCATGAAGGGCATGGGCCATTAAAAGGCCAAAACTCAGGTCCGACTACAAATGGCCCAACTCATTTATGGTCCGTTAACAGGCTGAAAGGCACACATGGCCGGGAATTGGCCCAACACTTAAATGGGTCGCTAAAAGGCCAAAACTCAGGTCCGACTACAAATGGCCCAACAGATATATGGGCCGTCACCAGGCTGAAAGACACACCGGGCCGAAAATTGGCCCAACACTTAAATGGATTGCTAAAAGGCCGAAACTCAGGTCTGACTACAAATGGCCCAACTAATTTATGGGCCGTCACAAGGCTGAAAGACACACCGGGCGAGAAATTAGCCCAATATTTAAATGGGTCGCTAAAAGGCTGAAAGATGTACATTGTGAAAATTGGCCCATCCACTGAATGGGCCATTAATAGGCCGAAATCTCATCGGGCCGATATTGAGCCAAAATATATAGCAGGTTGTTAATGGGCTTGAACTGATGATGGGCTGCAATGGTGTCAAATCTTTAACGGGCCGTTGACGGGCCGAATTGGCACATCTTGTATGGGCCATGGGCTTAAATGGACCTGGCACAAGTAGGCCTTATATGGGCCGGCCTACTATTTTTTAGTGGGCCGACCTTTTCACCGGAATGGGCCACTGTTGGGTCATGCCACGTGTCGACCTATCATAGGTGCCTCCAGTCCAATGAGTGGATGACATCTGTCCCAACGGTGAGGCAACACGTGTTTCCTCCGGCCAATGATGATTTTACACGTGGAAAATCCCCATTGGTTCGGGCTGTTAACGGGTTATCGGATCCAAAACCGGACCCGATAGCTTAATGGTGTTCCGTTACGGTAGATGCCACGTATCGGTCACCCTTGACGAAAGCACTTCTGTGATGCACGATTTATCGTCATGGAAGTGGACACTTCCCTGATGATAATTTTGGTAATGTCATGGAACACTTCTACGACAGCACATGTATGACTATCTTGATTCTGTCATAAATTTGTCATGGATGTACATGCATGACAGAAAACGTGACCTACTATGATAAACACGTATCATCATGGAAGTGTATTTTTTTGTAGTGATATGTGCCCAATCATGCATATCAGGAAGTTAATACTTCAGAAGGCTCATGACTCGCCATACCCGATTCACCCCGGAAACACCAAGATGTATTTGGATATGAAGGAGCGTTTCTGGTGGACAGGTATGAAGAAGGATATTGCTGAGTATGTAGCAGTATGTGATGTATGTCAGAGAGTGAAGGCAGAACATCAGAAGCCAGCAGGATTACTTCAGCCTATGCCCATACCCGAATGGAAGTGGGACAAACTTGGCATGGACTTTATGACCGGATTACCCAGGACCAGATCAGGATATGACTCCATCTGGGTAGTAGTTGATCGCTTGACGAAAGTGGCTCACTTTATCCCCATGAAAACCACCTATACGAGCGCGAAGTTGGCCAAGATATATATGACCAGGATCGTATGTCTGCATGGAGTTCCGAGGACCATCGTATCAGATAGAGGAACACAGTTTACCTTGAAGTTTTGGAATTAGTTGCACCAGACTTTGGGTACCAGGCTTGCGTTCAGTACAGCCTTTTATCTGCAGACAGATGGACAGACCGAGAGAGTCAATCAAATTCTGGAGGACATGTTGAGAGCTTGTGCGCTAGATTATGGATCTAGTTGGGATGACAATTTTCCTTACGCAGAGTTCTCATACAACAACAATTATCAGGCTAGTTTGAAGATGGCCCGTTTCAAAGCTTTGTATGGAAGAAGGTGCAGGACACTGTTAATGTGGGATGAAGTTGGAGACCGTCATTTTTTCGGACCAGATTTAATCAAGGAGTCTGAAGAGAAGGTTAAGTTGATTCGTGATAGACTGAAGGTAGCTCAGTCCAGGCAGAAGAGTTATGCCGATACTAAACGCAAGGAGGTAGTCTATGAGATTGGAGACAAAGCATATCTTCGTGTTTCACCGCTCCGAGGAGTTAAACGATTCAGAGTCAAGGGAAAGTTAGCCTCGAGATTTGTAGGACTATACCAAGTTGTAGAACATATGGGAGAAGTTGCCTACAAGTTGGAGTTACCTGAAGGATTGTCAGGAGTACATGATGTGTTTCACGTTTTCCAGTTGAAGAAGTGCCATGCTAAGATGGCCGGTATTCCTCTAATAGATACAGTGCCCCTGGAAGCAATTCAGTTGGAGAGTGACTTAACCTACGAGGAGAAACCCGTCAAGATTCTTGAGTTTTCCAGCCGAGTAACACGCAGTAAGGTTATCATGTTTTGCAAAGTTTAGTGGAGCCACCATACCGAGGAAGAAGCCACCTGGGAGTGAGAAGAAGACCTACGGAAAGACCACCCACACCTATTTTCTAGCCAACCCAAATCTCAAGGGCGAGATTCATCTTAAGGGGGGTAGGTTTGTAACATCCCAATTTTCAATTGGGATGTTATACATAGGTCATCATATGCATATCATATTTTATTTGCATTTTGGTTGTGATCCTAGAAATCTTAAGCAACTCAAGGACCGAAGGATAGAGTTGGAGATTTCACAAATTTTCATATTTGAATTTTTCAAAATTGGAAAGATGATCAATTTGATTTTAATATTTTTCTCTCCAGTTATTTCCAATAATAAAAATAAATGCGAGAAGATAAAATGACTTCTTCAAAAGAGAGGAATATTGGAGAAGAAATTTTAAAATCAAATAATTATTTTATTTGTATTTTATTTGAATTAGAAAAATATGCATTTTTTAAACTTGCATTTTTAGCCTAGAAAAATGTTCACCTTGTTCTAAATATTGGGCTTGGACGGTGAAAATTGTTTCTGGTATTTTTTAGAATTTTTTCATATTTTATTAGGATTTTTTCGGGCGGAATTTATTTAAAAAAATCTTCGTCGCTCGACTAGGCCGAAGGCCCAGTCGAGCCAGGTCAGCCCGCTCACGCCGCCGCCTTCCCCGCGCGTCGCTGTGTCCAAGCCGGACTCCGGCAAGTAGTCCGAGCCGCCGCTGCTGACCCCTTGCCCAAGCCGCCGCCCCCTTTAAAACCAGAGCCGCTCCCTCTCCTCAACCGCCGCCACTGCAGCCCGCCTCCCCACAACGAGCCGCGCCGCCGCCGCCGCTCGCCACTGCCGCGTCGCACCACCGCCCGCGCCGCCGCCGCACAACCCCGCGCCGCCTTCGCCGCCCGCGGCTGCCGCCGCTCGCCGCTAACGTCTCCTCGCCCGCCGGAGCCGCGCCGGATCTCGCCGTTGACGCCACCACCGTTTTTCTCCGGTTAACCGGTAAAAACCGTTCGGTTTTCCTCGGTTTTCTTTTGGTTTATTTTAGGGTTATGGTTTTCTCGGTTTTTCCGATCGGTTCTAAGTAGCGGACGTTCGTCCATTAATTTGCGGTAGCGAACATTTTCGTTCAGTAGGGTTCTGTAGCGAACGTTCGTTCATTAGGATTTTCTTTTTATTTTAGTTTTCTGCCAGGGACCTATCCGCAATTACTTTTATCACACATTAGTCCCTGATATTCAAACCCTCATTACTTTTTGCTCGTTTATCCAAATCCAGTGAAACCAACGCCAATATCTTCGTCTTGTTCCCTCTTTCCAGATAATCAACTTAAACATGGTTTTGACAATTTAAAATTTGGTTTCAAGCAGATTTGGTTTCGAACTTCTTTTGATCACAGTTTGAGTTTTGTAGCTCCGATTCGATTGATTCTTTTTGCAAATCGAAGCTTTTTAGTTGAACTTTCAGTTTGGATCTTTTCTCTTGAGTTTTACCCTTGCATATTCTGCTTGAGTGCTTATGTATGCTATTGTTTGTTCACGATAGAGTTTCTGGAGTGCGAAGCATGCTACTACGAGTCACTAGGGTTTTCAGATCGTCAGCAAGGCAAGTAACACTTTGATCATATCCCTTATTACCCAGTTTTTATGCATTAGTTTCAATCCTCAAACACTACATGGTTAGGACTTGATAACATGTGGGTACTGGGAAGTAGTTGATGAGGTAGGAACATATTGCCCTTTTTATATCAAACCCTGGGTGTTACTACGTTATGCTTATACTGCTATGCTATGCTTGTAGACGTGGTTTGGTTTGAGTGATCCATGAGAGATGTGAGAGTTTCTAATTAATGTTTAAACTTAAGGTGGCTACTTTAATACACATCTGGGTGGATTGGTTGAGGCACCCTGGAGCACCCAGTGGTTGTCTGGGCACCTGGAGTAATCCAGTGTTGTCCTAGGATATCCCAGAGTACCCGTGTGATCATCCTATGGTTTGCCACCCAGGCTCAAAGGGATCATAATATTATCCATGCTAGAAACTTCCGTGTGCAGCCACAAGCCAATATGGGCTCTGTCATAGTTGAGTAAGTTATGGGAATCCTTTCCATGATGGGCTAGCAGATGTAGGGGATTGTAGGTGTACCGACCTATCTATCGGTTAAGGTGACCTGTTAGGAAAGACTGTGTCTCGGTCATCCGTTTCTCAAAC
Organism: Triticum aestivum; assembly: GCF_018294505.1. NCBI lineage: Eukaryota > Viridiplantae > Streptophyta > Magnoliopsida > Poales > Poaceae > Triticum > Triticum aestivum. Next base: position 343,618,145 of record NC_057800.1, on the reverse strand, counting down.
ACCATGCAGTGCAAGAAATACAACGGAGGAGATCGAGTCTTGTGGGGAAAAGTGCGCAAACCTATGTAGAGTGTATAAACTAATCATGGTTAGCCGTGTCCCCGGTTATGGACATCTTGAGTATCTGGTACTTGAATCATTATGTTGATCTCATCACTATACTTAATTAACTTGTTGGGTTACAACTATTATTTTGGGATTGAGTTGGAGGAACCTTCTCAATAATTTTTTAACCAACTTGGTAGTTAAATAAAATATATTCCTTTGCTGTAGGGAAAAACTAGCTTTATGCAAATGATAACCATAGAGCCTCCACCAGCCTTATATGCATGTAGTGATAGTTGTTATTTGTTCATTGATCTATAGTGTTATCTTGCCAGCATATTCCATGTGCTGACCTACACAGGCTGCAACGTATTATGTTGTAGAGTTTTCAGACGAAGAGTAAGGTGTGCTAGGTCGTTGTCATGCACTCAGCTATGCTATTGGAGTTGATGGACTCATTTACCTTCGAAGCTGCCGCCGATATCTTATTTAGATGCCGTTCAGCCATATTATTGTAATAAGTTCTCTTTTTGAGACATTCGATGTAATAATTGTGTGATTGAACTCTGTTATAAAACCCCGAGTACTGTGTGTCAGCATTACCGATCCAGGGATGAAACTTAAGCACAGAGATTTGACCGTCTGAGGTCATATTGCTACATTGGTATGCCCAAGGCACCCCAAGTAAATATTCAAGGAGACTCAAGTGTCTAAGCTTGGGGATGCCCCGGAAGTCATCCCATCTTTCTTCAACAAGTATCAGTATGTTTTCAGATTCATTTCGTTCATGTGATATGTGCAAATCTTGGAGCATCTTTTGCATTTAGTTTTCACTTTTCTTTGATGCACCATGCTGGTATGAGATAGTCCATGCCTGATTTATAGAATACTCATTGCACTTCACTTATATCTTTTGAGTATGGCTTTATAGAATGCTTCATGTGCTTCACTTATATCATTTGAAGTTTGGATTGCCTGTTTCTCTTCACATAGAAAACCGTTGTTTGAAGAATGCTCTTTTGCTTCACTTATATTTATTAGAGCATGGTATTTTGTAGAAAGAACTAAACTCTCATGCTTCACTTATATCTATTTAGAGAGTCAACAGGAATTGGACAATTGCGTGGTTAGTGATGAAAGCCTACATAAAACTTGTGGATCACTGAATTTGATATGTTTGATTCCTTGCGATAGTTTTGTGATATAGAGATGGAATATGTGGGAGGTACTAGTAAATGGTTGTGTTTAGTAAGAATATTGGTGTTAAGGTTTGTGATTCCCGAAGCATGCACATATAGTCTCTTGTTATGCTATGAAGTTGGAGCATGATTTATTATTGATGATCTTCCTTATGAGTGGCGGTCCGAGACGAGCGATGGTGTTTTCCTATCAATCTATCCCCCTAGGTGCATGCATAGTAGTACTTTGCTTCGAGGGCTAATAAACTTTCGCAATAAATATATGAGTTCTTTATGACTAATGTGAGTCCATGGATTATACACACTCTTACCTTTCCGCAATTTGCTAGTCTCTATGGTACCGTGCATTGCCCTTTCTCACATCAAGACGTGGTGCAAACTTCACAGGTACATCCAAACCCCGTGATATGATACGCTCTATCACACATAAGCCTTATTATATCTTCCTCAAAACAGCCACGATACCTACCTATTATGGCTTTTCCATGGCCATTTCGAGATATATTGCCATGCAACTTCCACCGCTTCCATTTGATGACTTGAGCATTCATTGTCATATTGCTTTGTATGATCATATAGCTGACATAGTAATTGTGGCTCAGCCAATGTTCATCATTTTTCATACATGTTACGCTAGATCATTGCACATCCTGGTACATGCCAGAGGCATTCATATAGAGTCATACTTTGCCATAGGTATCGAGTTGTAATTTTTATTTCTTTTGAGTTATAAGTAAATAGAAATGTGATGATCATCATTATTCATTTTTACAGTAGTGCCCCAGTGAGGAAAGGATGATGGACCCTATGATTCCCCCACAAGTCGGGATGAGACTCCGGACAATGAGAGGAAAATAAAAAAAGAAGAAAAAATAAAAAAAGAAAAAAAGAAGAAAAAAAAAGAAAGAAAAAAAGAAAAAAGAAAAAAATAAACAAAGAGAAGGGGCATTGTTAGTATCCTTTACCACACTTGTGCTTCAAAGTAGCACCATGTTTTTCATATGGAGAGTCTCCTATGTTGTCACTTTCATATACTAGTGGGAATTTTTCATTATAGGATTAGATGCACACTCACTTAGTTTTCATATTGTGCTTTCATACACTTATCGCTCTTAGTGCATTCGTTGCATGGCAATCCCTACTCCTCGCATTGATATCGATTGATGGGCATCTCCATAGCCCGTTGGTTAGCCACGTCGATGTGAGACTTTCTTACTTTTTTGTCTTCTTTATATTTACCCCTATCATCATACTCTATTCCACCCGCAGTGCTATATCCATGGCTTGCGCTCATGTATTGCTCGAGGTTGAAAAAGCTGAAGCGCGTTAAAAAGTATGAACCAATTGCTTGGCTTGTCATCAGGGTTGTGCATGATAAATACTTTGTGTTAACAAGACAGTGCATGACAAGACTATATGATTTTGTAGGGATAGCTTTCTTTTGCGTTGATATTTTGAAAGACATGATTCTTTGTTGGGATGCCTGAGTATTGATGTATTTATGTCAAATTATAGAATATTGCTTTGAATCATTTATGTCTTAATATTCATGCCATGATTAGATATATGACCAAGTTTATGCTAGGTAGCATTCCACATAAAAATTATCTTTTTTATCATTTACCTACTCGAGGACGAGCAGGAATTAAGCTTGGGGATGCTGATACATCTCCATCATATCTATAATTTTTGATTGTTTCATGCCAATATTATACAACTTTTACATACTTTTGGCAACTTTTCATATGATTTATTGGACTAACCTATTGATCAAGTGCCCAGTCCCAGTTCCTGTTTTTTTGCATGTTTTTTGTATCGCAGAAAATCCATATCAAACGAAGTCCAAATGCAATAAAATTTTACGTAGAATTTTTTTGGAATATATGTGATTATTGGGAGTTGGAATCACCGCAAACGGAGGCCCACACAGCCCACAAGACACAAGGGTGCGCTAGAGGCTCCTGGCGCGTGGTGGTGGGTTGTGCCCTCCTTGAAAGTTGGGTGCAAGGAAGCTTATATCCGGGAAAAATCGTGTTATAATCTCAACGCAATCGGAGTTACGGATCTCCCGAAATATAAGAAATGGTTTCTGACCCGATCTGGGAACGCGAAACAGAAGAGAACAGAGAGGGAGATCCAATCTTGGAGGGGCTCCCACCCCTCCGCCACCATGGAGACCAAGGACCAGAGGGGGAACTCTTCTCCCATCTAGGGGGAGGCCAAGGAAGAAGAAGAAGGAGGGGGGCGCTCTCCCCCTCGCTTCCGGTGGTGCTGGAGTGCCACTGGGGCAAAGATCGAGACGACGATCTACATCAACAATCTTGCTACCATCAACACCAACTCTCTCCCCCTATATGCAGCGGTGTAACACCTCTTTTCCCCGCTGTAATCTCTACTTAAACATGGTGCTCAACTCCATATATTATTTCCCAATGATCTATGGTTATCCTATGATGTTTGAGAAGATCCGTTTTGTCCTATGGGTTAATCGTGATCTTGGTTGGTATGATTGTATATTTTATATATGGTGCTGTCCTATGGTGCCCTTTGTCTCGCACAAACATGAGGGGCCCTTGCTGTAGGGTGTTGTAATATGTTCATGGTTTTCTTATTGTCAGTGTTGCGGGGGTGATAGCAGCCTAAACACGGATAGGTGGGTTATGACATATGGGAGTAAAGAGGACTTGATACTTAATGCTATGATTGGGTTTCCTGACCTGAATGATCTTTAGTAGTTGCGGATTCTTTCTAGAGTTCCAATCATAAGTGCATATGATCCAAGTAGTGAAAGTATGTTAGCTCATGCCTCTCCCTCATGTAAAATTGCAAGAATGATTATCGATACTTGTTATTGATTGCCTAGGGACAAATAACTTTTTTGTTGACACAAACCCTTTTTCTAAACACCTAACTTTTATTATCTTGAAAAGTACTTCTAGTTTTATTCTTGCAAAGTAGTTCTAGCATCACTCCTACAAACTAGTTTCATACTTGCTTTCGACAAAGCAGACGTCAAGTGTGCGTACAGTTGTATCGGTGGTCGATAGAACTTGAGGGAATATTTGTTCTACCTTTAGCTCCTCATTGGGTTTGACACTCTTATTTATCGAAAAAGGCTACAAACGATCCCCTATACTTGTAGGTTATCACCAGCCGCAGGGCGCTCAACTTATCCATACACGAACAACAGAGGTCGAGGATGTCACTGGGGAAATTGCTCCAATTGCGGCTCATATGGATGCTACACGGTTCGCGTTCGGCCATGGTGGAGTTTGGAAGGTGGGGTTTTGGGGGGCTTGATTTACGGGGGAGAAGGTTCTCGGTGCTGGAGCGGCTAGCGAGGGAATAATGGTACTAGGTGAGCGAGGTAAGGGTGCGCGGGGGCACAATGAGATGATGAAGAGTGACCTCAGGATCTCTGGCGAGACGGAGATGGGGATGGACTAGTGCTAGGGGAGAGGGAGGCGAGCGAGGTGAGGGTACGCGGGGGCACAGTGAGATGATGAAGAGTGACCTGATGATCTCCGGCGAGACGGAGATGGAGATGGAGTTTTGCTAGGGGAGAGGGAGACGAGGCGAGGCATGCTATACAGGGGCGGTGACACTAACAGCACAATGCACAAGGTGAGGCTGACTTTGGTAACCCGAACACGCCGCCTGGACTGGTGTCACCTCGGGCGTAGGGTCTTGTCACTTCACTGTGAGGACCGGATGAATAATATTTTGACCATCAAGTCTACCACAGTTGTACTACTACTAGTAGTAGGAGTAGTAGGAACATGAGTAGTACTCCCATGCTAGCATGCCTCTGGGTTCAATTCATCCTCCAGGTATCATCCATATTGCAAGCAGAACCAAATTCTCGTGCACGTGGAAGCGCAAAGAAGGCCTTTTCTTTTTTGAGGATAACCACATACTTATTCCTTAACTAGAGAATGTTGTGTCTCCCATACACGCACCAATATCCATTCAAACTAGCTACGGCACATTTTTTATCCGTTTGCATATGTCCCACCTGTCAGGAGGGGTGCAGAAATAAAAAGGAATAATAAAATGTCTCACTATGGTGATTCGAAAGAGTGACCACTGGTGCGCATCGGTCCTGAACAAACGGTTTTTAACCCCTTTCCCCGACGGCATTTGGAACCGTCGCCAAGTGAGTGTGGGCGATAGGGGGTCCTTCCCTCATGACCCAGAAACCGTCGGGGATAGGGCCCCTACAGTACTCCTACTCATTTTTGCTCGCATTGCCATCGTAGTCGGTATTCTGTGGTGCTACGTTTACGACGTGCGACCCATCACAAACGGTTCACTATTATAGAACGTGTATGATGCGCGGCCCATCACAAACAGTTCACCGTTAAGAAGATTAGCTAATCATCGTACAAGTGTCGGACATGATTACGAAACGTCGGACCATCGTAACATCGTCGTACACGACAACTATCACACACGCTATCCTGTGGTGCAACGTTTACGATGCATACTTCATCAGAAACAGTTCATGGTTGCGAATCGTGTACGATAAGGCAACTAACACAAACGTTTAGTTTGCCCGCACCGTTTGTGATATTGTCTGACATCGCACATGGTTTGCAAACGACAACTGCGTGCATGCTTGCACACATTTCCTCTCTGTGAACCGTCTCAGATTATGGTGCATATCGCAAATGTTTGTGTTTTACCAACCGTGTGTGCCGTAACAACCTGGAGAGCGTAATTTCACCCTAATTTAATTGCTGCTTTTCCAAATTCTACCGGATTTGGATTTGAATTTGAATGTATGCTACAACTTTATTCATATCCATCAGGTTCAAACAACCAATGCATTACTCGATTCATAGGCACATATGTTCAAGAATTACATAAGAACCAAATAAAGAATGATGAACCACAGTTGTATACTTGTACAATTAAAGACGATAAAGAAATAGGCGAAATATATTCTGGTTGCTGAACAAGGTGAAGTGGAATGCCCATATTGTTCCCTCCTCCATGCAGAAGGCACGCACGACTCTAGTCCAACCCCTTGTGATGGCCGACCTCCCATCCTTCATGGTCTTCATGAAAACATCTAGATAATCATCGTGTTCTGGTAGAAATACTTTAACCTTTGCATGCCCACCAATCATGTAGTTTGAGAGGTAATCTTGAGTAAACTGCTTTGGCAACCACTACAAAGGAAAAAGATCAGACATTGCCATCTAACACAACTCATTATGGGCAGTAAAAAGAAGGCTGCAGAGTTCTTACTTACCATCCTGTAGTTTGCTGTTGTCTTGGATAAAGTGTAAACAAATAGTTTAATTGCCATCTTTGGACCCATTTTACTAACAATCTTTATCAGCTTCCTCACTTGATGCTAGTTCATCGATATCTCATTGACACATACAAAGAAAGGGTTGAAGCGCGGATCTTTACCAATGACATATGTACCTAAAAGCACCAAGTTAATATTAGAAGCTAAACATCAATTGCACAATGATGTAGCACAACACTCTTTTATAATATGTCTATATACATCTGTATGTGGTAGTCCATTTGAAATCTCTCAAAAGAAAAATATTTAGGAATAGAGGAAGTATCTTATAACATCCAATATACTCACATATTAGATGAATTAACATCTTATATTATGGGCCTGAAGGAGTTTAGTGCGTTCTTACAAACTATCGGCTGATTAACTACTGCTGTATCCAGGGGTTACAGTTAGTTTGAGCTAGTTAGGGCTCAAATAGCCCTAAAGTATATCTAAACATGAGGGCTAGTTTGAGCTAGTTGCATCTATAACCCACCCAAAAAAACTATCCAATCCAAGAGGTGCTAATTGGAGCTAGTTCTCCTAGTGCATTTATTGTCAATCTAACCCTGCCATCCAAACAACTCTTTGGATGGAGTTAGTTCAGGGTTAATAATGAGCTAGAAACTAACTCTAACCTCTAGCTAAGTTGAGTATCCAAACAGGGTTGTGTTGTTGTTGTTGTTGTTGTTGTTGTTGTTGTTGTTGTTGTAGCCTTGATAGCATATTTAGACATTAAGTACAATGCATGTTGCTATGTAGCCTCAGATATATTACATATGGCCCTAGTTAACCTAACGATAAATGGGTTGCAGATATATACAATTAAAAGCCCGATTCACCGATTAGTCCCTTATTATCCTCCGGCCTATATGGTACTAACCTCGATGGAATGAAACTAACCTCGATGGAAAACAACAGTCCTTCCCAAAATTGTCCTGTGTAGGTACATCGAGAAGCATGTTAAGCACAACAGTTCATACTTGCACATATAGAACATCACGTTGTGAATAACTGGAATAAACAAGGCATACTACGAACAACCAAAGATAGCATTTGAAATTGGACATATGCTAACTACAAACAATCGAACAATCAAAAAACTTTAAAAGAGGCATATGCTAGCTATAACAGGCTTAACAACAAGCAAATATATGCATTCCTATCAGTATGTTTAAAACTGGATTGATGAAATGTACTACACAGTAAGTAATTGCACATATAGAGCATCACATTGTGAACAACTGAAATAAACAAGGTATACTGCAAACAACCAGATATAGCAATTAAAACTGGACATATTCTCACTACACTACAAAAGGGACTCGACAAAACAAATCATGGGTTTCCCCCTGTGAAGAGGCACGACAAAACGAATCATGGGTTTCCTCACTTGTCACAGATGGGCTTGTTCCCATGGGAAGAGCACGGACACTAGATGTGCTCCATGTTGTCGCAGATGGGGTCCTTCCCCTTGGAAGAGCACAACTGTAGGGTGCCCTCCTTGATGTCGCAGATGGGCGCTTTCCCCTTGGAAGAGCAGATGGGCTCTTTCCCCTTGGAAGAGCCGGAGAGGGTGCCTTCCTCGTGGTTGCCATCGATGAGGTCTGACTTGGAAGCTGTGGATCCCAAGCTAGCATCGCAGAACGTGTCCTTCAGAAAAAGACAAAAGGCTCGATGTCGATGTAGAATGGCAAATTGTTGACAGCGAGCAAGAGGAGATCAACGGCGGGGCCATGGATGAGATCGACGGTGGTTGAACCCGAGGGGTTGGGTGTGGGACACATAACCTGTGACATAGCCCGCCTCAGGCCGTCGCTGTCGATGACCTCGATGTCATAGCCGGCGGACGAGACATGCCCGCATACTCTAGCTCGCTTCTTGAGTGCCTACCACCAGTAATGGTCGTCAGCTTCCTCGACGACATCGGACGAGGAGACCGCTATACACCTCTTTTGGGCCAGTTGCTCCTCGAGCTCCACGGGAAGCGTAGCCGGGCTTAGGCTGCGACACTCTGGAGTGGGGGATGGGGATCTATGGGAAAGGAGGCGTTTGGTAGGCGTCATCTAAGAAACTCAGGGCGGCATGGGTATGGAGATCGGTGGGTAAGCTGCACGGGCAAACTGGCAGATGTTCACAATGGAGGCCTTGCGGCGGTGGGGACCTTGCTAGGGTTTCGAGCGAGGGAGGTTGTGTGTGTGTGCGCGTGCGCACGCCCGAGAAGGTTTTGGTGTGTGTGTGTGGAGGGGGGTGTTTGAGGTAATGATGCGGGTACTTAAAATTTTAGTACGCGGGAGTCAAACACGGGATTGAAATGCCGGGCTATTGAAAATTTTGATGATAGTGCATCGCACACGGTCCGGAGATAACAACTATGTGTTATGAAACAAAAAAACCCTCGAGGCGGGCATGTATTTTCTAGGGATGCAGGTGGGATTGGGAACAAGAAACATCGCACACGGTCTGGAGATAACAACAGTGTGTTATGAAACAGAAAAACCCTCGAGGCGGGCAAATATTTTTGAGAGGGAGAGCCTCGTGGAGCCTAATGTACTATGCGGATGTGTGTGTGACGGGTGCATCAGCATGGCACACGGTTAGTTTGAGTGAACCGTGTCTGTTGCGTCATCCGACTTATCTAATGTTCATAAATTTGGCAAAAAATGACACGGGAGAGGGTCAGAACACGAACACACTTGCATGTGGACCACTGTTCAAGATATCTTCTGATATTCGATAAATCAGCTGATTTATCGCTTACCGTTGTCTGGCAGATAAGATAAATTGACCGATAAATCAACCGATATGGCGATAAATCGGCCGATATGCCGATAAACTGGCCGATTTACCCCTTATCATGGGCTGGCCGATATGTTCCAGATAAGCGATATCCCCAACATTGATGTGGACCAAATTTATGTATCAAAAGGGTGGTTTTATTTTCAAATACCAAATGCAACTTCGATGTGGCACCTCTGTCGCAAAGTGCACTGTATTGCTTGCCCCCAGCCCCCTTGTGTCGGCACGAAGGGAATCCTAAGCTATGAATGCATGCCCCTCCCCCCAACCGAGCTTCACCATAGCAAAGTGCGAAGTAGCTAGCAGCCCCCTCCTCCCTCGTGTCGTCACGAAGGGAATCCTAAGCTATGAATGCATCCCCCCAACCGAGGTTCATTCACCTAGCAAAGTGCGAAGTAGCTAGCAGCCCCCCTCCCTCGTGTCGGCACGAAGGGAATCCTAGGCTATGAATGCATGCCCCCCAACTGAGGTTCACCCTAGCAAAGTGCGAAGTAGCTAGCAGCCCCCTCCCTCGTGTCGGCACGAAGGGAATCCTGAGCTATGAATGCATGCCCCCCTAACCAAGGTTCACCTAGCAAAGTGCGAAGTAGCTAGCAGCCCTCGTGTCAGCACGAAGGGATTCCTAAGCTATGAATGCATGCCCCCCAACCGAGGTTCACCTAGCAAAATGTGAAGTAGCTAGCAGCCCCCTCCCTCGTGTCGGCATGAAGGGAATCCTAAGCTATGAATGCATGCCCCCCAACCGAGGTTCACCCTAGGAAAGTGCGAAGTAGCTAGCAGCCACCCCTCCCTCGTGTTGGCATGAATGGAATCCTAAGCTATGAATGCATGCCCCCCTGACCGAGGTTCACCTAGCAAAGTGTGAAGTAGCTAGCAGCCCCCCTCTCGTGTCGGCACGAAGGGAATCCTAAGCTATGAATGCATGCCCCTCCCCCCAACCGAGGTTCACCTAGCAAATTGTGAAGTAGCGAGCAGCCCCCACCCCCCTCGTGTCACCACGAAGGGAAACCTATGCTATGAATGCATGCCCCCCAACCGAGGTTCACCTAGCAAAGTGCGAAGTAGCACCCCCCACACACTTTCAGTCGGCGGGCCAGAGAGGCATGTATCTCACCAACATGGATCGTAAAACGGACCAAGAATAATCCACCTTGGTCGTACAACCTCTCTCTTGTTGTTAGTCAAAGTGATGGCCGTCCATGCGACCCCGGAGATGGGCTAGCTCGCAAATAATCACGCAAGTAGCTAGTCCCTGAAGACAACCACTACATGCGTGTGGCCAAAACATATGTATGGAGAGGTGTGTTTTTGAGTAACAATGGAACAACTTTGATGTGGTACCATGATTTCGAACTAGAAATCCGCAGACTGAGCGAGGGTTAGGTTGACGATGCATATGTATGTTACACCACACTTCAAGCCAACGACGGGGATTCATGCATGCATGCATGCATAGTATATGCGCTCAAACTTAATTAGGTTTGAATCTCACCATGACCTATACTACGATAACACGAACCAAATGAAGAATCCGCCATGGTAACCTATCTTGTTGTTGGTCAGGTGATCATGAATGCCCACGTGAGCCCACGAATATATAGGCTTGTCGCTGATAACCACGCGAGGGAGTGTACCATTCGAAGGAAACCATTACATGCATATGTATGGAGGTGATGCGTGCATGCATGTTTGAATACACAACATTGATGTGGCACGTGTGACAAAAATCGTACACTATCTCCCCACATAGAGCGAGACCGGTTCGTGATCTGTCGTTGTACTAGCCTCTTCGACTCGATGGGAGGGATTCATGCATACACATGCATGCGTGTGTGCTCAAGCTGTATCATGCATGTCATCCCAGAGCAAAAATAATAATCCCCTCCTAAGTCAAATTAACCTCTCTTGTTGTCAGGCAAAAAGTAGTGATGGGCCAAGCGGGCCCACAAATGGAAAGCATCGATATCGCTGATAACCGCTTAAGTGGGTGCGAGAGGACAACCACCACCGCTTTGCATGTGGGCCAAACATATATAGGTTGAACACCCAAAATGCACAACTTTGATGTGCCACATGCCTCAAAAACCGTAAACCATGCACCCACACAGAGCGAGGTTCATATCAAGCGTACTACATATGATGGTCCCCTTCCCCCCTCTTCACCGCATACTACATGCTCCTGCCGTAATATATGTAACCCAAAAGAATACTCATCGATGGTGAAATTAATTAACCTCTCCCGATGTAGGTCAAAGTGATGCATGCATGCATCGACGATGGCCTCGTGGGCCCACAGATGGAAGCGTCACACGTGAGTGTCCTAGCTAGGATATGCATGTGGCCCAGAAAGGTGTTGTGTGATGTTTGAATAACCAATTTCACAATTTTGATGTGGCATGTGCCTCGGAAACCAAAAAGTCCCGACACTGAGTGAGGTGTACTTGTTCACAGACGCGTACGTATAGTATATATGCTAGTCCCCTCCCACCTCTTCGACGCGTACTATATCCCACCATAACACAAACAAAAAAGATTCCACCTTGCTGGTCAAATTAACCTCACTGCCGGCTGTTCGTAAAAGTGATGGACGACGATCTCACGGGCCCACAGAAAGCATCACACGCGAGTATCGAGTGTCATGTAGGACAACCATCGACTGCAAGTGGCCAAAACATTTATGTATGATAGGGTTGTGTAATGTTTTAAATAACGAGTTCACGACTCTGATGTGGCACCGGCCTGCCTAACAAAACGGCCAACCCACATAATGGCTCACAACTCGTAGTGTACTGCAAGCCACCCGCCAGCCCCAGACGCACACACCCACCCACACACCGCGAATCTGCCGCAACTACGATGCATGTTAAATTAATTATCCCGTGGTGAACAGACATGTTACCAAATGAGGGACGTTTTAATTTCAAAAAAATCACAGATATCATTAAGACGTTTTAGTACATTGATTGATTGATTTTCCATGGGTATAATGTGAAAAAAATCAAATTTGAGCTACATGCACACGTGACAGTGCACCTAAATGGATTGGAAAAACACATGTGTCTCACTGGGTGCATGTTTAGTCCCCGTGCAACAAATTTCAAACATTGAGAATCTTGATTTTTAAATTCTAGTACATCCAAAACTTATTTGAAGTTCATGAAACTTATCGTGTTGTCATATGGACACCAATACAAAGTGGCATTGTACTTTTTCTGGTCAAATTTGAGACCAGTTTTGATGTAATCTTTATCTAATTAAAATGGGAGATTATTAATAAATGGGAACCAATATCCCAAACAGATTATTTATTTGAACCGTGAGCGTTAGACCAACAATGGATACGTGCCATGCTTCGGTTAAGAAATAAAGCGGCAAAATTAATCATCCAAATAGAAAAACAATATACATGCTGCCGCGCGACCCGTGTGGCGTGCGAGCAGGCGTGAGTTGACGGGACGCATCTGCCGCGCAGGCAGACGGGGAGGCGTGCGTGTAGGTGTGTGAATTGACGGAGGCGTGCTTGCTGCGCAGTGTCATCGGGAGGCATGCGAGTAGCTGTGTGAAACTTTGGTAGGCATGCCAGCAGTCTGATGCATAGGCTCACCGGGTGGCGTGCCATCGGTTTGACCGCCGCCTGCCTCTCTCCCACAACTCCCACTACTCCATATTAATTGTGCGCCCGAGCGGCCGCACCCCCATCCTCGCTACGCACACACAATCCTCTCTCCGTTTGCATCCTCGACGCTGCTCTCAGTCCTCAAAGCCGTCAGTGTATGAGGATGCCGCCGAAGCGCCTCATCGGAGGGAGTGGCGACGCCGGGGCTGCTAAAGCACTGGAGCACGGTGTGGAGATGGAGACAGAGGTCGTCACCACCGGCAAGTTATCGCTGCTCCCTGACGTCGTCGACGGCGTCGAGCTTCCACAGCCGGAGGCGGAGTTCCACATCGACTCCAGCGACGACTCCGACGACCACTCCAGCGACGACTCCGACTCCGACGGATAACTAGTTAGTCATCTATACCCATTTATGTGTCAAATAGATCATAGGGTTTCTCTGGTTACTCCTGCCTCCCCCTTTTTGGGATATAAATCCTATGGTTATGTTCTCCTAATCCATGAAATCTGAGTAAGTTTCGCTAGATCCGTGTAGTGTATTGACTGTTTGAATGGTATAGGTGATAAGTGATTAGTTGTTTCATCTGTGCAAATCATTTCTGCTAGTAATCCGACTAGGGTTAGTGTTCGTGCTAATAATTCCTAGCCAGGGCTTGACAATTGATTTTCAATGACCTACATATGTTTGTGCCATTATTTTCTTCAAGATTGGTCTGTACATAGACGACTGCACTTAAAAATCGAACCATAATCTCTGGATGTGTACAAATAAATAGCCATAAATTCCTAATCCTACTTCACGGCATGTAATCATTGATTTGATGCCAAATTTGTTTTACTATTTGTATAGGTGCTGTCTGACGATGTGGACAGTGAGGATGAAGATGTCCAGAGAAGATACAACAGGCAAATCCTGAGGTAGCTTTATGTGGGAATGCATAACAGGCGTATTAGGACCTGGAACGGCGGATATGGATGCCCATTTTGCAACCAGAAGCTTCATGACGCATATCTAAGTGTTCTGGCGCATGCAAGAGGATGAGCCATTGGCTCCTTCAAGCAGAAGTATTCGCGCAGGGTGGCGCATGACGCGTACGCCGAGTACCTGGAGAAGCTTTAGGATCATGCCGGCCTGTGAGATGAGATGTGGGGTGGATGGAACTATATATGTATGCTTGAGTAGGCTTAATACTGTTGAACTATGTACTACTTATGGTTGAACTATGCTTATCTACGTGTACGCTTATTATCTATGTCTGAGTATGTTAAATATTTCGCCAAATTTTGGTAAAACTTACAACGGGGGACCAATAAACCAGGACGGAGGTAGTACGTCCATCACACACGGTTCCCAAAATTGGATCCATGTGCAATGACTTTCATTTTACCTGTTGTGTCAATCACACACGGTTCGCTCTAGCAAACCGTCGCCCCCAAAATTATTTATGGGACAGAAAACTGTCACCACCCAATTCAAAAAAGAAAAAAGAAAAAAGAAAACCCTCACCATCCCCACGTCACAGAAACCCTCATCCCGCCCGCCACCCCCTTGGCCCCTCCGATACGTTCCCCATTCAAACCCGCACAAGCTCCTCCGCGTCTATGCCATGACGCCGCCTATCGCAGCGGTAAACACTTAGCTCACCGCCTGCCGCCGCTGCCGGCAAAGCCACCACATTTCGCCACTTCTGCTTGCCGCCGCCTATCGCCATTGAGTTTCTCTATGCTGCTCGCGGTTGACCTAGCTCCGCTCGGTTGGGGAATCTTCCGTACTGAGGGTTCTTTCTCATGGACGACAAGGTAACTAGTTTAACGAGATATTATCTCACCACTTATCCCAGTTCATCTGCCTTCTTTAATCACCCGGCGGAAATCTCCATGAATTCATTTTTATTCGAGCTGATTTGAGGGTTTTCTTTCATTCAATTTATAGTGCACCGACACTTCAGGACTTTGTGACTGCTGCCAGAGATTCCATTTCTCCGTACCAGATAACTTGAGCACGTGCGCGGTATGTTCAATCTCACCCTAAATCGGTTGACATGGCCTACTTTCCTGAACATATTCTAAATATTGCTACATTTGGATAAAAGGTGACACATGCACCATATACGTCAAAGGGGATTTTCCCCTCTTATTTCTATATTAGGCAAAATTATGATGTATTGTTCTTTCGATTACTCTCATTTTTCCATGACATCATGTTTACCCTATCTGTTTAATTATAGATTTTTGTCCTTCGATTTCAACTGCTGTATTGTTCTTTCAATTTGGGCCCATATTTGCATGTTACCATATTTTCTTTAACAATCCTACCATTTTCTGCAGAACATCCCTTGCTATGCAACAAATTATGTAGTGCACAATTTTCCCTTCACATACATCAAGGCTCCATGGATGTCATACTGCACACAAACCATGGATTTACAATCGTTGCTACTGCAAGACTTGATGAATGTGGTGACTCCTATTTTGGCATTGGCTTTTGGAATGAAATTGCAAAGTTTTATGTACTAAAAGCTGGCACTAAAATTGCACTGCACATAAAAGGGCCTAGTCATGAGATATATGCTAATTTCCCCGACAAAATCATCCGTCCAGACTTTGTTCGAAGTAAGTTTTCTTTTCAACTATCTGCATATGTTGACTTACCCCACAATGTGAAATGAACTGTGTAGTATTTAAGCAAGCAATTGTTATTCTCTTTTCTTACTATATGCTTACCTAATAATTTCTAGTTACCAATACACTTTTCTATTGCCCTGTTTTAACCAAATATTCCCAGTACTCCCATTTCTATCAGAAATCATCGCTGACAAGGAGACTCCGGAGGTGGAGAACGGGGGCTGCCAACAAGCGGAAGCGAGGCGAGCTAGAATCGCAAGCGACTCCGGAAGGCCTAGACTTAATCAGCAGCCTCCCCGATGATATGTTGAGATTCATAATCTCCCTCCTCCCAATCAAATATGGGGCGCATACAACCCTCCTTTCCCGGTGGTGGCGCCCCCTATTAAACTCCAGCCCTCTCGACCTCATGGACACCCACGAGCTCTGCCATGGCCATCGCAAAAGCTTGGATGTGTTCTCCAAGATCCTCGGCAGTCACCTTGGCCCAACCAAAGTCCTTAGAATGGGCAAGTTCCGTTCCAACGGCAAGGACCGATCCAAGCTTGACGACTGGTTCCGATCCCCCCGCCCTAGATCAGCTCGAGGAGCTCACTTTTGATGATGCGCATATGCGGTCGGTGCCAACGTCCGCACTCCGCCTCGCGCCCACACTGCACGTTGCCAAGTTCAGGAACTGCCATTTCCCGCCCCTTAATGACGCGCCCGCTCTTATTCTACCATGACTGAAGCACCTCGAGCTCGTCGCCGTCTGCCTCTCAAAGGGTGACATGGAGCGCCTGCTCCGTGGCTGTACTACACTCGAGTACCTTCGTCTTCAGGCGATCAATGGTTTGAGTACCTTCCACATCACCTCCATGACTCTTCGAACTATTTATGTGTGTTGCTGGTGAGGCAGGAAGACATCACAAGATGTGTACCACGGTATGATCATCCAGGACACACCTGCACTTGAGAGATTACTTGTTGTTGATCAAGAAGGTCCAACAAAAATCAATGTCATTTCTGTGCCAAAATTGACAGTGGTGGGCTACTCGTCTGACAAATGCTCCGAACTTGTTATTGGATCCACACCCGTTCAGGTACAACAACCGCATTCTAACTCTCCATCCACAATTTAACATTAATTCTAATTTTGAAGATGTTTGTTCCTCTGTCATTCAGAAAATGATTCCGACAAGTTTGACCCTGAAACTGCGCACAGTGAAGGTCTTGGCACTAGAATCTATCGTGCCCGACCTGGAGCAAGTTGTCAGTTTCCTGAGATGATTTCCGTGCCTGGAGAAGCTATATATCGAGGTGATGTTCCTTTCCTATTAAATGTTAACCATAAGGGAGTTCAATTTATGACACCTTTTTCCTAGTTTACAATGACAATGTACTACAATTTTAGAAGGTTCTTTTGGATGATTTCAGTACATACATGTCCCCCCCCATATTCGTTGCTTAATCCATATGGTTACAATCAATAAGCATTTCTCTTTTGGATTCATCTGTACTAGTTTCCTTAGGGAACTTTTCATCCACTCCAACCTCTTGTGAAGAAGGCTACATTTTTCTAGAATGTAACCAAATGCCCATGTTAATCATGTCAGATCAAAGATGGCATGTTAGTGCATTTTACAAATCCTGCAAAAAAATAGCTAGGCCTGTAGTAATGTTCAAAACTACATGTAGGCACTAACACATTTTCTTCTTTTGCAGATAAGATTAGGCCCAGTGGTGGATACTGTGATACAATATAACAATCATGTCGAATGCCTAGATTTGCATCTCTCAGAAATTACTTTGAACTCCTACCGAGGGACCTTACCGGAGATTATATTCGCCAGGTTCTTTGTTCTTAGAGCAAGGGTGCTGAAGGAAATGAGGTTTGCCCTACATTTATTTTGCAAAAATGAAGGGTTTGTTGATCAGCGTCGGCGCCTGCGGTAGAATGGAGTAGGCTCCAAAAATGCTGAATTTCATTTTGGAACTTCATATGACAGGGTAATCGAAAGTCATCGTCTCAACCCCATACATGACTTCTCAGTGGCTGACCACTTTGCAAAAATTGTGACGTTTCGAAGCCAGACTTAGAAGCCGTGATATTAGTTTGAACCTCTCTGATATCCATGTTCAGCGGATCAGCACGAGCGTTTGCAGCTGATGAGCTGAATTTCATTTCTAATATCAGTTTGAACCTTGTAATATTTGAATTTGAGTCATATAACTCTGGAATTTGAAACTTGTAACATTTCGAGCTTTTGTGGTACAATCGTTGAAATGGCATCGTATGAGACTCGTATATTGCTAGCACTATTTTGACCTTAATATGCAATGGTCTTAGATTTTATTAACCATTCTCGAATCAGTTTACCTTGTCGATCTCACAGCACACGATTTTTATAGCTAACTCGACTTCAATCTTCGACATTGTTGCACACAGTTGGTTTCTTCCATTGTGTGCACTGTAGAGCGCAGAATTAATTATCGCACTCGAGTGTCCATCATCACCCTTCTGTGTAACTTTGACCTCATCACCCAAGGGTAAACGTATGACCGAAGTCATTCCACACACTTCGTTTTTACAAAGCTTTTTGCCAATAAATGCCCATGATTTGTCCCTCTTCTAGCCGACGCATGGCCAAACTAGCCGGGCGGGAAGCTTGCGCGGTAAACAGCGTGGTAGCGTGGGAATAGGCTCACTGATGATACATTTGGTGCCTCTTCGAGCCCACGCGTGCGGTGCAGTGTTGTCAAGCGTGCACCGGAATCCTCCGCTATGAACGTCGTGACAAGACGTGACGATTACAGGTCGGCCAGCCCCCATTTATTACAGCGGCCATTTAACCTACCCTTGTGTCTCTTTAACCTTTCGATCGCGCCCCACCATTGCAAGAAGCACACCCACCACGAGAAATTCTTAGAGGGTATCCCACGTGACTCCAATGGCGCTCCGAGCGGCTGCCGATGACAAGCAGCAGTTCACCATGCGTGTCGTGGTGGACACCCACATAAGGTTCATGGACCTCTCGGTGGTGTACACCAATGACCCGGTCTGGGTGGAGCACTCCATCCACATCATGGAGTTGTTGCTTGTCGCGGAGAAGTACAAGGTGGTCGGGTTCGAACTCGAGTACACCTACGCTCATGCTGGGTCTCGTCCCAAGGTCGCAGTCGCCCAGATGTGCGAGTGCCACCACGTCCTCGTCTAACACTACTGCCTGGCCACAAGGCCTTGCGAGCGTTTCGCCAGGTTTGTCAACAGCCCCCACTACATGTTCGCTACGGTGGACATCACCAACGATGTAAAGGCGCTCGAGAATTCGGGCTTTGCCTCCAGAATCTTGTCGACATCCAGGGCCAATACAAGATCTGGGGCTGCAAGGAGCATGAGAAGGACTCACTGGTTCACGTCGCCGAGGCCATCATCGACCCCTACTACAGAGACATGAAGGATTCGTGCAACAAGGACAAGCGTGCCTAGCACTCGGCCTGGATGGATAAACTCGACAAAGCTCACGTCATGTACGCGGCCAAGGAGGCATACACGAGCTACAACATGTACAGGCGGATCGCTGACATGAGGAAGTGTCTCCTTCCCCAAAATGGCCAGGGATCCAGCCGGAAGCAGAGCAATGGCAAGCGTCGTTGCAACAATAAGTAGATGATTAGATCCTCGTTTCTCCTACTTTGGTATGCATGTAATTGCTTTCTTTGGTGTGTGGAAATGTTATGTGTGTAGTCACTTGTGTAATTGTATGCTTAATTTGGTTATGCAATGCTGTCATTTTAAGTATATATGTTGATGCTCTGTAGACAGAGCATAGATGTTGTGTGGACAAAGAAAATCACATCACACGCGGACTAAACAATGGAACCCGTCGGTGATGTTTTCATCAATCACTCACAATTGTATACCAACAATCGTTTGCTCATAACACACACACACACACGACTTGTTAGCAGTAATCGTCTGTGTTGATATCGGTCTTCACACACGTTTCTGATTACACACCTGTTTTCCTCGTATCACACACATCTTGTTCATTTGAACCGTTTCTGTTCTCATGTCTCAACGCAAACAGTTCATCCGAGTGAACCGCATGCCATATATCGCACACACCTTTGATCTAGCTGACCGTTTCTTTTGTGTTGCCTAATCACAAATAGTTCATCCGAGTGAACCGTATGCTCTACATCACACACACCTTCATCTGGCTGCCCGTTTCTTTTGTTCCTCCTTATCGCAAATGGTTAACTGAACTGAACCGTATGCCCTGCATCGCACACGCAACTAAAATATGAACCGTGTGCATCCTCCATCGCAAACGCTTTGCACCTTTTTTGACGGTTTTTTACACCACCGTTTGCGATTATGGCATCGCACACAGTTTCATTGAAGGGTCTTTGATCGTAGTGTCGTGTTAGCAGCATCCTGCAGTAGTGGACCTCAACTAGCTAGCGGCACATGTACCGCTAGAAGGATGGGCACGTACACGGACATGTACCACTCCTCAGTCTACCCGCATAGCCTTTTTGTTTAGTCTACCTAGGCGTCTAATCAACTGCCTGCAAGTCACTTCTCCCATTTACTTCTCCATCGAGAACCGATTTTTCTTGGCTTCTTCACCTCTCCTTCATCTTCATTTGCATCCAAACCACACTACATTCACATTGTTTTAACCTATTCACATCCTCCTGGAGTAATTCCGAAGCCCCTTTAAATAATCATCTTCTTCAGTTAGACTAGCCATCTAATCCTAATTCTCCAAACCATAGCCCTCCAGTCCAGCGGTTCCAAATGGCGAAAGAGATCGAGATGCAGGTTTTTAGCGTCCAACATGTCCTCGTCGAAGGCTCGTTGAGCATAGTTGCCACAGTGACTGACCACCCAAGGGTTGTTCGGAAGTGGATCAACAATGTATCCAACTCCCTCCAAAAGGTGGAGATGAAGGTCATCGGTCTCGACGCAGAGTACACGGAGCGTGCCACTGGGAAGATGCAACGTGCCGCCGTC
Organism: Triticum aestivum; assembly: GCF_018294505.1. Taxonomy (NCBI): domain Eukaryota; kingdom Viridiplantae; phylum Streptophyta; class Magnoliopsida; order Poales; family Poaceae; genus Triticum; species Triticum aestivum. Next base: position 343,597,560 of record NC_057800.1, on the reverse strand, counting down.
CTTCAGTTGTGCCTCAAAGATGATGTTTTGGTGTACCACATCCTACACGCGCCCTCCATACCAGGTGAGCTTCACGATTTCTTGTCTCGGGAGGACATATACTTCTGTGGGGCAGCCATCGCAGGGGACAAACATAAGTTGGAGGCATACACCTTGATTCGAAAAGCATCATTGACGTACAAACCAAAATAAAAAATCCTGTAGAAGATTGTGATAAACCGACACCATCCCTATTCGACATAGAAAATTTTGTGCTCGGAACAAATCTTCACAAGGGTGACGAGACGCTGGCATTAAGGTCATCTGGATGGGAGAATTATCCCTTGACGTACGAGCGGATAAAATATGCTGCCCTTGATGCCCGTCTGAGTTTTGAGATAGCTGTAAGGTCCAGAGAGCTTGTTGCGAAGTCGTCTCCCACAGAAAATGAGAACAACAAGAAGAAGAATAATAAGAAGCTGCACCAGCAGCAGGGATTATGGATGGATGAACCATTTCCTCTCTTGTAACAAAAATATTCCCTCTCTGTGTATATTGATATAGATGGACTATTTCGATGGTGTGCATGTCTTTGGAACAAGTAGTAGCGTGGGTACGCTTGACTATAAGGAACTATTTATCCGCCTAGCTTTCTCTACTACTCCTTCCAGTGATCAGTATGCAATGCATGTGTCCATAGACATGATAGCTTGTCCATGGAAATTGAACCACGACGACCATCACATTTCTTGTTTCTACCACCGCCACACCCACACGCGATTCCCACGACGCCGCTCCAACCCACGGCACCACATCCCCAACGTGCGCCTCACCCCTCTCAGCTGCACTGCCCCTCTGCCTTTGTGTGCATGACATGTGGGCCACCTGAAAAGCCGTGAGCATCAACTTTCTACCACAGCCACACGCGATTCCCACGACACCGCTCGAACCCATGACACCACACGTCCCCCGACCTGCGGCTCACACCTCTCGGCCCCACTGCCCCTCTGCCTTTGGGAGCATTACATGTGGACCAGCCACCTATCAGGTCCACATGTTATTGATTCAAAGGCAGGTGTAGTAAGACGCTGAAGCTCAGTCCTGAGGGCTCCGAGAGGGAAATGTAACTCCTGCGCCAGGCCTTGTGGTGCTACTGCTGCACGAACTCATGCCAAACTCGAGATTTGTTTCTTTACTATACATGCACGTAACGATTTAATGGACATTGTAATCTGAACATGTGATGGGGAGCTCTAAATTTGAATTTGAAACTTATAAAACGAAAAAATTCAAAACAAATAAACTGGGGGAGAGGGAGTATACTGTAGGATGTGTCCCATACGAAACATGTCCCCTGGTGTGTCACCGCGAGGATGCAGTTAGAAAGGAGCACAACGTCTTCGTACTCGTACGACAGCAAATCGTCCGCAGACAGCATGGTCCACCTTTGACCACCATGTGAAAAGTTCGTTCTATCTTCTTCAATCTCACCGTGGTCCATCATACTAATTTAGACGGTGGCCCGTTGCATGGCTAATCCCAATGTTGGACAAAGGTTCTATAGGAACAATGTCACTGTGGTAAATGTTGTGCAAATTGATGATGGTACCCTCCCGTACATATGCAAAGCAATCTCCACTCGCACCGAGCCTAACCTATGAAACAGTGGACAGGGGGAGAATTAGGAAATGGACACATAAGTAGTCTTTAGAATGCATTTACTACATCGGACAAAATCCATTCTAAATACAAACCAGGGGAGTTAATCCGACTGCCCCTCAACGGACAAAATCATCTTACCTGCTCATCGGACAAAATCCGAGTGCCCCTCAACGTCGGCATCTCAAGGGGCGTCAACTTGCAACTATGGCCACGCCGTGCTGGAGAGACCCCCAATGAAACATCCTTGTGCGTTGGAGGGAACATCAAGATGCATTTGTATGAGTTGTTTATCTTGTGAGAGAAAAGGATGAATGAGGGAAGGCCTTATTTGCAAATGTGGAGAGGGGTGTAGGTATTGTTTTGCAAAATTGCCATAGTTTTCTTCCTATCCGTGAGATATAAATCGGATGACCTATATTGCAGGATGGCAGGCACACCATCATCACTAACTTAGTTTTTTATAAGATATAAGAGAGTAGTAGACTAGTAAGATACCTGTGTGTTGCACGGAACATCAAGATGCATTTGTATGAGTAGTTTATCTCGTGGGAGAAAAGGATGAACAAGGGAAGGCATTGTTTGGAAATGTGGAGAGGGGTGTGGGTATATTTTTGCAAAATTGCCATAGTTTCCTTCCTATCCATCAGATATATATCAGACGGCCTATACAATAGGATGGCAGGCACACCATCATCAACAACTTTGTTTTTATAAGAGTAGAGTAGATATAGAGATGGAGAGTACTACTACCAATGTGTTGGCCCGTGCATTGCAATGGATCCAAAGTAGTAGAATACTACTTTTTCACGGGCTTGAAATATAAACACTCTAGTTTTGATATACATATATTAGTAAAAATAAATCATGCTTCACTCAAAATATATTCCTCAGGCTGTTTTGATGTGGTGAGGGACTGGTGTGGCTGGTTTGAAGATAACATGTCTTAAAAAAATTGGAGCTTGATGACCCACAAGTATAGGGGATCTATCATAGTCCTTTCGATAAGTAAGAGTGTTGAACCCAACGAGGAGCAGAAGGAAATGATAAGCAGTTTTCAGTAAGGTATTCTATGCAAGCACTGAAATTATCGGTAACAGATAGTTTTGTGAAAAGATAATTTGTAACGGGTAACAAGTAATAAAAGTAAATAAGGTGAGGCAAGATGGCCCAATCCTTTTTGCAGCAAAGGACACGCATGGACAAACTCTTATATAAAGGAAAGCGCTCCCGAGGACACATGGGAATTATCGTCAAGGTAGTTTTCATCACGTTCATATGATTCGCGTTCAGTACTTTGATAATTTGATATGTGGGTGGACCGGTGCTTGGGTATTGCCCTTCCTTGGACATGCATCCCACTTATGATTAACCCCTATTGCAAGCATCCACAACTACAAAAGAAGTATTAAGGTAAACCTAACCATAGCATGAAACATATGGATCTAAATCAGCCCCTTACGAAGCAACTCATAAACTAGGGTTTAAGCTTCTGTCACTCTAGCAACCCATCATCTACTTATTACTTCCCAATGCCTTCCTCTAGGCCCAAACAATGGTGAAGTGTCATGTAGTCGACATTCACATGACACCACTAGAGGAAAGACAACATACATCTCATCAAAATATCGAACGAATACCAAATTCACATGACTACTTATAGCAAGACTTCTCCCATGTCCTCAGGAACAAACGTAACTACTCACGAATCATATTCATGTTCATAATAAGAGGGGTATTTATATGCGTAAAGGATCTGAACATATGATCTTCCACCGAATAAACCAACTAGCATCAACTACAAGGAGTAACCAACACTACTAGCAACTCATAGGTACCAATCCGAGGCTTTGGGACAAAGATTGGATACAAGAGATGAACTAGGGTTTGAGATGAGATGGTGCTGGTGAAGATGTTGATGGAGATTGACCCCCTCCCGATGAGAGGATCGATGGTGATGATTTCCCCCTCCCGGAGGTAAGTTTCCTCGGCAGAACAGCTCTGTCGGAGCCCTAGATTGGTTCCGCTAAGGTTCCGCCTCATGGCGGAGGAGTTTCGTCCCGTGAGCTTGCTTATGATTTTTTCCAGGATGAAAGACTCCATATAGACAAAGATGGGCATCAGAGGGCTGCCAGGGGGCCCACGACGCAAGGGGGCGCGCCTAGGGGGTAGGGCGTGCCCCCACCCTCGTGGATGGTGTGTGTCCCCCCTCTGGTACTTCTTTCGCCCAATATTTTTTATATATTCTGAAACGGGCTCCCGTGAAATTTCAGGACTTTTGGAGATGTGCAGAATAGGTCTCTAATATTTGCTCCTTTTCCAGCCCATAATTCTAGCTGCCGGCATTCTCCCTCTTCATGTAAACCCTGTAAAATAAGAGAGAATAGGCATAATTATTGTGACATAATGTGTAATAACAACCCATAATGCAATAAATATCAATATAAAAGCATGATGCAAAATGGACGTATCAACTCCCCCAAGCTTAGACCTCGCTTGTCCTCAAGCGAAAGCCGATATCGAAAAATATGACCACATGTTTAGAGATAGAGGTGTTGATAAAATAAAATACAGACATGAGAGCATCATGATCATTCTTAGAACAACACACACACACACACACATATATATATATACTGGCATATGATCTCTTATGCTAAAGTAACAATTCATTCACAGTTTCAAGTATGAATCATAAACTTCATTGAAAACTAACAAACTGTAATCTCAGTCATTGAAGCAATTGCAATTTATCATAACATCAGAAAGAGTCAATATAAGAGCTTTTCAGCAAGTCCACATACTCAACCATCATTTAGTCTTTCACAATTGCTAACACTCAGGCAATATTTATGGTGATGAAGTTTTAGTCAGACACAGATAAACATAGGGGCTTATAGTTTTTGACTCCCAACCTTTTACCTCAAGGGTAACGTGAACAATAATAGTTCATGAAAACTCACATCCAATTAGCTATATATATCAGGATCTTTCCAACACATTGTACTTGCCAAAGGATAAAATGTAAAAAAGGAAAGGCGAAGATCACCATGACTCTTGTATGAAGTATAAGACAAGAATAAAAGATAGGCCCTTCGCAGAGGGAAGCAGAGGTTGTCATGTGCTTTTATGGTTGGATGCATAAAATCTTAATGCGAAATAACGTCACTTTATATTACCACTTGTGATATGGACCTTTATTATGCAGTCCGTCGCTTTTATTTCTTCCACATCACAAGATCGTATAAAGCTTATTTTCTCCACACTAATAAATCATACATATTAAGAGAGCAATTTTTATTGCTTGCAACAATGACAGCTTACTTGAAGGATCTTACTCAATCCATAGGTAGATATGGTGGACTCTTATGGCAAAACTGGGTTTAAGGGTATTTGGAAGCACAAGTAGTATCTCTACTTGGTGCAAAGAATTTGGCTAGCATGAGAGGGAAAGGCAAGCTCAACATGTTGGATGATCCATGACAATATAATTTATTTCAGATGTAAGAAAACATAACCCATTACGTTGTCTTCCTTGTCCAACGTCAACTCTTTAGCATGTCATATTTTAATAAGTGCTCACAATCATAAAAGATATCCAAGATAGTATATTTATATTTGAAAACCTCTATTTCTTTATTACTTCCTATTAGTTGCAATGATGACCAAAACTATGTTTGTCAACTCTCAACAACTTTTATTCATCATACCCTTTATATGTGAAGTCATTACTCTCCATAAGATCCATATGATCTCTTTATTTCTTTTTATTCTTTATCTTTTATTTTTATTCCCTCAAGATCATAGAAAGATAATCAAGCCCTTGACTCAACACTAATCTTTATTGTATATAGCTCATGGACTCGATTACATAGAAGGATCATAAAGCAACAATTCAAAACTAGATCATACTAAAACTTTATTCTACTAGATCAAGATATTACCAAAAGGATCGAACTAAGAAAAATGGTAAAGATAAAAGTGTGATGGTGATACGATACCGGGGCACTCCCCCAAGCTTGGCAGTTGCCAAGGGGAGTGCCCATACCCATGTGTTTATGTCTCTTTCTTCGGGGGTGGTGATGTGATATTCTTGGCGATGACGCCCCTCAGGATACGATTCTCTTCCTCAAGCTTGTTGACTTGCTGCTTGAGCTCCATTATTTCCTTATGGAGCTTGCCCATGACAGCTAAAGCTCCTTTCACCCAAGGATGTTGCATAGCTGCGGGAGAACAAGTAACACTCTTTTTCATATTTTCATAAGAAAGAAATCTAACATTGGAAGGGATGATCGAGTTTGGAATAGCCGAGCTCTGTAGACATGATAGTGGTCAGCATGTAGAAATCTAACAAGTTCCCCCATCATGAGTCCGGCTCGGAAACGAGAAGTAACTTCTTGATCCTCCTCCATGGCATCTATCCTTTTCAAGTCGGCCTCCATTCTTCCTCAGTTTATGGACCAAAGTGGTCAGCATCGCTATTTGCTCTTCGCCCCGGTATCGGATAAGACACCCGACTCTCCCCGACCGACTCTTGAGAAGACATCTTGCTCTAAATCTGCAGTAGAAACAACTCGAAACAAAAACAGAGGATGTTTGCGTGGTATGACGGTCAAAACCTTAGGGAGATTATACAATAAATTTTTACCAACCAAAAGAAGTATCGTGCAAGAAAACGGAGTCCGGAGAGCACACGAGGTGCCCACGAGGCAGGGGGCGCGCCCAGGGGGGTTGGACGCACCCTCCACCCTCGTGGAAGCCTCGTGTCCTTCCCGGACTGCTTCTTATTTTCCTATTTTCTTAAATATTCCAAAACGTAAAAAAATTGCTATTATAACTATTTTGGAGTCGGTTTACTTACCGTACCTCATACCTAATCCTTTCGGAGTCTAAAACGTTCTAGAAAGTGTCCTTTTATGTATTCCTCCGGGGTTACGGTTTCAATAACATTAGTTTCAACATTTATGGGATTACCTGAGATATAATGTTTGATTCTTTGACCGTTCACCACCCTCGGATTTGTGCCTTCGAAGTTCTTGATTTTTCTAGCACTAAAATGATAGACCTCCTCGATGATGTAAGGACCTTCCCATTTAAAGAGGAGTTTTCCTTGCAAAAAATCTTAAACGAGAGTTGTATAACAATACATAATCACCCACATTAAACTTGTGTTTTCATATCCTTTTCTCATGCCATCTTTTAACTTTTTCTTTTAACAGTTTGGCATTCTCATAAGCCTGGGTTCTCCATTCATCAAGTGAGCTAATGTCAAAAAGCCTCTTCTCACCGACAAGTTTGAAATCATAATTGAGCTCTTTAATGGCCCAGTATGCCTTATGTTCCAGTTCGAGAGGTAAGTGACATGCTTTTCCATAAACCATCTTATACGGAGACATACCCATAGGATTTTTATATGCAATTCTATAAGCTCATAATGCATCATCAAGTTTCTTGGACCAATTCTTTCTAGATCTATTAACAGTCTTTTGCAAAATTAATTTAAGCTCTTTGTTACTCAGTTCTACTTGACCACTAGACTGTGGATGATATGGAGATGCAATTCTATGATTAACATCATACTTAGCAAGCATTTTACGGAAAGCACCATGAATAAAATGTGAACCACAATCAGTCATTAAATATCTAGGGACTATAAACCTCGGAAAAATAACTTCTTTAAGCATTTTAATAGAGGTGTTATGATCAGCACTACTAGTTGGAATAGCTTCTACCCACTTAGTAACATAATCAACAACAACTAAAATATGTGTATACCCATTAGAGGAAGGAAACGGTCCCATATAATCAAAGCCCCAAACATCAAATGGTTCAATAACAAGTGAATAATGCATAGGCATTTCTTGACGTCTACTAATATTACCAATTCTTTGACATTCATCACAAGACAAGACAAACTTACGGGCATCTTTGAAGAGAGTAGGCCAATAAAAACAGGATTGCAATACCTTATGTGCAGTTCTATCTCCAGGATGGTGTCCTCCATAAGCCTCGGAGTGACACTTGTGTAGGATCTGTTCCTGTTCATGCTCAGGTACACAACGTCTAATAACACCATCTACTCCTTCTTTATAAAGGTGTGGGTCGTCCCAAAAGTAATGTCTTAAATCATAGACGAACTTTTTATTCTGCTGGTATGTGAAACTAGGTGGTATAAATTTAGCAACAATATAATTAGCATAATCAGCATACCATGGAGCAGTGCGAGAAGCATTTATGACAGTTAATTGTTCATAAGGAAAGCTATCATCAATAGGTAGTGGGTCATCAAGAACATTCTCTAGCCTAGATAAGTTGTCCACAATGGGGTTCTCAGCTCCCTTTCTATCAATAATATGCAAATCAAATTCTTGAAGCAAGAGAACCCATCTAATAAGTCTAGGTTTAGCATCTTTATTTTCCATAAGATATCTAATAGCAGCATGATCAGTGTGAACAATTACATTAGAATCAACAATATTAGGTCTGAACTTATCACAAGCAAAGACAACTGCTAAAAATTATTTCTCAGTAGTAGCATAATTTCTCTGGGCGTTGTCCAGAGTCTTACTAGCATATTGGATAACATTTAATTTCTTATCAACCCTTTTGTCCTAAAACAGCCCCTACAGCATAATCACTAGCATCACACATAATTTCAAATGGAAATTCCAATCAGGAGGCTGAACAATAGGTGCAGAAATCAAAGCTTTCTTAAGTATTTCAAATGCTTCTACACAATCATCATCAAAGACAAAAGGATCATCTTTTTGTAAGAGATTAGTCAGAGGCCTAGAAATTTTAGAGAAGTCCTTAATCAACCTCCTATAAAAACCGGCATGACCAAGGAAACTTCTTATACCTTTAATGTCCTTAGGACACAACATATTTTCAATAGCATCAACTTTAGCTTTATCAACTTCAATACCTCTTTCAGAAATTTTATGCCCCAAGACAATACCTTCATTAACCATAAAGTGGCACTTCTCCCAATTCAAGACAAGATTAGTTTCTTCACATCTCTGCAAAACTCGATCAAGGTTGCTTAAGCAATCATCAAAAGAAGTTCCATATACAGAAAAGTCATCCATGAATACCTCAACAATCTTGTCACAAAAGTCAGAGAATATAGCAGTCATACATCTTTGATAGGTAGCAGGTGCATTACATAAATCAAAAGGCATACGTCTATAAGCAAAGGTATCGAATGGGCAAGTAAAAGTTGTATTTTCTTGATCCTCTTTTGGCACAGGTATTTGAGAAAAACCAGAATAACCATCTAGAAAGAAAAAATGTGTATGTTTGGATAATGTTTCTAGCATTTGGTCAACAAAAGGTAAAGGGTAATGATCCTTTTTAGTAGATTTATTTAATTTACGGAAATCAATTACCATTCTATAACCTGTAACAATTCTTTGTGGGATCAGTTCATCTTTATCATTACGAACGACAGTAATACCTCCCTTCTTAGGGAGACAAAGGACAAGACTTACCCACTGACTATTAGCAACGAGATAAATTATACCTACCTCCAGAAGTTTTAGTATTTGTTTTCTTACCACTTCTTTCATCTTAGGATTTAACTGTCGTTGGTGATCAACAACTGGTTTCACGTCTTTCTCCAATTTTATTTTGTGCTGGCATAGAGTGGGACTAATGCCCTTAAGATCATCAAGAGTATATCCAATAGCAGCACGGTGCTTCTTCAGAGTTTTCAATAATTTCTTTTCTTCATGCCCTGAAAGGTTAGCACTAATAATAACAGGATATATCTCTTTCTCATCAAGATAAGCATATTTAAGAGTATCAGGTAAAGGTTTAAGCTCAAACACGGGGTCACCCTTGGGTGGAGGAGGATCCCCTAGAATTTCAACAGGCAAGTTGTGTTTCAAAATAGGTCACTATTTAAAGAATACTTCATCTATTTCCCTTCTTTCATTCATAAACATATCATTTTCATGGTCAAGCAAATATTGTTCTAAAGGATCATTAGGAGGCACGACAATAGAAGCAAGACCAATAATTTCATCTTTACTAGGGAATTCTTTATCATCGGGCTGTCTATGAAGTTTAGCAAAATTAAACTCATGAGACATATCTCCTAAACCAATAGTAACAACATCCTTTTTTCAATCGATCCTAGCATTAACAGTATTCAAGAAGGGTCTACCGAATATAATGGGACAAAAGTTATCTTGTGGGGAACCAAGAACAAGAAAATCAGCAGGATATTTAACTTTCCCACACAAGACTTCAACATCTCTAACAATCCCAACTGGTGAAATGGTGTCTCTATTGGCAAGATTAATTCTAACATCAATTTCCTCTATCTCAGCAGGTGCAATATCATGCATAATTTCTTTATATAAGGAATGAGGTATTGCACTTGCACTAGCACCCATACCACATAAGCCATGATAGCAATGATCTCCTATTTTAACAGAAATAACAGGCATGCCTACAACAGGTCTATGTTTATTTTTAGTATCGGGTCTAGCAATTCTAGCAGCTTCATCACAGAAGTAAATAACATGCCCATCAATATTATCGGCCAAGAGATCTTTAACCATAGAAACACTAGGTTCAACTTTAATTTGCTCAGAGGGAGTAGCTGTTCTAGTATTACTCTTACGAACCACAGTTGAAGCTTTAGCATGATCCTTTATTCTAATTGGGAAAGGTGGTTTCTCAATATAAGTAGTAGGAACAACAGAATCATTATAAGTGATAGTCTTTTCTTCAACTTTAATAGGTGCAACTACTTTTACTTCGATGGGAGGATTATGTTTAAACCACTTCTCCTTGGGGAGATCAACATGAGTAGCAAAGGATTCACAGAAAGAAGCTACTATCTCAGAGTCAAGTCCATATTTAGTGCTAAATTCACGGAAAGCATCGGTATCCATGAAAGATTTAACACAATCAAACTTAGGTGTTATACCTAACTCCTTACCTTTGTAGAGATCCCAATATTCAGAGTTGCGTTTCATTCTTTCCAATAAATCCCATTTGAATTCAATAGTCTTCATCATAAAAGAGCCAGTACAAGAAGTATTGAGCATGGAGCGATTATTGAGAGAAAGCCGAGCATAAAAATTTCGAATAATAATTTCTCTTGAGAGCTCATGATTGGGGAATGAATATAACATTGACTGAAGCCTCCGCCAAGCTTGAGCGATGCTTTCACCTTCGCTAGGCTAAAAATTATATATATATAATTACGATCACGATGAACAAGATGCATAGGATAAAACTTCTGATGAAATTCCAATTTCAATCGGTTGTAGTTCCATGATCCCATATCGTCACATAGCCTAAACCATGTCAGTGCCTTTCCCTTCAAATATAAAGGGGAGACCTTCTTCTTGATAACATCCTCGGGCATACCTGCAAGCTTAAATAATCCACAACTTCATCCACATAGATTAGGTGCAAATTGGGATGCAGTGGTCCATCTCATGTAAAAGGATTAGCTAGCAGTCTCTCTATCATACCCAAAGGAATTTCAAAGTAAACATTTTCAGTAGGTTCAGTAGGTTGAGGAGCAAATCTTTACTCTACTGGTCGGGGCGAAGGTACCCTGAACAAACCCCTCAAAGGATTATGTTCCATAGTAACAAGTGACGGTAAATTTCAGCACACTATATAAATATTTCCTTACCAAATTCCACCTAGCAAAGGCGCTTCACTCCCTGGCAACGGCGCCAAAAAAGAGTCTTGATGACCCACAATTATAGGTGATCTATCATAGTCCTTTTGATAAGTAAGAGTGTCGAACCCAACGTGGAGGAGAAGGAAATGATAAGCAGTTTTCAGTAAGGTATTCTCTGCAAGCACTGAAATTATCGGTAACAGATAGTTTTGTGATAAGATAATTTTAACGGGTAACAAGTAATAAAAGTAAATAAGGTGCAGCAAGATGGCCCAATCCTTTTTGTAGAAAAGGACAAGAATGGACAAACTCTTACATAAAGGAAAGCGCTCCCCAGGACACATGTGAATTATCGTCAAGCTAGTTTTCATCATGTTCATATGATTCGCGTTCGGTACTTTGATAATTTGATATGTGCGTGGACCGGTGCTTGGGTACTGCCCTTCCTTGGACAGGCATCCCACTTATGATTAACCCCTATTGCAAGCATCTGCAACTACAAAAGAATTAGTAAGGTAAACCTAACCATAGCATGAAACATATGGATCCAAATCAGCCCCTTACGAAGCAACTCATAAACTAGGGTTTAAGCTTCTGTCACTCTAGCAACCCATCATCTACTTATTGCTTCCCAATGCCTTCCTTTAGGCCCAAACAATGGTGAAGTGTCATGTAGTCGTCGTTCACATGACACCACTAGAGTAAAGACAACATACATCTCATCAAAATATCGAACGAATACCAAATTCACATGACTACTTATAGCAAGACTTCTCCCATGTCATCAGGAACAAACGTAACTACTCACAAATCATATTCATGTTCATAATCAGAGGGGTATTAATATGCATAAAGGATATGAACATATTGATCTTCCACCGAATAAACCAACTAGCATCAACTACAAGGAGTAATCAACACTACTAGCAACCCACAGGTACCAATCTGAGGCTTTGGGACAAAGATTGGATACAAGAGATGAACTAGGGTTTGAGATGAGATGGTGATGGTGAAGATGTTGATGGAGATTGACCCACTACTAGGAAAAGGCTTATACATACAAGTTTACCAGTAGCGTGTATTATGGACCCCACGCTACTGATAGTTACCAGTAGCGTTTGTTACAAAGCGCGCTACTAGTACAACATAGTAGCAGCGTTGGTTTTTGGAGGCCATGCTACTGGTAAGTTTGCCATAGCACACCACCCGACCAAAAAATATTAGCAGCTTTTGTTGTCTAACAAGCGCTACTTTTAAGAAAGTAGCTGTAGCGCCCACGCACCTAGAAGCGCTACTGCTATTTCTTCTATGGGTAAACTTATACCAGTAGCATTATTTTTGTACAAGCGCTATAGCTAGTTTTACATACCAGAAGATATTTTGACTGGCACTCATAGCAGTAGCGTGCTTTGGCACCCCGCGCTACTGCTATGGTCGCCACCCACCTACCACCTTTCCCCTCCTTCCTCCCCTTTCTTCTTCCTCTCCCCCTTCCTCTCTCCCCCTTTCCTTGCACCTTGCTTGTTCCATTCAATGCTCCCCCTCCACCACCCCTCCATTAGAGCCCTCCCTCCCCCTCTTCTTGGCCCTCCACCACCCCCCTCTTCTTTGCCCTCCACCACCCCCTCCATTAGAGCCCTCTTTTTGCCCTCCACCACCCCCCTCTTCTTTGTGCCCTCCACCACCACCACCCTCTTCTTTGTGCCCTCCACCACCACCCCCTCCATTAATGCCCTCCCTCCCCCTCTTCTTTGCCCTCCACCCCTTCCATTAATGCCTTCCCTCTCCTCTCCCACTATCTCCCTAGCTAGCTCTCTCTCTCTACCTAGCTAGATAGCTAGCTAGTTAGAGCTATATATCTAGAGCTACTAGGTAATTAAGAAGAAAGGTGCTTGATATCCCTCTCAACACATAGGTGAGCAAAAAAGGTGTTTGTGTGGATAGGACCGCAACTATATATATGGGCGATATGAGAATATATATACCGATTTGTGTGTGGCATAATTTGAGTTTCCTACATTGTGTATTTGATGAAATAATGTGGGTGACATGAGTTGCCTATGTTATGCCAAAATGTCGATTCAATTCCATTTCGGCGAATTTCGGGCATGCAAACTCAATATGTCCTATATTTAGGGAAGGTCATGCCGAATTTTTGTATGAATTTGATCCATGCATGCATATATACGTGTTTAAAATATTTGCTTTGCGCGCAGGTGATCATGAAGGTCAATGGAAGGAAGGTGCAAAGATACTGGCAATCCGCTGTGGATGACATGTATGAAAAAAGACTGAAGGATGTTTTATGTCTGTGTCGAAAATGCAAAGGAAGAGTCAGGCTTGACCCCTTTGAGGGTGGTAAATTCAAGGCGCACCTGCTCATGCATGGTTTCATGCATGGCCATACTCGGTGGATAAGTGATGATGATGATGATGATGATGATGATGAGGACGTTGACGGGGCAGGAAATAACGACATGGGGCCACTAGACGAAGAGATGACCGATTATGTGCCCGAAGGGGAAGACTGCCTTGGAAATGTCGATGGCGAAGAGACAGTTCAAGGCGGAGAAGACGCGGACACGCCACCGTCTTCATCACTACTAAGTTCAGCCATGCGGGCCCCGCATGTTCGAGACCTGCTTCGCAAGAAGACGACTAGCGACAGAGCTGTTTCTAGCGAGGAGGCCAAACTGGCGCAACTGGAGGTAGACTCGATGACTCCTTTGTATGATGGTTGCAATAATACCGAGGTGACCCGCTTGAATTTCACACTAGAACTTCTAAAGATGAAGGCAAAAAACAAATGGACAGATACAAGCCTGGATGAGCTTCTGAAGTACCTAAAGAAGGTTCTTCCCGTGGGAAGCCTGTGTCCTACTAGTGTCGAGGAGGCAAAGAAAATCGTGTGCCCTCTTGATCTGCCACATATTAGATATCACACATGCATCAATGATTGCATCATATATCGGAACGAGCACGCTGAAAAAACCATCTATCCAAAGTACAATGCTTCATGATATAAAAAGGCCGAAAGAAAGCTCCACAGAAAGTTGTATGATACTTTCTGATCACTCCGCATCTACAGCGGTATTTCGTAGATCCTAAGGAAGCAAAGCTTATGCGCTGGCACACGGAGAGGGTGAAGCCAGATGACGGAGATGAGCCAAAGCTGAGACACCTCGTAGATGCTAGCCAGTGGAGAGCATTAAATGCTGAATTTGATTTTTTTCGCAAATGATCCAAGGAACATCATGCTTGGCGCTAGTAGTGATGGCATGAATCCATTTGGCAACCAGAACACCAATCATAGCACATGGCCCGTGTTTGTATGGATGTACAACCTCCCCCCAGGTTGTGCATGAAGGAAAAATACATACACATGGCTATGCTTATTCAAGGGCCGAGACAACCGGGAAATGATATAAATCTGTATCTCGGGTTACTGAAAGAGGAGTTACAGACCTTATGGACAACGCCAGTCAAGACATGGGATGCAAGCAAAGGAGAGTATTTCTACATGAGAGCCGCGCTGATCACGACGGTGCAGGACTATCTCGGTTACAGCTGTCTCTCTGGCCAGGTGTGCCACGGATATTGCGGATGCACGAGGTGCAGGGGTGATACAACTTCTCTGCAGCTATCGAAAGATGGCGGGTCTTCGAAAATCATGTACATGGGGCATCGAAGATGGCTCGAGAAGGATGACACATGGAGAAAGCATGAGATCTATTCAATGGTAAGGCTGAGCATCGAGGTCCTCCACGTAAGCGTAGCGGTGCAGAAATATATGAGTTATTGAAGAACTCGAAAGAGTGCCCCTCACCGGGAAAGACGAAGAAAAAGGCGCCGGAGCCCCTGCTGAAGGTATGGAAGACGAGATCTGTTTTCTGGGACTTGGAATACTGGCCCATACTCGACACGCCTAATAGCCTTGATCAAATGCATATCACAAAGAATATCCCTAAGAGTTTGCTTGTAACATTGATGAACATGCCGAAGAGGACCAAGGATGGGCCGAAGGCAAGAAAAGACTTGGAATTTTTGAAAATCAGGAAAGATCTCCAAATGCCCAGTAAAAGGTCGTCAGAGGAGACCGAGATGGAGACGGAGATGGAAGATAGGGGCAAAAAAGTAAACAAGAAGGAAGAACAATATTGCCCCCCTCTTGCTTCACCTTAGATCTAAAGGAGGTCGATCAATTGTTCAAGTGCCTTGCCGGAATCAAAGTTAGTTCCGGATACTGTGGGAAGATAAGCAGATATCTGGACACTAAGAAAAAAAGGTTCAGTGGGATGAAGTCTCACGACTGTCATGTGATGATGACGCAGTTACTCCCGGTTGCACTTAGAGGAATTATGGACACACATGTGCGTGAGATGCTTACTGACCTATGCCACTTTTTTGATGCTATCTCTCGAAAGTCGATCAGTGTGAAGCAACTCCATAGGCTACAGGAAGAGATTGTTGTCATACTGAATGAGCTAGAGATGTACTTCCCGCCCGCATTCTTTGATGTCATGGTGCATCTATGTGTCCACATCGTCGACGACATCATCGACCTAGGGCCGACATTCCTGCATAGCATGATGTCGTTCGAGAGGATGAATGGGGTCATCAAAGGATTCGTTCGTAACATGTCCCGTCCAGATAGAAGCATATCCCAGGGATATCTAACCAAAGAGTGCACCTCTTTCTGTGAGAGCTATCTGACCAAAGACCGTGTTGTTGGTTTGCCCATCAACAAGCACTGTGGAAGGCTCAAAGGCGAAGGTCACACCAACGGTCATAGGGATTTGAATGTGTTACGCTCGGGCCGACAAAACGACATTGACAGGGCAAACCTAGTAGTGCTACAACACCTAGATGTGCTAGAAGATTTCGTGACACTGCACAAAGAGACCATCGCAAAGAAATACCGTGACCGTGGGGCGCACAGGACGGAGGCTGAAGTTATTAGAGAGCACAACTCCACTTTCATGCATTGGTTCAAAGAGCGAGTTCTGGCTAATCCCCCGGAAGAGGGTTGTCCGAACGGAACACTCATATACGCCTTAGCACATGGCCCCTCGACCAACCTCGTGACTTATCAAGCATATGATATCAACGGATACACGTTCTACACGGAGGAGAAAGATATAAACAGTGATGACCAAAACTCAGGGGTGACGATGGAAGCCATGACCGGGAATGTAATTGAAAGATATTACGGAAGGGTCGAAGAGATATGGGAGATTAACTACTCTGGATTGCATAGCGCGATGATGTTCCGTGTTAGATGGGCTAAAAATGTACACAGAGAAAGCCGACATTTCACTACCATGTGTATACCCGA
Source organism: Triticum aestivum (assembly GCF_018294505.1). Lineage (NCBI taxonomy): Eukaryota > Viridiplantae > Streptophyta > Magnoliopsida > Poales > Poaceae > Triticum > Triticum aestivum. The sequence goes on along the minus strand of NC_057800.1, from coordinate 343,580,938 downwards.
CTCCGATGATAGCGGTACCGTCAACGCCATCGCCAAAAATGAGCCATGGGTACACGCTAAACACGTGACACAATGTTTCTTCATAACTGATCCGATCAATCCCAGCTGTGTTCTCATGAGGACAAGCAAAAGGAGCATCGCCGGAATGGATGGAGTCGCCAACGAGGAAGACTATGACCAGTACAGTGATCCGATGAGGGAAGATGATGCTGATGACGACGAAACATATGTCAAAAGAAGAATGAAGACTACATTACCTACGAAAGATCGTAATCCCTGGAGAAGGAAAAGTCATGACCATGGGCTCAATTATTCGACAATGAACAAAAGAGGGAAGAAGATCAGTCTAAAGCGTCATTGTCGCCCAAGCTGACAAACTAATCCCCAAAGTTTGTGTGTGTCTTTTTTGTATACCGGTGTTAGCGGTTAAATCATGTAATATATATTATACTAATTATTATCCGGAGGGTAACAGTGGTATTGCTCTAACGATAGACCAAATTAAAGGAAGGAAAGTGCAAAAGAAAGATAAGAAAAAGAAAAGTGCAAATGAAAGAAAAAGAAAATGAAGAACAAAAAGAAAAAGAAAGGAAGTTTTGCAAAATGAAAAGAAAAAAAAGAAAAAAACTAATAAGTTGTGGAAACTGAAATGAAAGAAAAATAAAAAAGAAAAAGGAAGGAAGTTTGTGGAATATGAAAAAGAAAAAGATTAATAAATATAAAAAGAGAAATATAAATAAAATAAAACGGAAGAAAGTTTGTGGAATATGAAAAATAAAAAGAAAAATAAAAAGAAAAAGAAATAGCAGTAGCGTGTTTTGGCCTGGGCAGCGCTATAGCTAAGAAAAATAAAAAATAAAATAAATAAATAGCAGTAGCGCGTTTTGGCTTGGGCAGCGCTATAGCTAACTTAGCTATAGCGCGTTTTGCCAACACGCGCTATAGCTAAGTTGCCTACAGCACTGTCCGCTAGATCCTATCTCTTTCCTCTCTCTCACTCTCGCTCGAATCCCCTTTCTCTCGCCAACGCCGACGCCCACACCCGCCCACGCCGCTGACGCCCGCACCCGCCCACGCCACCGCCGACGCCCGCACCCACCCACGCCACCGCCGAAGCCCGCACCCGCCCACGCTGCCGACGCCCGCACCCGCCCAAGCCACCGCCGACGCCTGCACCTGCCCACTACGTCGTCGATGCGCGCCGCACCCGTCGTCGACGCAGGCCACTGGCCACCCCGACGCTCCCTTTCCCCATGCTGCCCCCTGCCCTAGGTGCACCCCTGGCCCGACCCCTCCCCCCGTGCCGCCCCTGCTCTCTCTCTCTCTGACCAAATTTGGTCTCTCTGCAGATCGACGAGGAGGAGAAGGACCCCGGCCCCTCTGCCCCGACGACCCCGACCTAGGTGCACCCGGCCCCTCTACCCCGGCGACCCCCGACCCAGATCCCAACCCCGGCCGAGGTGTGCCACCCCCTCTTCCCTCCCTTTTCATATGCTTGTTTTGTTCAAATGCTTGCTATTAAAATGCATGTTGTTAGAGTGTTAAATGTATGTTGTTAGAGTGTTCAAATGTGTGTTGTTAGAGTGTTCAATTGTTGTTAAAATGCCTATTGTTAGAGTGTTCAAATGCTTGCTGTTCAAATGCATGTTGTTCAAATGCTTGCTGTTCAAATGCATATTGTTAGAATGGTGTTAATATGCTTGTTTTGGATTTTGTTGCTAGAGTAAATGAAAATGAGTGTTTAGTTTGTTTATAGAGTAAATAAAATGAAAATGAACATTTTATTAGGCAGATTGTAGGTCCACAATTGATCTTGTGTGTCTACAATAATTTATCTTGTGTGTCTACAATAATTTATCTTGTGAATGCTTGATGCATAGGTAGATCACCGACGTGCCGCTCGACGACACCGCTCAAAGATCATCGACACCACACCCTCATCCTTGACAGGCAGGTAGTGAGCATCCCAAAACCCACACTATATAGAGCTCTATCCATGCAGATGCTAGAGGAGAGTACATGTGCATGTGGTTGTTGTGCTGCTATAGTGAGCATCCTATATTGTTGTGCTGCTATAGTTCTACTGGACTTTGGTTGTTGATTCATTTCCCGATTGCGAGTGACCTATGTTTTGCTGGAAATGTTGATTCATTTCCATTCCGGCAAATTTCAGGCCCTCTATATGTGCACTTTCTAGCAAAGGTCATGCCGAAATTTTCTGTGAATTTCGGCATGACTCGTGCTAGAAAGTTGGACATATCGAGTGCTTGAGATTTGTCGCGACGAGAATGAAACAACATTTCCGGCAAAACAAAGGTCACTTTTTTCATTATTCACTTTATTATATAAAGCTCGATAATTAAACCACTACGACATTGAACCCTAGGAAACATGACCGACACCGATGAGGCCGGAGGTTCTCAGTCCCAATTAGGTCAAGCACACGCCTACCTCAACTTTCTGGCGGATCAGGAGGGACAACAAGTTGGGTGTCCGGACCGCCTTGTCATGACGCATGACGACGGTGGTGGCGCCGGCGCCGACACTGACGCCACCAACGACACCGGCACTAAGACTGGCACTGATGATGTTCCTAACTGCAGCACGGAAGGTGGGACCTCCCAAGCCAGTGAGGGACAGAAGGAAAAGAGGACACGACGCCCAAATGAGCTCGGCACCGGAAGAATGGTGGTCATGGCGGTGCACCCTGGCGAGTTCGAGCCAATAGAGCCGCGAGAAGTGGCAGCGTGTTACAGCAACCAACTAGGATGCATCCTATGGGATACCGCTAACATCAATGACACAAAAATACGGAAGAATGAACATTTGAAGAAGCTGCTTCTAACAGTGGTCACATGGGTGCCTATAGAGATGATATGGTGGCTGCCTTTAGAAGCTTGATTCCAACAGTGGTCACATGGGTGCAACAAAATCCAAAGGCGCCACCAAGTGATTTTCCCATGCCCAGCTTCAGCGGGAGCAACTCAATGAACACCGCACCGGCGCACCTCCTCCAGCGGCACCTGCTCCTCCGCCCAGCTCTCACAGCAGCCCTAGCTCCGTCTTTGGCTTGAATGTCGGGCCATTGACATTGGCTGAGCTCGACGCCCTCACGGTAAATACGCGTCGTCGCACCTTCATCAACTCAACTAATTAATTATTCTTCAGTTGCTGTTCTTTTTGGATCTCTGACACCGCACGTATATGTCTTTGTAGGCCGACTCCACTCCGTGCACCCTCCTTTACAACATGAAGGGCAGGTTGGTGGATGTGGGGAAGGGTACTATAGTGAAGCCTAAGGATCGATTGTTTCATCACCGACAGATGCCTGATAACGCCTTAAGGGTCTCCGTGGCAAGTGTGAAAGCGGGCTACAAGGGTCTCCCTCGTCCGATACAAGGGTCCCCCACACAGCTTGGGCAATGCAAAAATTGGCCGATCCTGTGGCCGAAAAATCTTCTTCGTGTCGAGGTGGCCGGGAGCACACCAATGGGACCTCAGGAAGGTATGACCATAACACCACCTACACAAGTACAACCATCGTCTGTGCTGCTTGCTGAGATCGAGAGACATGAGGAAGGAGGGCCAACTGTTCCGCCGACAGATGATGCCATCTGCCCCATGGAAGAGGATAGGGATCATGACATGGAGGAGGCCGACGATGACCCTAACCAGTATTTCAATACTGCCTTTGACAACGATGTAACAATGAGTCAACCATATGAATATGAGATACCTGTACCAGAGCCGGAACGTCCTCGGGAGTGCAAGAAGTCTTTGTTCATGTAATCCTCGCAGGACACGCCTCCAGACGCCGGCTCCACCCAAGCTCAACTGATTAGCCAGAGTCATCCAAAGCTAAGCCCGACAACACTAGGGGTGGTGCTCAAGGAGGGTCTAATAGACCCACCAGCACCTGAGCCCAAGAAGAAGCAGAGGAAGAGACCGGCGGCGAGAAAATCCAATAAAGCTGGCAATGTTGGTTCTAGCAGCCAGCCGCCTTCGACCAAGGTTGACCGTGTACCGATGAAACATGTGCCATTAATCCATGTCGCAGGATAGCCAATGGTAGCGGTGAATGCACTAGCTGCCATAGAAGGGGATCTCAGGAGACTCCATGACTATGTGCTTTCGATAGAGAGAAGCCTCCTCGCCTCAGATGATCTAGGATACCCACTTTATACGGTTCATGTGCCGAGCAGTTGCAAGATGTATGTCCACACATGCCCCGCGGACCACTTCTTCCTGAGGTTTGATTACATCTTCCAGATGTTTCAAATGAGGACACTCGATTTTACCTTCGTCCGCATGTATGCGCTGCACATGAACTACATCGCCAGGAGAGAGCAAGTCACCGGTCTTGCGGTCGCGGACCCATACTACATGCATGAGGGCTTCTTGTCAATCAACGACGCCAACCTTCAATATGAGAGTCAGTACATCGAAGAATTCTTGGTCAGCAATAAGGACAAAGAAACGATTCTCCTACCTTATCATTCCAGGTAAGACATCAGCGGATAGCACTATAACACATACATCCTTTCGTGCATTTCAATAGTTACTTTGCATGCATGGAGGCTAAACTTGATCGTGTATTTTGCGTAGCAGGGGGTGTCGTGCCGTTCTCATTGTTCTTTACCCGCGTTACTCTCGTGCTATATATTTGGACCCGTCGAAGAACATACAGAAGAAAGATTACACACACATAAAGTATGTTCTGGACAGAGCTATGCTGGGCTTCAGCATGCGGGGTGGCTACATCCAATGCAAAAAAACAAATAAGTCCGGGCTTTGTTTTAGCCACAAGACTGACTTCTGTTGCATCCAGCAACCGGCAAGAAGTGAGAATGATGGATTCTACGTCATCCATCTAATGATGGAGTACAGAAGGGATGTGCAATCACTTTGCATGAAATCTTCATCCGATACCCATATCCAGAGATGGGCCGAAGCCTTTGGAGCCGTGCCGGATAATCGACTTCCAAATGATTTCTACCGGATCCAACAGGAAATTGCGTCCATCATCATCAAAGATGTCCTCGAAGAGAATGGGATGTTCTACGGCGGCCCAATATCACGAGTTGACATCCGAACCCGTATTGCCCTATAGCGCCAGGACATGAGGCCTTTCACTAAGCTTGGTGACACCCTTCCGGATATGGACAGATGGGAAGAGTGCACTGCTTAAAAACAATGTGTCTGTTTAGTTACTTTTTACTTTATGTACGACGAAACTTCGAATCTCCCAGTACGACGAAACTATTAGATGTATGGTGCCACGCTCTAGTTAATTACTTTCGGTACAATGAAATTTGTTAACTATGTTTACTATATATGTTGCTTCTATTTCATAACTATTTTGTTGAATTCTCTTCATGGTATATATATGTGCATCTCTGACAGGTATATAGATCAACGATGGAGAGGAAGTGGTATGCAGTGTATGTAGGGCATGTTCCGGGTGTGTATGATGAGTGGCCAGAGTGTCAGGCCCAAGTCTCTGGCTTCTCCGGTGGAGGACAGAAAGGGTTTGATAGCAGAGCGGAAGCCGAAGCTAGTTACTTGAGATTCATAGCACAACAGGGGATTCAGAACCAGCGCCGCCGCAAAAACTGCTACATCATACCGCTTTTGATCATCGTGATCGCTCTTATCATTTATGTATTAGTTTAGGTAGATGATGAAACATGTGTCTATGGTGACAATGTAAGAGACATGTGATCATTAACTTGTATCGCTATTTCAAGATGATGAGATCGACATCATTTGTGTTGAGACTATGTTGATATGATGAGACTATGTTGTACCACTTCGATGATGATGATGAGACATTAACTTTTCATATAGTTCCAGTGTATGTGTATGTTGTAACTATATAAAACCTGTAAAAATATGAATACAGCAACATAAAAAAAGAAAATACTACTAGTAGCGTGGGGTATTGGAGTAGTAGCAGCGCTGCTTACCAGTAGCATTTTTTTGAAGCCCACGCTACTAGTATTAGCAGTAGCGATGGACAGAGGCGCGCTACTGCTAGATACAGATAGCAGTAGCACTGGTTTAAACAAGCGCTACTGCTACAAAATAGTTGTAGCGCTGTAGCAGTAGTGCTGGTGCCCGCGCTACTGGTAAGGGTTTTCCTAGTAGTGACCCCCTCCCGATGAGAGGATCGATGGTGATGATTTCTCCCTCCCAGAGGGAAGTTTCCCTGGCAGAACAGCTCCGCATGGCGGCGAAGTTTCGTCCCGTGAGCTTGCTTATGATTTTTTCCAGGACGAAAGACTCCATATAGCCAAAGATGGGCATCACAGGGATGCCAGTGGGCCCACGAGGCAGGAGGCCGCACCCAGGGGGTAGGGCGCGCCCCCACCCTCGTGGATGGTGGGCGGCCCCCTCTGGTACTTCTTTTGCCCAATATTTTATATATATTTTGTAACGTGCTCCTGTGAAATTTTAGGACTTTTGGAGATGTGCAGAATAGGTCTCTAATATTTGCTCCTTTTTCAGCCCAGAATTCCAGCTGCCGACATTCTCCCTCTTCATGTAAACCTTGTAAAAAAGAGAGAATAGGCATGAGTATTGTGACATAATGTGTAATAACAGCCCATAATGCAATAAATATCAATATAAAAGCATGATGCAAAATGGACGTATCAGACCTGTTTTTTACATTTTGTAGCATGGCACGACATTCGGTGCACCTAAGCGACTGAAAACAATTGAGTTTGGGTCGGTGGCACACCCTGTGTCAAGATACCCGTGTGGGCTTCTTCTATAACTAGCAAGATGCTCGTGCATTGCAGGGAACATCAAGATGCATTTTTTTTACAAAACACCTGTTGTGATTGACCCTTGCAGGAGTAATCCCATGTGTAAAAACTAATGATATCTCGAGAATTTTATTGAAAAAATGGTATCTTTGGAACAAGTTTTCTCTACTACTGCTCCTTGCAGTGAGCGGTATGCAATGCATGTGTCAGTAGATAGGACAACTTGTCCATGGAAGTTGAACCACGGTGGCCATCACATTTCTTGTTTCTACAACTGCCACACCCACACGCGACTTCCACGATGCCGCTCCAACCCACGACATCAGATCCCTCGATGTGCGCCTCATCCCTCTCGGCCCCACCACTCCTCTGCCTTTGTGTGCATGACATGCGGGCTAGCTGAACTGCGGCAACCATCAACTTTCTACCACAACCACACCCGATTGGACGCGGTTTGCCTGCTCCGCTCCTGTACTCCAATCCGTACTCCCGCACCATCGAATTTTCATCCGGCAGCTGTGACACATTTCATCCCGGGCATGAATCCTTAGCCGGAGTACTTATATACTACAGGTAGTACCCGCCAGTGTGGCCATCTACGCCTCGTGACGCCCCAACGCCCAGCCGTGGCACCCTCGCCACGACCACGCCACCACCGGTCGGTTCATCTCAAATGAGTGAGTCGCAAACCACGCCACCACCATGAGAATGACATGTGGGCCAGCCGCATTTAAGGTCCACATGACATATACTCATAGGCTGGTGCACTAAGCCATTGAAGCTTGGTCTTGTGGGCCCCGAGAGGTAAATGTAACTCCTGCGGCAGGCCTTGTGGTGCTCCCGCAGTACGACCTCATGCCAAACCCGGAATTTTTTCTTACTACTACCAATGTGCCGGCCCGTGCGTTGCAATGGATCCAAAGTATATCTATTTAGTGGGGTGCACTCTAAACACATTATCTATTATTTTTCTCCAACCTTTCATAGCCATGCAACCAAGCCACATAAGCTTCATGAGTGCCCCCACATCATATTATTCATACTACGTTGACTGAAAAAAGATAAATCACCCAAAACAAGATCTTCCCGGTTTTTGTTCTTGCGATGCTGTGCCATGCACGTACCTAGTTGTATAGTGGTAGTACTAGTTGTAGTACAAACTTCGTACTAGTAGGAGTAGTAGTACGGAATGCTCCTACTATATCAATGAGCCCCACCTGACACCAAATTTCTTGGCTTCCATGCTACAGCTAGATCTTCCCCTCGTTTCTGTTTCCCAACCCGGCGGCGGGCGGGGTGCGGTTTGCCAATAGCCGGTTTGCTCAACGGCGGTCCCACATGAAAGTGAAAATCCTAGGCAACACGCCTTCCCTAGCTATGTGGCGTGCGGGACAGGCCGTGGAGTACTCTCGATTTCCGGGCATGTGGGGGTGCGACGAGAATGCGGTAGGCCTTTTCCTTTTACTAGCAATGTGCCCATGCGTTGCGACGGATCCGAAGTAGTAGAATAGTAGTACTTGTTCACAAACTTGAAAGAAATCACTCTTGTTTTCATATGCATATATACCACTAAAAATATATTACTTTTCACTCAAAATATATTTCTCAGGCTGTTTTGATGAGGTGAGGGAGGGATGTGGTTGATTTCAAGATAATAAGGGGTTTTCTGCAAATTGAGCAGAGAAGTGGGCTATTGCTGCAAAAATGCCACAACTTACCTCACAACCGTTAGATACAGATCTAATGGTCAGAAATGACGGATGGCAAATACACCAACATCACCAACTGAGTCTTTTATAGGAGTAGGAGTAGAGAAACATGTACAAATTGTAACATTTGATTCTGCTCCTTGGCATGATCGATAGATAGAAATAACGATTGGAAATTCTAGGGCGGGCTATTTTCGCCAGATAAGCAGGGTACGTAGTAGCTAGGTTGGCGCATCGTCGGTTTGGTCACATGCGGTCCGACATGTTCTAGTGTTTCTGGCAAGATGCCCCTGCATTGCACAAAGTTGATGGAAAATGTAAGCACAACTTATAAATTGACGGATGGAGTACTAGTTACAGTGTTGCATATAATTAAGCAAAGGGATCGCACATGTCGGTATTGACTGGAACGAGGATGCAATAGCACAATAAGAATTAAGGCCATGATGATGCGATCACAATGGTGGTTGCAGGAGGCAATAATAAAGATGCATCCATCAATGTATGACCTCCTCATCCTCAACTTAGTGCGTCGGGCCATCGACTGGAGGCTAAGGAGCGGCGGCTTTTGTGGCGAGGTCAAGGTGCTTCTCAGCAAAGGCATCCAAGGCTTCCAGCCGGTTGATGAAGGCCAACGTCGTAACGTCCTCACTGGCCTTGTATATACATATGTACACGATTTGCTTGTACACGTCGATGTGTAGGTCGACGAATTCTTGCAGGGCGAGGCGCCTCGCGGCGAGCGCGACCTCCAGGTGGACATTCTTCGTGGCATCAGCGGGCAGTCGCAGGGCAACCAGTGCTTGAAAGAGGTTCCGGCCATGGAGGACGACTAGGGTGGCAGGCAATGAGGAGCCTGGGGCTGGAGGAGTAAGGCGATGTCGTTCGCAAGCTTCTTGAGGACGGTGAACTTGTTGGTGGTGGCAACGATCATCTAGTCCAACTGAGAGTCGTAGTTGGCGTCGACGATGGCCATCCACCAGCCGGTTACCAACACCGTCTGGAGACGATCCTCGGCGCCATGCCGCAGGCCGACATCGTGGACCATCTGGCACAGCCGCTGGCCACTCGCGTGCATCACCGCCATGGGTCTGGAGTGAGCACTTTTGCGCTTAGTGTAGGTGCTTAGGCAAATGCTTAGGTGCGTACGATGTGGTAGATGCATTGGAATGGAGGGGCGCCTTTATATGAGTGCAAACTACGTTGCATTCACATCATGCAGCCTCTTTTCCTGGTCCTCCTCCCATTACTTCCCTCATGCATTCACAATGCTAATTGAAGGAGGATGCATCATTGGTCGTTCAACATTTTGGGAACCGCTACCCTCTCTCTCGCCTGCATTAAAGCGGTATCAGGAACTGTGCCGCCCGCTGTCAAATCAAATAGTACTGCACCGCCCACTGCACGCCCGGCGGAACACGCCTCCTCGCCTCCATTAAACCCCTCCGTTAAACCCGCATGCAAACCGAGAAACCTACTCCGGCCACACGGCCGTTCATGAGTGGGCCTGAATTAAATGCAACGTCAGCCGAGCTCCTCCCGTCCGCCCTTAGTTTAAACAAGGCCAAACGCCGGCCAAGCTCCTACCGTCCGCCCTCTATTTAAACGAGGCCAGACAGATAGCAGACAAGAATCGCACCCCTCCACTGCTCCCCCCTCTCCTCCTTCACCATTTTCTCCACTCTTCCGATGGCTTCCGAGGAGCCGTTCTCTGGCATACTACCCGGCTGGGTGGCTCGCCGAGCCCTCCGGATACGTGCGATGTCACTTGGTGCTTCACCAACCTCGCTTGGCCCGACGGAGCCAGTTACCGCCCCAAGCCAGCGCGTGGTTCAGCAACGCGCCACTGCAGTTTAGCTCGATGAGGAGTGGCGAGTTGCTCCACGCCGACACAGCGGCGAGCACACAGGTATGGGCGTCGTCGCTGCCGTGTCGTACCGTGCCACCAGTGTCTGTGGTGGATGCGCCTCCCGTGTCTGTGGGCACGCCTCTCGTGCCTGCGGCCACGCCTCCCGTGCCTGCGGCAGCGCCATGCAGACAAAGACAGAAGCCGGGTGCGTGGCGAGCGACGAGTCGGTGGCCAGCTTCTCCGTGTCCGCCGCCATCATCGAGGAGAAGTAGAACACGGGAGGCCGCCGCCACTTGGGTCCCATGAAGGCCACCGCCGAGGCGACGACTGCGCATTCAGGTGGTTTCTTTGCTGCTTCATCTCTTTCGAGGACCTTCATCGACCCCGCAAGTGTCTGCCGGACATGAAGAAGACAAAGGGATCCACAGGCGGCCATTTAGATTAGGTACTCCCTCTCCGGCTGGCGGGAAATATTTGTTCTAAGAATGGATAAATTGCATGTATCGGTAACTAAAATAAGTCTAGCTACATCCATTTCTAGGACAAGTATTTTCGGACGGAGGGAGTATTAATTATACCAATAGAGCCGGATTACCACCACTTAGTTCATGTAAATGTAATGAAATCCATCATGTTTGTATGAAGATCCAGCTTTTTTATACGAAATGCTTCATGCTTATATGAAATCAGTCCATGTTTGCACGAATTTCATCTGGTTGGTTAGACTTGTGAAAATGTATGCCACTGGCGTTTGATGTCGTCCTCCGCGGAAGGAAGTGGGAGGAAATTTGCCGGCTGTCATTGGAGACGCTCTTATGTTGGAAATAATAGTCACATCCAATCCATTTGAGTTAATTATGTGTATGATTCTCCCTCCATAAAAAGTTAATTGCATGTACTGTGTACACATGACTTGCATGGTGGCTACAACTTCGTACATAAAGTTAAAAAGAAACAAGTCCATCCTTAATCTTGTATCCTAAGTACTCTGTGGGTTCCACTATCAATACAATAGAGAAAGAAGTACATATTAAATAAGTAATATATAATATAAAAATCTAAAGTTAAAGATAGAATTCGAACTCAGGTCATCTCGTTCCGAGCATTCGGCGCTAACCAGTCCATCACATTTTTGTTGTGGACCATGCTGGAGATATATCTCCATGTCTACTCTTATACTCCCTCTGTTCCGAAATATTTGTCTTCTTCAGTTTTCAAATGGACTACCACATACGGATGTGTATGTAGACATATTTTAGAGTGTAGATTCACTCATTTTGCTCAGTATGTAGTCACTTGTTGAAATCTCTAAAAAGACAAATATTTTGGAACTGAGGGAGCAGAAAACAGAGTTGGTAATGATGGTGTGTGTGCCATCCTGCAATATAGGCCGTCGGATTTATATCTAACGGATAGGAAGGAAACTATGGCAATTTTGAAAAAAGATACACACACACCCCTCTCCATGTTTGCAAATCAGGCCTTCCCTTGTTCATCCTTTTCTCTCACAAGATAAACTACTCATACAAATGCATCTTGATGTTCCTTGCGACGCACGGGCATCTAGCTAGTTTCTTTTAAAATAGTTACTGCGATAATTGGGTTGAAGTGATATATTCTATGTCTGCCTCGAATGATTTCGGATTCACTAGTAGTAACAAAGAAAAGTTGCCTTGTTAATTAACAAAAAATGGGGTGAAAACTATCACATGAGGCCGGTAAAAACAAGGCACACTGGGTTCAGCGACATCATCACTACAGCTGTGCGCACGCGAGAAGTCTACATATCGAGGGGGCTACAGAGAGAAAGATGTATCGAGTGTGTCTGAGCGAGGCACAGAGACACAATGTTTGAGAGAGAAACCAATTGACAGATTAAGATCAGATCGAGTTGTCACCCTTCTGCTGTCATTGTTGGGGTGGGGGTGGGGAGGGGGAGGGAGAGAAAGATGTATTGAGAGTGTGCGCGGTAGGCACAGAGGCACAACTAGCGAGTGTGTGTATGTGTGTGTGTTTGAGAGAGAAGCAGTAGATAGATTACTATCAAGATCGAGGTGCCACCCTATTCCTTCGGTGTCGGGTAGTGTGTGTGTTTGAGAGAGAAGCCAGTCGATAGATTAGTATCAAGATCGAGGTGTCACCCTACTCCTTCGGTGTCAGGAAGTGTGTGTGTGGGTGTGGGGGGCAGTGACACTTACATATCTCTACTCTTATAAAAAAACAGAGTTGGTGATGATGGTGTGCTTGCCATCCTGCAATATAGGCCATCTGATTTATATTCGACGGATAGGAAGGAAACTACGGCAATTTTGCAAAAAGATACCCACATCCCTCTTCACATTTGCAAATAAGGCCTTCCCTCATCCATCCTTTTCTCCCACAAGATAAACTACTCATACAAAAGCATCTTGATGTTTCGTGCAACGCATGGGCATCTTGCTAGTAGGGAGAAGGAGTTTGTGTGACACATATCTATATTAAGGGATAGGTAGATAGCATGTGTGCGAGGCATACTTAAAGCATCACGGAGATAAACAAACAGTGGGCATGCAAGTGCCGGAAAAAATGAAGCGAGAAACAATGTCTACACGCGCGCGCGCGTGTGTGTGTGTGTGAGAGAGAGAGAGAGCGAAATCTCAAAACAAAAGGTGCTCTGCTGGAATCCCATTGTATGTATTCATATGGTTCCAGAACTCGAGCTAACCTTAGGCATATGTGTGAGAGACATAATTATACTTTGAGACATTAGTGGCTATGGGTGGACGGAATTAAAGGGGTGGGCGTGTTTGATAGAGAAAGCGTGTGTGTTTCTGTGTGAGAGACTTGTAGGACTGGGTACAAAGATGAATTCTAACGTTGACGGAGGGAGAGAAATACACAAAGTGCGCGTGTGTGATTCCGATGCCCGCGGGGAAATGAGATATGTATGTGTGTGAGAGAGATTGCACAATTCATTCACCTATCACTATCTAGCGATCCTGGACGTGCATCGCTTGAACATAAATCAATATCTACTTCGTATCTTGGCTAAAGGTACAATATTGATTCAATGCTATAAAGATTGGACACTCACATATCACATTTTTCTATCTAAATAAACCTTTTCAATTGTGCATGCCAAAGTTACAGTGATGTTTCTTCAAACAACCAATGTAGCTATCATGTACATGCACCATTGTTAGTCTTGCATTCAAATTCATTAGTCTTGGATGATTTAAGGTTCTATTATGAAGTAATATATGTAATATTCATGTATGAATTCAACGAGTATGCAATTTATGAAATGGAGGTTATGTAATCATATGAGGTAACACTTTTAAGTAGCGGACTACAATATCCATTACTTTCGTGGGACTACAATATCCATTTCTTTTTGTGCGCCTCTACACTAACACGTCAATGCATTATGTTTAAAGTAAATAACCAATGGCACTAAATTATCTATTTACATGAGAAATACATAGACTGAGCGTTTGATCCCTTTTTTGTGAATGTGCCTCCACACCCGTACGATTGGCCATGCCCGTGTGAACGTCTAAGTTATGAGTGCATCATCCCGAGTTATTGTCTTTTTTCTGGGGTGGACTTCACACCACTTATTAACTGCTGACGCGTGCCCCGTGTACACAGTCTCACATGACCTTCCCACTAGCACGGTCTAAAATTAGTTGAAACTGATCGATCCCGCGGGAGGCAAAATCTCCCGCCTCCTTCTAAAATTTCCGCCACCAAGTCTTTAGCATGCGAAATTCCCCTTTTATCCTTGGTGCACGGAGAACAACAGTTACAATACCGCCCTCATCTACCTAATAGGTCAGGGTTGCTTTGGTAACTTCCGGTTATGTCGGCGTTCTGGGAACGAGGGTCCCTAGACTTGCCTGCCTACGGCCCACGGCGTGACTCTGCGAGCGGGCCTGTACGGCCCATCTTCACCAACAAGCATTCAAGACCCTCGCGAGGCGGGAGACACAAGACCTCCTCAGGAGTGGCCTCACCAGGCTAGCTCGCGAGGGGCGAAGAGATCAAGGCCAGGCAAACTTCGCGAGGTTCCAATGACGTGAGCCATCACGATCGAGACCAGGCGGGCGCCACACGGATGCTTGCATGCACAGTGTCCTTGTTTCCTCTTTGGTGCTAAGGAGGCAAGCACAGACGAAGAGTTCCGAGGCGTCAACCAAAGGTTTCCATATCGGTGCAACGATACCAAGACCAGCAGGACGGTAAGACGGAGGTCACCATGGAGCCCAAGGTGGCGTCACCACCAGAGCCTTTGGCAGTCGAAAACTGCTTTTGGCAGGATAACTTGTACTAGCTGTCCCCTTTCAAATTGGCCATTGTTGGCTCCCTTCCCGCTCAATATTTGGGGAGAGGACCAGGGTCTTTATAAATAGGACTAGCCACCACAGTTAGTAGGGGGGGGAACTCTCAGCCATCTCATCTTGGACTAGATCCAGCCCATCCACGCACCCACCAAGCACAAGAACACCTCACCTCAGGAGGTTGTTCTTCCCCATGTATTGTTCATCCTCAGCCCAAGAGGCAATCCACCACACCACATTGGAGTAGGGTATTACACCACAACGGTGGCCCGAACCAGTATAAATCTTGTGTCCCTTGTGTTGCGAGTTCATCGAGCTTGACTTAGAGATCGTGGCGAGGTTCAGAGCGTGAGTTGGTAGGGGAGATCTTCTTGCGCACCCCAGTGTTCGAACCTTGAGGGTTTTGCCAGAACCCGAAATCCGACATTTGGCGCGCTAGGTAGGGGTGAGCCGGAGTTTTCCTTCCATCAATTCGCGCTCCACCATCTTCACGCCCATTCTCCATGGCCGGCGCCGCCCTTCCGGCTAGATCTATGGGTGCCCACAGTGACGCTTGGGGGCTCCGAGCCCTTGTTCCCGCCTTGCGGCAGGTGCAGTGGCCACCCAAGTTCAATCCAGAGATGTCGCCGTGCTACAACGGCATGGCAGACCCGTCAGCTTTCCTGCTGGCGTATGAGGAGGCCGTCGTTAAGGCCGTGGGAGACGACAAGGTCATGGCCAACTGGCTTCCCATGGCCCTCACTGGCGCACCGTGCGCCAGGCTACTCAACCTCCCCGGATCCATGGTGGCGTCCCGGGAGGAGTTGCACAGCCTCTTCGCTGCGCTCTATGCAGCGCTGGTGCACCACGCGGTTGCGGCCCTCCTCGGCGGCTCACAAGCACCACCCTCGGATCGTCACGTCAAGCCGTTCTTTCGCCAGATCAGCGCCACTTCCAAGCGCCCGGGGGCTCCGCCGGGTTGGGCCGCGCCCAAGGCCGACCTCACCTTCGACTCAGGGGATCATCCCGTCTCCACCATCAGCTCGGGTGCGCTCCCAATGCTTTGCACGCCGACCATCTGCCACGTGTCCATCACCAAGACACTCATCGACGGCGGCGCCGGCCTCAACATGCTCTTCGTCAAGGCCTTCAGTCTTCTTCACGTATCGCGCGAGCGGCTCCACCCTAGCAAGCCTTTCTCAGGGGTTGGTGGAGGCTCCGCCCGCTCCCTGGGGTAGATCCGCCTCCCCGTGACCTTCGGCACACGCGACAACTACTGCACCGAGCTGGTTGACTTATACATCACCCACATCGGCCTCCTGTACAACGCCATCCTCGGTACCCGGCCCTGGCTCAGTTCATGGCAGTGACCCATCCGACCTACAACCTCATGAAGATGCCCGGGAGCGAGGGTGTCCTCACAGTAGTTGGGGACACCAAGGAAGCCTTGATGACACTCAAGCTCGCCCTCAAGACCGCTGCAACAGTGCAGCCCGCCGACATGGATGCCTCCAAGGCCAAGGGAGCCGCACCAACCAAGAAGAAGCAGTTTTTCACTCAATACAAGGCAGAAACCAAGCAAGTGTCGGTCGAGGAGGACGAGTCCTCGGGGGCAACCTTTACCATAGGCGCCAACCTCCAGCCTGATCAGGAGGAGGCGCTGGTGAAGTTCTTGCGCGCAAACAAGGAAGTGTTCGCTTGGGAGCCAGATCAGCTGGTAGGGGTCCCAAGAGGAGTGATTGAGCACCACCTGAAGGTGTGCCCCAACGTACGTCCCGTGAAGCAGAGGGCGAGGTGGCAGTCCACGGAGAAGCAAGCTTTCATCGTCCAAGAGACCCGCAAGTTGGAGGCTGCGGGTGTCATTCGCGAGGTTCGGTACCCAGAGTGGTTAGCAAACCCCGTCGTCGTGCCCA
Source organism: Triticum aestivum (assembly GCF_018294505.1). NCBI lineage: Eukaryota > Viridiplantae > Streptophyta > Magnoliopsida > Poales > Poaceae > Triticum > Triticum aestivum. The sequence goes on along the minus strand of NC_057800.1, from coordinate 343,564,399 downwards.
AGAAAGGCGAGCTAATGTGTGTCGGCTTCACCAACCTCAACAAGGCCTCCCCCAAGATCCATTCCCCCTTCCACGCATCAACCAGATCGTCTACTCCACTGCCGAGTGTGACTTGCTATGTTTCTTGGATGCGTTCTCAGGATATCACCAGATCAAGATGGCGGTGGAAGATGTGGAGAAGACAGACTTCCTGACCCAGTGTGGGGTGTACTGCTACACTTGCATGCCTTTCGGGCTGCGCAACGCAGGCACAACCTTCCAGCGGCTCATGCACATTGCATTGGGTCGGCAGCTCGGGAGGAACGCATAAGCCTACGTCGATGACATCGTGGTGAAGTCTCGGGAGGCGAGGACCTTGATCCAAGACCTGGAGGAGACATTTGAAAGCCTCCGCCAGGTGGACTTGCGACTCAACCCGGAGAAGCGTGTGTTTGGCATCCCTTCCGGCAAGCTGTTGGGCTTCCTTGTGTCCCACAGGGCGATCGAGGCCAACCCAGAGAAGGTCAAGGCCATTGAAGACATGAGTCCACCGCAAACCCTCAAGGAAATGCACAAGCTTGCTGGACAGGTGACTGCATTGGGATGCTTCATTTCCAAGCTGGGAGAACGCGCCCTACCCTTCTTCAAGCTGAAGAAGAAGGTCCCATTCGAGTGGACCCCGGAGGCCGACCAAGCATTTCAAGACCTCAAGAGATACCTGACCAGCCCTCCAGTGATGGTGGCGCCGCGACCTCTCGAGCCCCTAATGCTTTATCTTGCCACCACTCCCCACTCCGCCAGCGCGGCTCTAGTGGCGGTTCGGGAAGAACACCAAGCCAAGGGTGCATCACACCGAGCTATGCCCGTAGTAGAGACGACACAAGACCAGGAGGGCGCCGCAAGGGCCGCAACAGGGACAACAGAGGATCAAGCTCAGCAGGACGACACCCTCAAACCCGCAAAGGCCCCGACAAGCGATCAAGCATTGGGGGCTCCGCCACCTCAGGAGGCACCCCGACTCCCGGAAGGCGCAAGCCTCATCAGCGCGCCTACCCTCGTCGAGCACCCGGTATACTTCGTCAGCACGGTGTTGCTGGATGCAAGAGCATGGTACCCCATGCCTCAGAAGCTCCTACTCGCGCTCCTGGTGGCCTCACGTAAGCTGCGACACTACTTTCAAGGCCACCCCATCAAGTTCGTCTTGGCCTACCCACTGGAGAGGGTGCTCAGGAGCCCCAACTCCGCCGGGAGGGTCACCGAGTGGTACATCGAGCTGCAGGCATTCCAGTTGGAGTTCAGCACCACCAGGGTCATCAAGGTAGCCGCGCTTGCCGATTTTGTGGCAGAATGGACGGACGCCCCGGCGCTTGAAATAGGCGAGGACCGGTCCCTCTCGCCGGTAAGTGAGGCGATCGACGGCTGGGTCATGTATTTCGATGGTGCCTTCGCGTGCCAAGGCGCGGGGGCTGGAGCAGTGCTCATTTCGCCCACTCAGGACAAGCTCTACTACGCCGTGCAGCTCTGCTTCCAGCAGGGCGAGAAGGTCTCCAACAACATTGCAGAGTACGAAGGCCTCATAGACGGTCTGAAGGCTGTGGAGGCACTGGTAGTGAAGTGTCTCACCATCAGGGGCGACTCGCAGCTCCTCGTCAACTTCTCCAACAAGATGTAGGAGCCGAAGGACGAACACATGTAGACATACCTCGTAGAAGTGCGCAAGATGGAGAAGCAGTTCCTGGGCTTGGAGTTGCCGCAGGTGCCCCGGGGAACCAACAACAAAGCTGACGTCATCGCCAGAAGGGCAACCAAGCGATAGCCCCAGGAGCCTGGCGTCTTCGAGGTGCGTCTCTTCAAGCCATTGGCGGCACCACCGCTTTCAAGGACAGCGCAGCCTCGGGAGGAGCTCCCGCAGCTACCAGCCACGGGAGCCCCAACCTGTGGCCCGACTTCGGGAGCGCATCTACTCTTGGCGCTCGAGCCCCAAGAGGGATGCTGGGCCAAGGAATTCAAGGAATACCTGATGCAAGGGACGCTGCCAGAGAAGGAGGAGGAGGCGGAGCGTGTGGACCGGCAAGCCACGACATACTGCATCCAGGACGGTGAGTTATACAGGAAGAGGCCAAATGACCTTTCATTGTGTTGCATCTCCACGGAATAGGGGAAAGAGCTGCTAGCCGACATACACGACAGGGACTGCGGGCACCACTCGTCGTCATGAACCCTCATCGGCAAGGCATTCCGCAGCGGATTCTACTGGCCTACGGCGCTCAACAATGCAGCTGAGCTGGTGAGATCCTGCGAGGCCTGCCAATTCCACGCCAAGCAAATCCATCAGCCAGCTCAGGGCCTCCAGACGATTCCACTCTCATGGTCGTTCGCAGTCTGGGGATTGGACATCCTGGGCCCGTTCCCTCGAGCGCCTGGGGGCTACCGGTACCTCTACGTTGCCATCTACAAGTTCACCAAGTGGACGGAGGTGGAAGCCGTCCGCACCATCCCAGTTGGCTCTGCGGTCAAGTTCGTCAAGGGCCTCGTGAGCCGTTTTGGGGTCCCCAACCGCACCATCACCGATAATGGCTCGCAGTTCACCAGTAATCTCTTCAAAACATACTGTACTAACCTTGGAACGCAGATTTGCTACGCTTCAGTGGTGCACCCCCGGAGCAATGGCCAAGCTGAACGCGTCAGCATGGAGGTCCTGAGAGGCCTCATGACCAGGACCTTCAAGAATAAGCTCGAAGCCTGCGGCAGGGGCTGGCACGATGAGCTGCAGTCTTTGCTGTGGTCCATCCGCACCACCTCCACCAAGCCCACGGGCGAGACCCCGTTCTTCCTCGTCTATGGAGCAGAAGCAGTCCTCCCTCATGAGGTCAAGCATCACTCCACACGGGTCCTGGCGTTTGATGAGAGGTAGTAGGACGCTTTGCGGGGGATGGACCTCGTGCTGGGGGAGGAACGCCGCCACGAAGCTGCACTACAGGCGGCAAGATACCAGCAGGCGCTGCGGCGGTACCACTGTCGCAGCATCCGCTCCAGGACGCTCGAGGTAGGTGACCTCGTCTTGAGGCGGGTGCTCTCCAGGGAAGGGTCGCATAAGCTCTCACCCATGTGGGAGGGCCCGTTCAAGGTCGTCCATGTCTCCAGGCCTGGCTGTGAAGAAGGCCCAGTGCCTGTGAAGATCTCCGCACGTGACACTCTCACGTAATAATGAGTGGGGCTGTACAAGCCCCGGAGTCTCAGGAGTGCCGCCCTCGGGCCTCGGGGGTCCCTCCCATGTCCTAGTGGCAACACTTAGCTCCGCGCTGGTGAGAAGACATGAAGACTAGACTAGGTGCCGGATGCGGCTTTTCATTTGCTTTCCGTAGTTGGCTCACCCTCTTTTAATTTAAGTTTGCTTCTGGTGTTCTTCGCTGATTTGGTTCTATCACCTTCTGCCTCTATTTCCGTCTTCAGTTTAGCATGTACTCTCTCTCTCTCGCATTCCTCGCGAGGGGGCTAGACGGGTGCCCTCATGAGCATTTTTCCTTTTCTGCCTTTCGTCTGCTTTTCGCGAGGCACCCTCATTCGAGCCCACAAGCTGGCGCACCTCTCCTAATCCGTGCTCCTCAGTTACCGCGATATGAAGCGTTGGGTCAAGGCCAGCGGCGCGTGTGACCAAGGCTCGGGTGAACGATAAGCCTTTTAACGAATTTTTTGCAGTTCCTAAGCGCCTACCAGGCCAAGGAGGCCTCGGCAGGCACCAGGAAGCAAGCCCTCGCGAGGAGGAGACTACTCCGAGCAAGTCAAGCTAAGTTATCCCTACATAAAATGACGATGTTGCGACACAACACAGGAACAATAAACATAATACTCGAGAAATAATAGTTTGTTGCACGCCCCTCAGGGGCCCATACTGGCTTCTTTCTTAATACAGGAAGGAAAGGAAGAACTAAATAAAAGCGGCGTGTGCCCCTACAGCGATCCGCGAGGGCGGGCTCTTGGTGTCGTCCCGAGCTCAACCAGACCCCTCCTCACGCTTCACAGAGGCGTGATGACAAGACGACCCACTGCCGCCTTCGAAGCGGGCGTGGTGGCATGGCGGCTGGTCGTAACCACCGCTGCTGGAGCTGTCGCCGGAGAAGAGCCGCCGTAGCTAGACGAGACGTGGTCCGCCCCAAGGTTAGGTTCGCCCTCATCCTCATCATGACTATCGCCAAGGCCGAGCACCTCCTCGCCGTTGTTGACCTCTGGGTAGCACCCGGCGTGGCGACCATCTTCCCCAAACACCCTCACGTAGAGGGCCGTGTCACCGTCGTACTTGAAATGGAGGGTGCACCGCCTGCCCAGGCCGCGTGCGCGGGCAAACGTCTGCCAGCCGCGGGCCGGGGCTATGTTGCCCGCGAGGAGACCTGATGAGGACATCACTACCATTGTTACACCCACAGCCCCTGCTGCTATACATACTGGACCAATTACTAGAGCTCGTGCACGCTAATTAAATTATCAGGTACTTCTGTTTCTTGGTAATGATTCTAATGATCATGAGAATATGGTGCTGCCTAAATTGGATACATTTGTTTTGCTTACAAATGAAGGGCCTGGCATGGATAAGAGGGATGAGCACTGGAGCAAGACCAAGCATGGAGATGATTTCATGCGCAAGGGGATCCAGAACGGAGTTACAAGTGATAATTTCAGGACTTTGAAGCCACCATAAGGTGTGCATGAAGCCTTGGACGAAATATACAAGATGCCACTTCATAAATTTCGTCCAGAGGCTATTCTAGGTGCTGCGTCACCTTATTATTGGGCCAGGCCCATGTATTTTTGAAATACTTAAGTATAGGTTGTTTTTAGAGTCCGTATGTGTGGGGAAACAAGAGTTGGGGTTGGTTTCGGACCCCTCCTTCAAGGGCCACGAAATTCCCCCCTCCTCCTCCATATATACAGCCCTTAGGGCGTCGTTTAGACTTTGGGTTTTGTTTAGATTAAAGTTCGCCAAAGCTGCAACTTCGCGTACTTCGTTTGTGTTCAACGACCAGACAAAGGCATCACAGAACCCCACCTTATCAATAAAGCTATCATCTTATATTCACAATATCCAGATTGCAATCTCCGTTTCTTGATTGTTTTTCGTTCGCTCGTAGGAAACAGACCCTCGTGGTCATGTTGATCGTGCCCCGGCGTGGTCAATAACCCCTCGGAAGTTGGTTTAGCGATTGCTAAGGCGCGACGTCTCGCACGTTCGTAGTCGGATCGTCAAGGTCGACTCCCACTGAAAACGATAGCCACCATCTCATCGAAACATCGGGACACCTTCGCCTCTATCAAGTGGTATCAGATTTCCAGGTTGCTCTGTGAGATTTCATAGTTTTTCATAGTTTAGATCGAGTCTGTTCATCATACCTATAGTCCACGAAAAAGCCAAAAAAAATTAGGGTTAGTTCATCCTATCCGAACCAATCTGAGCCTTTGCATAATCTTTTCTGTATTTGCTTTGTTGAATTTGCGGTTGCATCGTCGTGTCAAGTTGCTGGTCTTAGCGTCTAGTCTTTTATAGTTTCGAGTTCTGTTCACAGGTTGTCATGTCGCCGCTGCCATATATCACCACCGCATCATCATCATCATCGCTGCTGCCATATACCACCACCACACCAACTTCATCGCCGCTGCCATATACCACCACCACATATTCACCGCCAATCCGAGTCCATATACGCCACCAAATATCAGTCGCCATCACGCCAATCCGAGTCCACCTGCAACATATATCCGCCACTAGTCTGAGTTCCACTAGATTCATCTCCGCCACCAGTCCGAGATTCCACCAGATTCATCTTCGCCACCAGTCCTAGTCCGAGTCCAGTAATTGTTGCTTTGTTTTCGATTTCCAGATCACGTGATACTCCGAGTCGTGACAAAGTAGGACTCCCCAACTTCCGAGCCATCCGTAGAAGAAAAATAGTTCCAGTTTCAAAAAAAAACTAAGTCTGGAAAATTCTGGTTAGGCAGTTTTTAGGACATTTGTAGATTTTTTCGAAAAAAAAATTTTGCGGAGCAAAAAAAAGTGCAAAAAAAGTGAAAAAGGGAAAAAATTCAGAGTGTGCTCCTCCCTTGTTTACATGCAGCGCCTTGATTTTGTTAGTGTTCTAGGCTCGCGTCTCTAGTACGGTCTAGCCTAGGTCCAGCACAGTACTGTCGTTGAGCGTTTATTCAACTTTGCATATCTGAATCGATTATTGCTGACCCCTTTTGCTACCATATTATAAGCCTTCCCAGCTCCATATACATCTACGTCGTGCGTTTGACTCTCCCTGGTAATCGCTCTATACAAGCTTTGAGAGTTTTGACTACAACGGTTGCTGATCACCACCTGCTGCTTGGTAAGAACTGGTAAGAATTTGAGATCCGCTTGACGGATTTGTGACTGTCCACCACTTCCTAGTAGTATGTAGGATCATATTCTTGTGTGTTTCTATTGCTGCTAACCATGGCAGGATCACAAGCCGACGATACTGACTGGGAGAACATGACAAACAAAGAGTTACATGATAAGTTTGAGCAAATGATGAGTGGACAGGTGGAAGATGTGCTAAATAGATTTGAAGAGGCCATGGAGAAGATAGATGGCATTGAGAAGGTGTTCGAAACAAAGCTGGATGACAAGTTTCATGAATTGCCCGTGCGTCTTCCACCGCCCGCTGCACCTATCGCACCTCTACAACAACAACAACAACAACTTCCAAATCAAGTGGGACGAGCACAGTGCGTTCCCATTGAGCCTGGTCAAACTTCTGGTGCTGTTGAACCTACTGTTGGTGCTTCTATAGCTCCTACTGCTACTGCAGAGGTGGAGGACCATTACGAGGATGAGGTTGATCAAAATCATAACTACGTGCAACCAGCAGCAGCACCACCACCAAGTCATCCTCATGCATATCGTCGCAACGGTAGGGCTGCACCACCACCTAAGGTACGAGATCATGACCATCTTCCTAAACTAAAATTGAATATTCCACCATTTGAGGGTAGATATGTTCCTGATATATATCTTACTTAGGAGTTAGAAACTGAACAATGGTTTACATGTTTACAATATACTGAGGAGAGACGTGTTCCTGCTGCTGTTTGTGCGTTCACTAGTTTTGCATGTGTTTGGTGGTCTGAACATTGTAGATTATATCCCATTCCAGCTAATTGGGCTGCTTTCAAAGCTGCTATGTGTACTCGTTGGGTTCCACCTTATTATCAATGTGAATTACTTCAAATATCGTAGCGCTTAAGACAAGGAAAATATTCTGTAGAAGAATATTATCAGGAATTACAAATTGGCATGATTAGATGTGGTATTGTTGAGGAGAATGAAGCTATGCTCGCACGTTTTATGGGTGGATTAAATAGAGAGATTCAGACCATTCTAGAGTATAAGTAGTATACTAATATCACTCGTTTATTCCATCTTGCTTGTAAAGCTGAACGTGAAGTGCAGGATCGACAGGCATTGGCGTGAACTAACTTTTCTGCAGGTTGATCTTCATCATGGACACCACGTGCATCCTCTACTTCCACTGGACCAGCACCTCCATCAGGTGCCACCTCCAGCCGTGATACAAGAAAGCAAGCACAACCACCACTATGTGCCAAGAGCACACCTGCTGGGCCTGCGTAGAGCTCTTCTTCTTCCATGGCATCAACAGGGCACACAAGTGATATTATTTGTCATCGTTGTAAGGGAAGAGGACATTTTGCGAGAGAATGCAAATCTCAGCGTGTGATGATTGTTACCGAGGAGACTTTGGCTCTTATTACACATGAAGAACACGGTGGAGATGATTCTGATCATGAGATGCAATACATGGCTGCTGAAGATGCTGACATGTATGAATGTTTAGTTGCTCAACGTGTTTTGAGTGTGCAGGTTACACAAGCTGAGCAAAATCAGAGGCATAATTTGTTCCATACAAAGGGAGTTGTGAAGGAACGTTATGTTCACGTCATCATAGATGGATGGAGCTGCAATAACTTGGCTAGCATGGAGATGGTGGAGAAGCTATCTCTCACCACAAGACCACATCCACATCCTTACTACATCCAATGGTTCAACAACAGCGGCAAGGTTAAGGTAATACGTACTGTTCGTGTGCATTTTAGTATCTCTACATATGCTGATTATGTTGATTGTGATGTGGTACCTATGCAAGCTTGTTCCTTATTACTTGGTAGACCATGGCAATTTGATAAAAATTCTGTACACCATGGTAGAAACAATCAGTATACTCTTATTCATAAGGATAAAAATATTACTTTGCTTCCTATGACTCCTGATTCCATTTTGAAAGATGATATTAATAGTGCTAATAAAGCAAAACATGAGAAAAATAAGAGTGAAAATCATATTGTGGCAAAAGAATTTGAGAAACAAATGAAGCCTAATAGTAAACCATCTAGTGTTGCTTCTGAAATTAAATTGAAAAGTGCATGTTTACTTGCCACCAAATCTGATATTAATGATCTAGATTTTAGAAAATCTGTTTGATATGCTTTTGTGTGCAAAGAGGCATTATTTTCATTCGAGGACGTGCCTTCCTCTTTGCCTCCTGCTATCACTAACATTTTGGAGGAATTCGCCGATGTATTTCCACAAGACGTGCCACAGAGATTACCACCTATTCAAGGGATTGAGCATCAAATTGACTTAATTCCCGGTGCATCATTACCCAACCGTGCACCATACCATACCAATCCAGAGGAAACGAAGGAGATTATGCGTCAAGTACAAGAACTGCTCGACAAAGGTTATATACGCGAATCCCTTAGTCCTTGTGATGTTCCTATCATTTTAGTGCCGAAAAAGGATGGTAAGTCGCGTATGTGCGTTGATTGTAGAGGCATTAATAATATTACTATTCGTTATCATCATCCTATTCCTAGGCTAGATTATATGCTTGATGAATTGAGTGGCTCTACAATATTCTCCAAAGTTGATTTGCATAGTGGATACCATCAAATTCGTATGAAATTGGGAGATGAATGGAAAACAGCATTTAAAACTAAGTTTGGATTATATGAGTGGTTAGTCATGACTTTTGGGTTAACTAATGCACCTAGTACTTTCATGAGATTAATGAACGAAGTTTTACGTCCTTTCATTGGACGATTTGTGGTAGTTTACTTTGATGACATATTGATTTATAGCAAATCCTTGGAGGAGCATTTGGAACATTTATGTGTTATTTTTATTGCTCTGCGTGATGCACGTTTGTTTGGTAACCTTGGAAAGTGCACTTTTTGCACCGACTGAGTATCTTTTCTTGGCTATGTTGTTACTCCATAGGGAATTGAAGTTGATAAAGCCAAGATTGAAGCTATTGAGAGTTGGCCGCAGCCCAAAACGGTTACACAAGTGAAGAGTTTCCTTGGCCTCGCTGGTTTCTATAGGCGTTTTGTGAGAGATTTCAGCACCATTGTTGCACCTCTCAACGAGCTTACAAAGAAGGATGTGCCTTTTGTTTGGGTACCGCACAGGAAGAAGCCTTCACGGTATTGAAAGATAAGTTGACACATGCTCCTTTACTCGAACTTCCTGATTTTAATAAGACTTTTGAGCTTGAATGTGATGCTAGTGGAATTGGATTAGGAGGTGTGTTATTACAAGATGGCAAACCTGTTGCATACTTTTCTGAAAAATTGAGTGGGCCTAGTCTGAACTATTCTACTTATGATAAAGAATTATATGCTGTTCTTCGGACCTTAGAAACATGGCAACATCATTTATGGCCCAAGGAATTTGTTATACATTCTGATCATGAATCTTTGAAAGACATTAAAAGTCAAGCAAAACTGAACTGTAGACATGCTAAATGGGTTGAACTCATTGAGACTTTCCCTTATGTCATTAAACACAAGAAGGGTAAAGAAAATGTTATTCCTGATGCATTGTCTCATCGTTATACTATGCTTTCACAACTTGACTTTAAAATATTTGGTTTGGAGACCATCAAAGATCAATACGTGCATGATGCTGAATTTAAAGATGTATTGCAGAATTGTAAGGAAGGGAGAACTTGGAACAAGTTTGTTCTTAACGATGGATTTGTGTTTCGTGCTAACAAGCTATGCATTCCAGCTAGCTCCGTTCGTCTTTTGTTGTTGCAGGAGGTGCATGGAGGAGGACTAATGGGACACTTTGGCGTCAGGAAGACGGAGGATATACATGCTATACATTTCTTTTGGCCAAAGATGAGACGGGATGTTGAGCGTTTTGTTGCTTGCTGCACTACATGTCATAAATCTAAGTCACGACTCAATCCTCATGGTTTATATATGCCTTTGCCTGTACCTAGTGTTCCTTGGGAGGATATATCTATGGACTTTGTTTTAGGTTTACCTCGAACAAAGAAGGGGATGGATATCATATTTGTTGTCGTGGATAGGTTCTCGAAAAGGGCACACTTTATACCATGTCATAAAAGCGATGATGTTGTTAATGTTGCTGATTTGTTCTTTCATGAAATTATTCGCTTGCATGGTGTGCCAAATACTATTGTTTCTGATCGTGATACTAAATTTCTTAGCCACTTTTGGAGATGTTTATGGGCTAAGTTGGGGACTAAACAACTTTTTAGTACTACTTGTCACCCCAAACTGATGGACAAACTGAAGTAGTCAATAGAACATTGTCTACTATGCTTAGGGTTGTTTTGAAGAATAATAAGAAAATGTGGGAAGAATGCTTGCCTCATATTGAATTTGCTTATAATCGTTCATTGCATTCTACTACTAAGATGTGCCCTTTTGAAATTGTGTATGGTTTCCTACCTCGTGCACCTATTGATTCGTTGCCTCTTCCATCTTCGGAGAAGGTTAATTTTGATGCTAAAGAACATGCTGAATTGATTTCAAAAATGCATGAGTTAACTAAGGAAAACATTGAGCGTATGAATGCTAAATATAAACTTGCTGGAGATAAGGGTAGAAAACATGTTGTGTTTGCACCTGGAGATCTTGTTTGGTTACATTTGCGTAAGGATAGATTTCCTAATTTGCGCAAATCAAAGCTAATGCCACGTGATGATGGTCCTTTTAAGGTGTTAGGGAAAATAAATGATAATGCATATAAACTTGAGTTTCCTGCAGATTTTGGGGTTAGTCCCACTTTTAACATTGCAGATTTGAAGCCTTATTTGGGTGAGGAAGATGAGCTTTCGTCGAGGACGACTTCATTTCAAGAAGGGGAGGATGATGATGACATCAATACCATTGTTACACCCACAGCCCCTGCTGCTATACATACTGGACCAATTAATAGAGCTCGCGCACGCCAATTAAATTATCATGTACTTTCGTTTCTTGGTAAAGATTCTAATGTTCATGAGAATATGATGCTGCCTAAATTGGATACATTTGTTTTGCTTACAAATGAAGGGCCTGGCATGGATAAGAGGGATGAACACTGGCTCAAGACCAAGCATGGAGATGATGGCATGCGCAAGGGGTTCCAGAACAAAGTTACAAGTGATGATTTCAGGACTTTGAAGCCACCATAAGGAGTGCATGAAGCCTTGGACGAAATATAGAAGATGCCACTTCATAAATTTTGTCCAGAGGCTATTCTAGGTGCTGCATCACCTTATTATTGGGCCAGGCCCATGTATTTTCGAAATACTTAAGTATAGGCTGTTTTTAGAGTCCGTACGTGTGGGGAAACAAGAGTTAGGGTTGGTTTCGGACCCCTCCTCCAAGGGCCACGAAATCCCCCCCCCTCTTCCTCCATATATATAGCCCTTAGGGCGTCGTTTAGACTTCGGGTTTTGTTTAGATTAAAGTTCGCCATAGCTGCAACTTCGCGTACTTCGTTTGTGTTCAACGACCAGACAAAGGCATCACAGAACCCCACCTTGATCAATAAAGCTTTCATCTTATATTCGCAATATCCAGATTGCGATCTCAGTTTCTTGCTTGTTCTTCTTTTGCTCGCAAGAAACAGACCCTCGTGGTTAGGTTGATTGTGCTCCGGCGTGGTCAATAACCCCTCCGAAGTTGGTTTAGTGATTGGTAAGGCCCGACGTCTCGCACGTTCGTAGTCGGATCATCAAGGTCGACTCCCACTGAAAACAATAGCCACCATCTCATCGAAACATCAGGACACCTTCGCCTCTATCAAGACCTCAACCGCGACCCAGGAAGCCCTGCTGCAGGAGCCGTCCGCCTGTAGCCAGAGCCCGCCTGGACCTGAGGCCGGCAGCTCGTCGGCGAAGAAGTGCAGGAGCTGAAGCCAGTTGCCAGCCGGGTTCTCTGACCAGACGACGAACTCCGGCAGCACCTCCGCCGAGTGGAAGCGCGGCCGGTGAGGCCGCGTGACCACGGCACGTCTCCCTTCATCAACAGGGCTACCACGACCAGAGCGACCCCTGCCACGCGAAGCGGCACCGCCGGGGCTGCGGGGGGCCGCGACGGGGGTCGCGGTGTGCTTGCGGGGACGGCTGCGTCCATGCTTGGTCACCGGAGAGCCGAGCCCCTCGTGAGGGGCCTTCCCCTTCTCCGTGGTGGAGAACCTCTTCGACGGTGCCATTGGTGTCACAACTGGCGATGGAGCAAAGGGGGAGAGGCGAGCAGAGTGCGAAGAGATGGGCGATGGAGGCTTTGCCCCCTCCCCATTTATAGCAGAAGAAGGCCAACCTGCGCCCCCCACGATCAGAGGTAATGATGGTTTTTCCTTGCATGCAGCAGGGACTCGTCAAACCGGGCAGTTGCCGAGGTAGCGTGGGGAAGCGAAGACGTCCATGTCCAATCAATTGCCATGCGTCGACCAAGGCCGCAGGCTAATGGGGCCCGTGGCGCTCCGCACTTGTCGTTCGGCTTCGCCTTGAAGCCAAGCTCGAGCACGCCTTGGGCCCGAGGGCTACTGTCGGCATTCTGGGAACGGGGGTCCCCAGACTTGCCTGCTTGCGGCCCACGGCGTGGCTCTGCGAGCGGGCCTGTATGTCCCATCTTCACCACCAAGCATTCAAGACCCTCGCGAGGGGACAAGCCTCGCAAGGCGGGTGACACAAGACCTCCTCGGGAGCGGCCTCACGAGGCTGGCTCACGAGGGGTGAACAGATCAAGGCCTGGCAAACCTCGCGAGGTTCCAATGTCGTGAGCCATGACGATCGAGACCAGGCAGGCGCAAGGCGGGTGCCAACGCGCACAGTGTCCTTGTTTCCTCTTTGGTGCTAAGGAGGCAAGCGCAGACGAAGAGTATCGAGGCGTCAAGCAAAAGTTTCCATATCGGTGCAACGAGACCAAGACCAGCAGGACGGCAAGACAGAGGTCACCATGGAGCCCAAGGCGGCGTCACCACCAGAGCCTTTGGCAGGCAAAGACTGCTTTTGGCAGGATAACTTGTACTAGCTGTCCCCTTTCAAATTGGCCGTTGTTGGCTCCCTTCCCGCTCAATATTTGGGGAGAGGACCAGGGCCTCTATAAATAGGCTTAGCCACCACAGTTGTTAGGGGGGAACTCTCAGCCATCTCATCTTGGACCAGATCCAGCCCATCCACGCACCCACCAAGCACAAGAACACCTCACCTCAGGAGGTTGTTCTTCCCCTTGTATTGTTCATTCTCAGCCCAAGAGGCAACCCACCACACCACACTGGAGTAGGGTATTACACCACAATGGTGGCCCGAACCAATATAAACCTTGTGTCCCTTGTGTTGCGAGTTCGTCGAGCTTGACTTAGAGATCGTGGCAAGGTTGAGAGCGTGAGTTGGTAGGGGGAGATCTTCGTGTGCACCCCAGTGTTCGAACCTTGAGGGTTTTGCCGGAACCCGAAATCCGACAGGTTCCCCCTGAGGGAGTCCTGGAGTAGGGGGTCCCTGGGCGTCCGGACTATGTGATATGGGCTGGACTAATGGGCAAGAAGATACAAGATAGAAGGCCTTCCCCCGTGTCCGGATGGGACTCTCCTATGCGTGGATAGCAACCTGAGCATTCGGATATGAAGATTCCTTTCTCTCTAAATCGACTCTATACAACCCTAGCCCCCTCCGGTGTCTATATAAACTTCAGGGTTTAGTCCATAGAAGCAAGAATAATCATAATCATACAGGCTAGACATCAAGGGTTTAGCCATTACGATCTCGAGGTAGATCAACTTTGTAACCCCAATACACATCAAAGTCAATCAAGCAGGACATAGGATATTACCTCCATCAAGAGGGCCTGTACCTGGCTAAACATCGTGTCCCCTGCCTCCTGTTACCCTCGATCCTTGGACGCACAGTTCCGGACCCCCTACCCGAGATCTGCCGGTTTTGACACCGACATTGGTGCTTTCATGAGAGTTCCTCTGTGTCGTCGATGAAGAATTCGATGGCTAGTTAGATCATCCACAATGATGTTGTTTCGGGGGAGATTTCCCCCCGGGCTAAATTTTCATGTTCGGCAGCTTCGCGCTGCGAGCCAACTCGGTCGGTCACCTCGAGCAGATCGACAGTTACGCCCCTGGTCACCAGATCAGTTTCGGGAATTTAAACTATGTTGCCGATATCCGAGGAGATTTGATCCTCGAAGGGTCCGCGGCCCCAATTACCGCTCTGGCCTTAGATCCAGAGCAAGCCGTCAGGTCCAAAGACGGGAGTCTAGAGCCCGCCGGACTCTCTGCACTTATGGAGCTTGCAACCGGAGGAGCGCCGGACACTCCGCCAGACTCTAAGTCCGAACTCTCGAGGTCTGTGCTGAGTAGGCGCCGCCAGGAGGCTCCAACTCCGAACGACCCCATGGACTCCTGCTTCTCTGTCCAACCCTCACCTTTAGACGAGGCTATCGACTTAATGCGATCACTCACCATTGCGGAAGGATCGCTTCCAAATTATGCCCATCCCAGACTAGGGGCTGAGAGCGGGGAATTTTACATCCCACCCACCACCCACTTCATAGCCACTGTCGAGGATCTATCCGACATGCTGGATTACGCCTCCGAAGACATTGACGGTATGGACAATGACGCCGGAAATGAACAAGGCCAAAACCATGCGTTTACGGGACGGTGGATGGCCACCTCCACATACGACGTGTACATGGTGGACACACCCAAAAAGGATGGCGACGATGGCAAAGAGCATCCGGTCGAGGACAAGCCTGCCGAAGCACCTCCAAAACATCGATGTCAGAGGCGCCGCTCAAAATCGCGTCGCCAAAAAGACAACAATACCGGCACCGAAGAGAATAACACCCTGGAGAATGCCGAAGACCCTGAAGCCCCTGTAGAGCCAACATCCGAACAGGATGATTGGGAGGATGGGTAGGTAAACCCCGACGATCCTGTCGGGAACGAGGACTCGGAGAACAGTAATTACCTACCGATCTCCGAAGAGGATGTGAGCCTCGGCGATGAAATTTCATCGTGCCGGAGGAACCCCTCGAACAATAGAGCTTTAAGCGGCAGCTAATCACCACGGCAAGAAGCCTGAAAATGAGGCAGCTGAGGAATACAGCCTCGCACCCCAAAGAGCTACCCGAAGCGCAAGCTACTGCCACAATTTAACGACGAGGTTCCGGAGCCCATACCACCCGCGTGTAATGCAGCTGATGGACCTGACCGAGCATCACATGGCCGGGACAGAACGGCAACTCAAGCCGAACACCAGCCTGTACGACCTCGCCGTAAAAGAAGAGGAACAACAGCTCGAGGATACACATATGACCTGGAAAATAGAGTAGGTCAGACCAGATCAATCTACAGATCGCGGGGGCATGCCCCGGCATGAGAAGACGGCTACCAAGCCTGGCACGACAAGCATAATCACGCCCGGGCCGAAAATCACATACGGACTTCATCCGAACTGCATTGCGATAGGGCCCGACACAGAGGCGCCGCACACCCCCTATGCTTCACCGATGAGGTAATGGGGCACCAGTTCCCAGAAGGATTTAAACCCATAAACATCGAATCATATGATGGCACAACAGATCCTACAAGGATTGAAGATTTTCTTCCCCACATTCACATGGCACGCAGTGATGATCTACATGCCATCAAGTACCCCCCCCCCCTAAAACTCAAGGGACCAGCACGACACTGGTTAAATAAACTCCTAGAAAAGTCTATTGGAAGCTGGGAAGACTTGGAGGACGCCTTTAGAGATAACTTCCAAGGCACCTATATGCGGCCTCCAGATGCTGATGACCTCAGTCATATTGTCCCGTGGCCCGGAGAGTCAGCCAGAAAATTCTGGACTAGGTTCCTCATTAAAAAGAACCAGATTGTCGATTGTCCAGACGCCAAAGCCCTAGCGGCCTTTAAACATAGCATTCACAATGAATGGCTTGCCCGACACCTCGGCCATGAGAAGCCGAAGTCCATGGCAGACCTGACGACACTCATGACCTGCTTTTGCGCGGGCGAAGACAGCTGGCTCGCTCATAGCGGCAATAGTACAAGCGAACCTGGCACTTCCGAAGCTAGGAATAGCAATGGCAGGCCTTGATGCAACAAACACAAGTGTCGAAGCAACAATGACAATATCGAAGACACGACGGTCAACGCCGAATTCAGTGACTCCAAGTCCGGTCAGCGGAAGAAGCCATTCAAAAGAAACAGAGAGGGGTCATCCAGCTTGGACCGAATACTTGATCGACCCTGCCAGATTCAAGGCACCCCCGCCAAGCCTGCCAATCATACCAACAGAAGTTGTTGGGTCTTTAAACAAGCCAGTAAGTTAAATACCAAACATAAGGAGAAAGGGTCGCCCAACTAGGACGACGACGAGGAGCCTCGTCCACCGAACGCAGGGGGACAGAAGAAATTTCCCCCCGAAGTCAAACGGTGAATATAATATACGTTACTCATATCCCCAAGAGGGAGTGCAAGCGCGCGCTAAGGGACGTCTATGCGATGGAGCCAGTCGCCCCAAAATTCAACCCATGGTCGGCATGTCCGATCATCTTCGATCGCAAGGACCATCCGACTAGTATCCGTCACTGGGGTTCGGTCGCACTAGTCCTCGATCCAATCATTGACGGATTCCACCTTGCGCGAGTCCTCATGGACAGCTGCAGCAATCTTAACCTACTCTATCAGGATACTGTCCGCAAAATGGGTATTGACTCGTCAAGAATCAAACCCACCAAAACTACCGTTAAAGGAGTCATACCTGGTGTAGAGGCCCGTTGCACGGGCTCAATCACATTGGAAGTCGTCTTCGGCTCGCCGGACAACTTAGACAGCGAAGACTTGATCTTCGACATCGTCCCTTTCTAAAGTGGCTATCATGCATGCTCGGACGAACCACGTTCGCTCGCTTCAATGCGGTCCCGCACTATACCTATCTAAAACTCAAGATGCCAGGACCACGCGGTGTCAGAACAGTCAATGGAAACATGGAGCGCTCCCTCCATACTGAGGAACACACCGCGACCCTCGCAACAGAAGTCAAGCATGGCCTTATGAAGCCAAGTACTACATCGGTGGTCAAGCCCCCGGACACTGTTAACGCGTCTGGACCACCCTGTAGAGCGACGATCAAGACCGTCAGGAGCTTGATTAGCGGTTCGGCTTTCGTCTCGGCCCCAACCGCATCACGACATATGTACCACGCGCACATAACTACGCGCTGAAGATACCATGGGAAAAGACGGAGGCATATTAAAGATAAAATCCACAATATGACTCGACCCTATGTGGACCGTTATATCATTTCTCTTTTCCTTACTCTTTCTTTTTCAAGTTCCTTAAACCCACGACAACTTTCTATGGTACCAAGGGCACCGTTTCCAGTCCCTTTATGAGAAACCGACCGTTGATCCTCTTGAAGAATCACGCACCAAGGAGCAACGCTGCGCATATGTGCGGCGTAGTACCTAAAGGATCTTCAAAGATTGCATGTTCCTCTTTAGGACCCGTACACAGCTTTCCCTGGTATTCGACATGTAAAATAGCCTGGATGCTTGTCACATCATGTGTAAAAATACGTTTTGATGTATAAATCAAACTATAATGGCAATAGTCTTTCGCCCAACAGACTCGGTACCGGCTTATTCCCTAATATGTATTCCTTTTGTCTCGTCCGATTGCCATTTACACCTTGGTACGACCTAAATCGCCAGGGGCTCCATTCAGGCACGTACATGTTTTAACAATAAAATAAAGACTGAACACTTATATAGTATAATTCGGCATCCCGAATATAGCATTATATGCATCGGCTCCGAATCATGTCTTTGGTCAATAGTTGGGTTGCCCGCCTCCTGTGGTTACTACCTTATGTTCCCCTTGTTAAGCTAAGGTAGTAAAGGGAGAACTACTGCGATTGTGTTTCTGGTTCATCCGGTTAAACACCTCAGTAGAGAAAGCCGAAAACTGACTGTCATGATGTGGCGAGAGCTGGTCAGCTATTCGGTGACTAAAGTATAAATCTCTTGTGATTTTTTCTTCATTGCGCGACAGGCCGGCCTTCACTCGGCCAGGCATCCACAGCACCCAAGTTCGGATAATCAAACAATACTAGGGGTTGCGCCTACACTCCCATTGTAAAACTCCTATGGCTAAGTGAGAGCAATAAAGCCATATAGTCCGATTGCCTGGTTCGCCGCACTAACACCTCCTTCACGGACCAAGTCGTTGGATCAAGTGTGTTTAGGTGCTACCCCGAACACCGCCGTATTACCTACATGGGGGCTGAAGCCGACAACTGGCCAACTCTCAGATATCGTAAACGGCCACACAGGAGGAAATATTTTCAAGTAAAAAAAAGCAATATATCATACATAAGCCTTGTTTCATAATACAGGACTGGACAACATATATACATTCATTGAAAAATGATGTCCTTCGAACACTGGCCCTCTACAATGCGGGATCCTTCCGGGACATCATCAAAATACCGCTCCGGCGTGCGGTGCTCTTTGCCTGCGGGCGGTCCCTCGGTTGGGAGCTTAATGGCGTCCACCTTCGCCCACTGCACTTTGACACGGGCGAAGGCCATCCGCGCACCTTCGATACAGACCGACTGCTTCATGACATCCAGCCGGGGGCAGGCACTAAGCAGCCGCTTCACGAGCCCGAAGTAGCTGCTGGGTATGCGTTCGGCAGGCCACGGACAGATTATAAAATCCCTCATGGCTAATCTGGCCACCCTGTGAAGTTCAGTTAACTGCTTCAGCTAATCGCTGAGGGGCACGGGATGCTCAGGCGCAAGGTACTGCAACCACAACAACTTTTCCGTCGAGCTCCCCTCTTCGGCTCCGAAGAACTCTGCAGCATCAGCAACACACTAGGGGAGGTCTGCAAACGCTCTTGGAGAACTCCAAATCCAGGTCAGTAAGATATATTTCCTTTTCACAAATTTGCTCTGCATGTTAAAGGCCTTACCCGCCGCAATCTGCTTCGCCTCTTGGATCTCCCGGCAGGCGTTTTGGGCTTCGGCCCGGGCCTCCTGTGCACTTTGGAGGGCCTTTGCAAGTTCAGATTTTTGATCCTCAATCTCGCGCTCTAAGGACTCACATTTGCTTATAGCATCCTAGAGCTCTTGGTAGACTTCATCCACCCTTGACTCGTGTTTTAGGCGGGCGGCTCATTGGTCCTTCGCCTCTGTCTTGGCCTCGGCCAGCGTGCTCTTAAGGATCTCGATCTCAGATGCATCAGTGATATGTCTCCAACGTATCTATAATTTTTTATTGTTCCATGCTATTATATTATCTGTTTTGGATGTTAATGGCTTATTTATACACTTCTATAATATTTTTGGGACTAACCTACTAACCCAAGGCCCAGTGCAAATTGTTGTTTTTTTGCCTATTTCAGTGTTTCACAGAAAAGGAATATCAAACGGAATCCAAACGGAATAAAACCTTCGGGAGAGTTATTTTTGGAACAAACGTGATCCAGGGGACTGGGAGTGGACATCAAGAAACCAACGAGGAGGCCATGAGGCAGGGGGCGCGCCTACCCCCTGGGCTCGCCCACCACCCTCGTGGGCCCTCGTGGCTCCACCAACCTACTTCTTCCTCCTATATATATATATTCATATACCCCGAAAACATCCAGGAGCACCACAAAACCTTATTTCCACTGCCGCAACCTTCTGTACCCAAGAGATCCCATCTTGGGGCCTTTTCCGGAGCTCCGTTGGAGGGGGAATCGATCACGGAGGGCCTCTACATCAACTCCATGGCCCCTCCGATGATGTGTGAGTAGTTTACCTCAGACCTTCGGGTCCATAGTTATTAGCTAGATGGCTTCTTCTCTCTCTTTGGATCTCAATACAATATTCTCCTCGATCTTCTTGGAGATCTATTTTATGTAACTCTTTTTGTGGTGTGTTTGTCGAGATCCAATGAATTGTGGGTTTATGATCAAGTTTATCTATGAACAATATTTGATTCTTCTCTGAAATCTTTTATGTATGATTGGTTATCTTTGCAAGTGTCTTTGAATTATCTGTTTGGTTTGGCCTACTAGATTGATCCTTCTTGCAATGGGAAAAGTGCTTAGCTTTGGGTTCAATCTTGTGGTGTCCTTTCCCAGTGACAGCAGGGGCAGCAAGGCACGCATTGTATTGTTGCCATCGAGGATAAAAAGATGGGTTTTATATCATAGTGCTTGAGTTTATCCCTCTACATCATGTCATCTTACCTAATGCGTTACTTTGTTCTTATGAACATAATACTCTAGATGCATGATGGATAGCGGTCGATGTGTGGAGTAATAGTAGTAGATGCAGAGTTGTTTTGGTCTACTTGTCGTGGACGTGATGCCTATATACATGATCATGCCTAGATATTCTCATAATTATGCACTTTTTTATCAATTGCTCGGCAGTAATTTGTTCACCCATCGTAATACTTATGCTATCTTGAGAGAAGCCACTAGTGAAACCTATGGCCCCCGGGTCTATCTTTTATCATATAAGTTTCCAATCTATTTTGTTTTGAAATCTTTATTTTCCAATCTATATCATAAAAATACCAAAATATTTATCTTACTATGATTATTTCTATTAGATCTCACTCTCGTAAGTGACCATGAAGGGATTGACAACCCCTTTATCGCGTTGGTTGCGATGTTCTTATTTTTTTGTGTAGGTACGAGGGACTTGCGTGTAGTCTCCTACTGATTGATACCTTGGTCTCAAAAACTGAGGGAAATACTTACGCTACTTTACTGCATCACCCTTTCCTCTTCAAGGGAAAACCAACGCAGTGCTCAAGAGGTAGTAAGAAGGATTTCTAGCACCGTTGTCGGGGACATCTACGCACAAGTCAAGACATACCAAGTACCCATCACAAATTCTTATCCCTCGCATTACATTATTTGCCATTTGCCTCTCTTTTTCCTCTCCCCCACTTCACCCTTGCTGTTTTATTTGCCCTCTTTTTCTGTTCCCCTTCTTCTGTTCGTCTTTTCATTTGCTTTGATGTCTTACTTGGCTCGTTTACTCGTTTGGTTGGAATAGTTGTTTATTTATTGCTAAACAGAGAACCTAAGATCTATGGATCCTCATCCTCTTGCTAATATTTTTAATAGACCCAATTATGATGAACCAATTGCTAGCGAGTTTTGTGCACTAGATTATCTTTATGAAGTTTTGCTTGAAATTCATGAATCTAAAAATTGTGATGAAGTACTTTATGGAGTGATTCATGATGGATCTTTGAATAAAAAGCATGATTGCAATGATGATAGTATAAAATCTATTGATGTAAATTGTGCTAATAATATGCAAAACCCTAAGCTTGGGGATGCTAGTTTTGCTATGTCCTCTACTTGTTGTAGTGATCATGATTGGGGTGATTCTTCTTTTGATCTTGAAAATTCATTTAAGCCCTATGATGAATATGAGATTGATTATAATGTTTGAAATAATATTGGAAGTGGGTTTGGAAGAGTGTCAACTTAGATCCCACATATTTGGAGAATTTTCAATCTTATGAAGTTTTTGATAAAAGTGGGTTTGGAGAGGTCATGACTTTAGTTAATGTTAATCCCACTATTTTGGAGGAGTGTCAACTTTGCATACATGTGAATTGTGTTAAGAATATGTTTTGTGATAGATATATTGTTGAATTTGCTTATGACCCTACATGTAATTATTATGAGAGAGGAAAACATGGTTGTAGAAATTTTCATGTTACTAAATTACCTCTCGTTATGTTGAGATTACTATTGTTTGTTTCCACTTCCTTGCATATGCTAGTTTTTGCTTGCCTTGATAATTTGTTTTCCTATAAGATGCCTATGCATAGGAAGTATATTAGACTTAGATGTGTTTGTCACGTGCTTTATGATGCTCTATTTGTGCTTCAATTCTTGTCTTTCATGTGAGCATCGTTGAAATCTTATGCCTAGCTAAAAGGCTTTAAAGAAAAGTGCTTGTTGGGAGACAACCCAATATTTTTCCTTGCTGATATTAAATAAATAATTCATCTAGACTCTGTTTAGATGTGGTTTTATGCTTTTAGTTAGTGTTTGTGCCAAGTAGAACCTTTGGGAAGACTTGGGGAAAGTCTTTGCGATCTTGCTGTAAAAACAGAAACTTTAGCGCTCACGAGATGTGCTGCCATTTTTTACTGGAGAGTATGATTAGATTGATTCTATTTGCAGATGATTAATAGATAAATTCCTCATGCCCAGAAATTTATTTTAGAATTTTTGGGGTTACATAAGTATTCGAAACCTACAGATTACCATAGACTGTTCTGTTTTTGACAGATTCTTTTTTCACGTGTTGTTTGCTTATTTTGATGCATCTATGGCTAGTATCACAGGTCATGAACCATAGAGAAGTTGGAGTACATTAGGTTTAACACAAATATAAATAAAGAATGAGTTCATTACAGTACCTTAAGTGGTTGTTTGTTTTCTTATACTAATGGAGCTCATGAGATTTTCTGTTTAAGTTTTGTGTTGTGAAGTTTTCAAGTTTTGAGTAAAGATTTGATGGATTATGGAATAAGGAGTGGCAAGAGCCTAAGATTGGGGATGCCCAAGTCACCCCAAGGTAAAATTCAAGGACAACCAAAAGACTAAGCTTGGGGATGCCCCGGAAGGCTTCCCCTCTTTCGTCTTCTTCTATCGGTAACTTTACTTGAGCCTATATTTTTATTCAACACATGATATGTGTTTTGCTTCGAACGTCTTGTATGATTTGAGTATTTGCTTTTTAGTTTACCACAATCATCCTTGCTTTACACACCTTTTGGGAGAGACACACATGAATTGGAATTTATTAGAATACTCTATGTGCTTCACTTATATCTTTTGAGCTAGATAATTTTGCTCTAGTGCTTCACTTATATCTTTTAGAGCACGGTGGTGGTTTTATTTTATAGAAATTATTGATCTCTCATGCTTCAATTATATCATTTTGAGAGTCCCTTAGAACAGCATGGTAATTTGCTTTGGTTATGAAACTAGTCCTAATATGATAGGCATCCAAGATGGGTACAATAAAAACTATGATAGAAAGTGCATTGAATACTATGAGAAGCTTGATACTTGATAATTGTTTTGAGATATAAAGGTGGTGATATTAGAGTTTTCTAGTTGAGTAATTGTGAATTTGAGAAATACTTGTGTTGAAGATTGCAAGTCTCGTAGCATGCACGTATGGTAACCGTTGTGTAACAAATTTGAAACATGAGGTGTTCTTTGATTGTCTTCCTTATGAGTGGCGGTCGGGGATGAGCGATGGTCTTTTCCTACCAATCTATCCCCCTAGGAGCATGCGTGTAGTGCTTGTTTTCTGATGACTTGTAGATTTTTGCAATAAGTATATGAGTTCTTTATGACTAATGTTGAGTCCATGGGTTATACACACTCTCACCCTTCCATCATTGCTAGCCTCTTCGGTACCATGCATTTCCCTTTCTCACCTTGAGAGTTGGTGCAAACTTCACCGGTGCATCCAAACCCCGTGATATGATACGCTCTATCACGCATAAACCTCCTTATATCTTCCTCAAAACAGCCACCATACCTACCTATTATGGCTTTTCCATAGCCATTTCGAGATATATTGCCATGCAACTTTCCACCGTTTCATTCATGACACGTTTCATCATTGTCATATTGCTTTGCATTATCATGTAGTTGACATCGTATTTGTGGCAAATCCACCACGCATAATTTATCATACATGTCACTCTTGATTCATTGCCTTCCTCGGTACACCGTCGGAGGCATTCATATAGAGTCATATTTTGTTCTAGCATCAAGTTGTAATCATTGAGTTGTAAATTAATAGAAGTGTGATGATCATCATAAAGAGCATTGTCCCAAAAAAGGCCAAAAGAAAGGAAGGCCCAAAAAAGAGAAAAGAAATAAAAAGGGGCAATGTTACTATCCTTTTTTCACACTTGTGCTTCAAAGTAGCACCATGATCTTTATGATAGAGAATCTCTTGTTTTGTCACTTTCATATACTAGTGGGAATTTTTCATTATAAAACTTGGCTTGTATATTCCAACAATGGGCTTCCTCAAATGCCCTAGGTCTTCATGAGCAAGCAAGTTGGATGCACACCCACTTAGTTTCTTTTGTTGAGCTTTCATACATTTATAGCTCTAGTGCATCCGTTGCATGGCAATCCATACTCCTTGCATTGACATCAATTGATGGGCATCTCCCTAGCCCGTTGATTAGCCTCGTCGATGTGAGACTTTCTCCTTTTTTGTCTTCTCCACATAACCCCCTATCATTATTCTATTCCACCTATAGTGCTATATCCATGGCTCACGCTCATGTATTGCGTGAAAGTTGAAAAAAGTTTGAGATTACTAAAGTATGAAACAATTGCTTGTCTTGTAATCGGGGTTGTGCAAGATGAGAGCATTCTTGTGTGACGAAAATGGAGTATGACCAAACTATATGATTTTGTAGGGATGAACTTTCTTTTACCATGTTATTTTGAGAAGACATGATTGCTTAGTTAGTATGCTTGAAGTATTATTATTTTTATGTCAATATTAAACTTTTGTTTTGAATCTCTCGGATCTGAAAATTCATGCCACAATAAAGAAAATTACATTGAGAATTATGCTAGGTAGCATTCCACATCAAAAATTCTGTTTTTATCATCTACCTACTCGAGAACGAGCAGGAATTAAGCTTGGGGATGCTTGATACGTCTCCAACGTATCTATAATTTTTTATTGTTCCATGCTATTATATTATCTGTTTTGGATGTTAATGGGCTTATTTATACACTTTTATATTATTTTTGGGACTAACCTACTAACCCAAGGCCCAGTGCAAATTGCTGTTTTTTTGCCTATTTTAGTGTTTCGCGGAAAAGGAATATCGAACGGAATTCAAACGGAATAAAACCTTCGGGAGAGTTATTTTTGGAACAAGCGTGATCTAGGGGACTTGGAGTGGACGTCAAGAAACCGACAAGGAGGCCATGAGGCAGGGGGCGCGCCCTCCACCCTCGTGGGCCCCTCGTGGCTCCACCGACCTACTTCTTCCTCCTATATAAATATATATATATATATATATTCATATACCCCGAAAACATCCAGGAGCATCACGAAACCCTATTTCCACTGCCGCAACCTTCTGTACCCAAGAGATCCCATCTTGGGGCCTTTTTCTGAGCTCCGCCGGAGGGGGAATTGATCACAGAGGGCCTCTACATCAACTCCATGGCCCCTCCGATGATGTGTGAGTAGTTTACCTCAGACCTTCGGGTCCATAGTTATTAGCTAGATGGCTTCTTCTCTCTCTCTTTGGATCTCAATACAATGTTCTCCTCGATCTTCTTGGAGATCCATTTGATGTAACTCTTTTTGCGGTGTGTTTGTCGAGATCCGATGAATTGTGGGTTTATGATCAAGTTTATCTATGAACAATATTTGATTCTTCTCTGAAATCTTTTATGTATGATTGGTTATCTTTGCAAGTCTCTTCGAATTATCAGTTTGGTTTGGCCTACTAGATTGATCTTTCTTGCAATGGGAGAAGTGCTTAGCTTTGGGTTCAATCTTGCGGTGTCCTTTCCTCGTGACAGTAGGGGCAGCAAGGCACGTATTGTATTGTTGCCATCGAGGATAAAAAGATGGGGTTTATATCATATTGCATGAGTTTATCCCTCTACATCATTCATCTTGCCTAATGCGTTACTCTGTTCTTATGAACTTAATACTCTAGATGCATGCTGGATAGTGGTCGATGTGTGGAGTAATAGTAGTAGATGCAGAATCATTTCGGTCTACTTGTCGCGGACATGATGCCTATATATATATATATATATATATATATATATATATATATATATATATATATATATATATATATATATGATCATGCCTAGATATTCTCATAATTATGCACTTTTCTATCAATTGCTCGACAGTAATTTGTTCACCCACCGTAATACTTATGCTATGTTGAGAGAAGCCACTAGTGAAACCTATGCCCCCCGGGTCTATCTTTTATCATATAAGTTTTCAATCTATTTTACTTTGCAATCTATATCATAAAAATACCAAAAATATTTATCTTAGTATCTCTATCAGATCTCACTCTCGTAAGTGACCGTGAAGGGATTGACAACCCCTTTATCGCGTTGGTTGCGAGGTTCTTATTTGTTTGTGTAAGTACGAGGGACTTGCGTGTAGTCTCCTACTGGATTGATACCTTGGTTCTCAAAAACTGAGGGAAATACTTATGATACTTTTCTGCATCACCCTTTACTCTTCAAGGGAGAACCAACGCAGTGCTCAAGAGGTAGCAGTCAGCTATGAGCAAAGTTATCAAACTCATTCAGATGACAAATTATTGCTGATATTATTTCAGACTCATTTTCGGTATCACATACCTTGCTTTCCCTCTAACTTCCGCCTCAGCTCAGACACTTCGGCGGCATGGGAAGCGGAGGCTTGCATTGCATCTTGTTTGATTCAAATAGATATGTAGGTTAATCTCATGTACGAGTTATTAGATCCTCCATTCGGCCTTCTTTGCGAACACCGAATAGAGTCTCAGGGGCTACTATCTATACATAGTCATTCTTCTTATATAGATAAAAGGCATTATATTACATACCTCAAAGCCTCTCAGAAGGCTAGTGTAGGCCTTGTTCAATCCGCTTTTAGTGGACTGAACCCTTTCAACCACCGTACCCATAAGGGTACGATGTTCTTCCACAATGGTGGAACTCTGAAGCGCTTCCACCAGTGTATCCGATGCCTCCGGATTGATAGAGGTCGTCGGTGGGATTGGCGCACCCCCTTCTTTCAAAGGAGGCTGATCACCTGATTCCGAAACCGTATGGGTCTCCGGAACAATGTCCAGTTGGGGGCCGAATTGGGCATGGCCCCCGTCGCTAGTATCCATGGGGGTCGGTTCTCCCATGCCTCCGACAGCAGAGGTATCACCCTCTGGCGCCATTTCAACGGCTTATCGCACCTCTCCATGGCCCGGAAGGGTCCTTTGGGACAACACTTCGGCATTGTCCGTAGCTTTGGGGGAGGAGGCCGGCGGAGGCGACCCGCTATCCATCACGTTCGGATCCAGCAAATTCCCCGAAGATGAGGATTGTTGGGGGAAGACGCGAGCCGGACTGCATCATGCAATTCAGTATATTAAAATCATAAGATGGAAAACCGTATATATATATATATATATATGTACAAGTGCCTTTGGGGTAGTTACGATCCGGCCAGGGGCTTCGGCCTGGGGCGCCACTCATCAGCGTCCGATTCGGAGTCATCCGTGAGGGAGATTATCCCTTTCTTAGATGCCTCCGCCTCCAGATCCGCGGAAGCCCCCCTTTTCTTCTTTCCCCCCTTAAGGGGAGAATTGCTCTCTTCCTCCTCCCCTTCGTCTTCGTCAGGGGAGGAGTGAGTCTCGGTGTCTTCAGAATCTACGTCCGAAGCACCTTTACGGCGGAGGCCACTTTTGGCCTCCTTTCCCTTCTTCTTGGTCTTCTTTTCCTGTGCCTGATATGGCGCCAGAACCAGCATCCTCGATAATAGAGGGATGGTTGGGTCTTCGGGTAGCGGAGCCGGACAGTGAATCCGCTCCGCCTTCTTCCTCCAGCCCTGTGGGAAGAATGGAAGGCTTAGTATGCCCCTTGGATTTACAAATAGTAAAGTTATCATGAAAACTTATGGGAGATGTTGTGTGAGTACAGTCAAGGCCTAGGTCATCGGTCATGTGCAGCCACGTCTTTTGTGTCTTGAACAACAACTTCCACATGTCTTCATGCTTCGTGCCGAAGAATCACTGCAGGGTCCAGGGACCGGCCGGGTCGAACTCCCACATGTGTTGAGTTCGGCCTTGGCAGGGGAGAATTCGGTGAAAGTGCATTACCTGGATCACACTGGAAGGTTGGTATTCTTGTCTACCATACTCTTGATGCGCTTATGCAGCATCGTCAACTTGTTGGATGACGCCTAGTCTAGGCCCTTGTTGAGCCAGGATGTCAGCTGTAGTGGAGGCCCAGACTTGAACTCAGGAGGAGCGGCCCATGTGGAGTCACGGGGTTCCGTGACGTAGAACCACCCCTGCTGGCACCCCTTCACGGTCTCCATGAAGCTAACTTTGGGCCAAGTGACATTGGGAAGCTTTCTCACCATGGCGCCGCCGCACTCCGCGTGTTGACCGTCCACCACTTTTGGCTTCGCGTTGAAGACCTTGAGCCATAGGCCGAAGTGGGGAGGGATGCGGAGGAATGCCTCACACACGACGATGAATGCCAAAATGTTGAGAAAGGAATTCAGGGCTAGATCATGGAAATCTAGCCCGTAGTAAAACAAAAGTTCGCGGGCGAAAGGATGGAGGGGAAACCTTAATCCGCGAAGGAAATGAGGAATAAATACTACTCTCTCATGGGGCTCTGGAGTAGGGACGATCTGCTTCTTGGCCGGAAGCCAGTGGGCGATTTCCTTGGCTAAATACCCTGCTTCCCCACTTTCCCTGAGCGCCAGATCCGGACATGGCTGGAGCGTTTGCAGGGGACGGAAGGAATTGAACTCGGGCGCTGGAGCTCAATGGCGGATGCGTTGAGGAAGGAGAAGGTGTGGGTTGAAAAGGCGGATTCTTATCTCCGTATAAAGGCAGTGAATATCAAGCGCCCCCCCACGAGCCTTAAAACTCGCCTATTCCCAAGGGGTCGTGCTTACGGCATGGTTGGATTACCCAAACCCGTATTGATGAGAAACCCATCATAAGGGGACGCGATCTCTGTTTTGACAAGACGCGTCAATGAGGACCGTGCCTCGAAATACGAAGCGGGAGGCTAAAAAATGGTCAGAAATAATAATAATAATAATAATAATAATAATAATAATAATAATAATAATAATAATAATAATAAGGCAAGAACATAACGTCTCGCTGAAAAACCTGTCCATGGACACGGCTTATTTTGCTTTGTTTTGCCCTTGTGGTTCAGGGTTGTGACAGTTATACGGAGCCGAACATAGTTCTTTTGACCAACTGCTTTGGAGTATTCGGTGGAGGAACCCGCCTTGTAATGCCGAAGGAAATCTGTGTGCCGGACACATCATCATTGAAGCCTGGTTCAGGGGCTACTGAGGGAGTCCTAGATTAGGGGGTCCCTGGGTGTCCGGACTATGTGATATGGGCCGGACTAATGGGCCAAGAAGATACAAGATAGAAGGCCTTCCCCCGTGTCCGGATGGGACTCTCCTTTGCGTGGATAGCAAGCTTGGCGTTCGGATATGAAGATTCCTTTCTCTGTAAACTGACTCTGTACAACCCTAGCCCCCTCCGGTGTCTATATAAACCGGAGGGTTTAGTCCGTAGAAGCAAGAATAATCATAATCATACAGGCTAGATATCTAGGGTTTAGCCATTATGTTCTCAAGGTAGATCAACTCTTGTAACCCGTATACTCATCAAAGTCAATCAAGCAGGACGTAGGGTATTACCTCCATCAAGAGGGCCCAAACCTGGGTAAACATCGTGTCTCCTGCCTCCTGTTAACCTCGATCCTTAGATGTACAGTTCGGGACCCCCTACCCGAGATCTGTCGGTTTTGACACCAACACCCCCCACCACACGTCACGCCCATTTCCTCCCCCTCCCGCAAAAACGACTAACTCCATAGCACCAGAGCATCTTACATCACGTCGTCCGTACTTCATCGGCCTTTCTACCCATCCCGTCTCGAAACCCTAGACTACTCATCCACCGGCGTACCCGAGCCCATTCACTGCCAGTGCCGTCTAACTCGCCGGATCTGCTTCTGTGGCCGCATCTACCCCTCCCACCTCCCCTAGAAACAAGTAGACTGCTCATCCACCACTGTACTACAACCCATTCAGTGCCGGCCTTATCCATGGCACCGGATCTGCTTCGCCGGTATTCTCGTCAAGCGCAGCACATCTGCAGCGGCTCCTTCGTACTCCCCACCGGAGACGCTTCGTCCACACACCCCTGGAGCCGCCCAACCGACGCCCCCTCGAGGGCCTCTAATCCTCTTCACCGACACCTTCCTCAACCCTACCGGAGCCGCTTCACCGACACCATCATCAACCCTATCGGAGTAGCTTCGGCTATACCATTCTCAACCCTACCGGGGCAGCTTTGCCAACTCACAAGTCCATAGCCTCAGATCCGCTTCCTCGCACCCTCATCCAACCTACCGGAGTAGCTTCTAACGCCTCGTCCATGGCCGTAGATCCGCATCGTCGACACCATCCTGAACCCAACCACCAGAGCAGCTTCACTAACGCCCTCGTCCACGGCTACATATCCGCTTCACCCACACCGTAGTCCACCCTACCGGAGCCTCTCAAAAAACACCCTACTCGACGATTCTAAATATCCTTACCGGACCCTGACAGCCAGTGCAGCGTCAACACCCTTGACGTTTCTAACCTGATTCCCACCGTCTGGCAAGATGCCAAGCACCCGCCATGGCCTAGGTACTTGTCACCTTTAAACCCATCCATCATCACCTGTCCAATGTACTTCAAATATACTAACAGGTCGCTGTTACATGTTATGCACCTGGCAAAAACTATAGGGACAATGTTTCTTCTGGATCTAACAGCTTGGCCAACCAAGATCCTAGACTGAGGCATTGATATGATCTTGTAAGTGCGTCTCTCTCTTGTATTGTTGTGTGCCTGCCAGCGTGCTTTGCTAGGATTTTCTACTACTGGCTGCGAAATTAGATATGTAGATGTCATACATGATACTACCTCATACCTCCGTTCCTAAATATAAGTCTTTCTAGAGATTCCACTATAGGCTACATATAGAGAAAAATGAGTGAATCTACACTCGAAAATGCATCTATATACAACCTTCTTCTTGTAGACGTCGTTGGGCCTCCAAGTGCAGAGATTTGTAGGACAGTAGCAAATTGCCCTCAAGTGGATGACCTAAGGTTTATCAATCCATGGAAGGCGTAGGATGAAGATGGTCTCTCTCAAGCAACCCTGCAACCAAATAACAAAGAGTCTCCTGTGTCCCCAACACACCCAATACAATGGTAAATTGTATAGGTGCACTAGTTCGGCGAAGAGATGGTGATACAAGTGCAATATGGATGGTAGACAAAGTTTTTTGTAATCTGAAATTATAAAAACAGCAAGGTAACTAATGGTAAAAGTGAGCGTAAACGGTATTGCAATGCTAGGAAACAAGACCTAGGGTTCATACTTTCACTAGTGCAAGTTCTCTCAACAATAATAACATAACTGGATCATATAACTATCCCCAGCATGCAAGAAAGAGTCACTCCAAAGTCACTAATAGCAGAGAACAAACAAAGAGATTATGGTAGGGTACGAAACCACCTCAAAGTTATTCTTTCTGATCGATCTATTCAAGAGTTCGCACTAGAATAACACCTTAAGACACAAATCAACCAAAACCCTAATTTCACCTAGATACTCCAATGTCACCTCAAGTATCCGTGGGTATGATTATACGATATGCATCACACAATCTCAGATTCATCTATTCAACCAACACAAAGAACTTCAAAGAGTGCCCCAAAGATTCTACCAGAGAGTCAAGATGAAAACGTGTGCCCACCCTTATGCATAAGTTCATGAGGTCATGGAACTCGCAAGTTGATCACCAAAACATACATCAAGTGGATCACATGATATCCCATTGTCACCACAGATAAGCACGTGCAAGACATACATCAAGTAATCTCAAATCCTTAAAGACTCAATCCAATAAGATAACTTCAAAGGGAAAACTCAATCCATTACAAGAGAGTAGAGGGGGAGAAACATCATAAGATCCAACTATAATAGCAAACCTCGTGATACATCAAGATCGTGCAATATCAAGAACACGAGAGAGAGAGAGAGAGAGAGATCAAACACATAGCTACTGGTACATACCCTCAGCCCTGGGGGTGAACTACTCCCTCCTCGTCATGGAGAGCGCCGGGATGATGAAGATGGCCACCGGAGAGGGATTCCCCCCTCCGGTAGGGTGCCGAAACGGGTCTAGATTGGTTTTCGGTGGCTACGGAGGCTTCTAGCGGCAGAACTCCCGATCTAGGTTATTTTCTGGAGGTTTCTATATTTATAGGAATTTTTGGCGTCGGTCTCACGTCAAGGAGGTGCCCGAGTCATCCACGAGATAGGCCCATGCGCCCGGGGGGGGTGGGGGCGCCCCCACCCTCGTGGACGCCCCGGGACTCTTCTGGCCCAACTCTTTTACTCCGGGGGTCTTCTTTTGGTCCATAAAAATGGTCAAAATTTGGCACATCAATTGGACTCCTTTTGGTATTCCTTTTCTGTAAAACTCAAAAAAGGGAAAAACATAAACTGGCACTGGGCTCTAGGTTAATAGGTTAGTCCCAAAAATCATATAAAATAGCATATAAATGCATATAAAACACCCTAAATGGATAATATAATAGCACGGAACAATAAAAAATTATAGATACGTTGGAGACGTATCAAGCATCCCCAAGCTTAATTCCTGCTCGTCCTCGAGTAGGTAAATGATAAAACAGAATTTTTGATGTGGAATGCTACCTAACATAATTATAATTATCAATGTAATTTTCTTTATTGTGGCAAGAATATTCAGATCCATAAGATTCAAGACAAAAGTTTAATATTGACATAAAAATAGTAATACTTCAAGCATACTAACCAAGCAATTATGTATTATCAAAATAACATAGCCAAAGAAAGCTGATCCCTACAAAATCATATAGTTTGGCCATGCTTCATTTTCGTCACACAAAATGCTCCCATCATGCACAACCCGGATGACAAGCCGAGCAATTGGTTCATACTTTTTAACGCGCTTCAGCCTTTTCAACCCTTACGCAATACATGAGCGCAAGCCATGGACATAGCACTATGGGCGGAATAGAGTATGATGATAGGGGTTATGTGAGAAGACAAAAAAGAAGAAAGTCTCACATTGACGCGGCTATCAATGGGCTATGGAGATGCCCACCGATTGATGTCAATGCAAGGAGTAGGGATTGCCATGATACGGATGCACTAGAGCTATAAATATATGAAATCTCATCAAAGAAACTAAGTGGGTGTGCATCCAACTTGCTTGCTCACGAAGACCTAGGGCATTTGAGGAAGCCCATCATTGGAATATACAAGCCAAGTTCTATAATGAAAGATTCCCACTAGTATATGAAAGTGACAATATAGGAGACTCTCTATCATGAAGATCATGGTGCTACTTTGAAGCACAAGTGTGGTAAAAGGATTGTGGCATTGCCCCTTCTCTCTTTTTCTCTCATTTTTTTGTTTTTTTGTTTTTTTGGGCCTTCTCTTTTTTTATGGCCTCTTTTTTCTCTTTTTTTATTTTTCGTCTGGAATCTCATCCCGACTTGTGGGAGAATCATAGTCTCCATCATCCTTTCCTCACACGGGACAATGCTCTAATGATGATCATCACACTTTTATTTAATTACAACTCAAGAA
The DNA here is from genome assembly GCF_018294505.1 of Triticum aestivum. Taxonomy (NCBI): domain Eukaryota; kingdom Viridiplantae; phylum Streptophyta; class Magnoliopsida; order Poales; family Poaceae; genus Triticum; species Triticum aestivum. The sequence goes on along the minus strand of NC_057800.1, from coordinate 343,530,557 downwards.
TCACAACTCGATACTTAGAACAAAATATGACTCTATGTGGATGCCTCCGGCGGTGTACCGGGATATGCGATGAATCAAGAGTGACATGTATGAAAAATTAAGCATGGTGGCTTTGCCACAAATACGATGTCAACTACATGATCATGCAAGGCAATATGACAATGATGATGCATGTCATAATAAATGGAACAGTGGAAAGTTGCATGGCAATATATCTCGGAATGGCTATGGAAATGCCATAATAGGTAGGTATGGTGGCTGTTTTGAGGAAGATATAAGGAGGTTTATGTGTGATAGAGCGTATCGTATCACGGGGTTTGGATGCACCGGCGAAGTTTGCATCAAATCTCAAGGCGAGAAAGGGCAATGCACGGTACCAAAGAGGCTAGATGGAAGGATGGGAGTGCGTAATATCCATGGACTCACATTAGTCATAAAGAACTCATATACTTATTGCAAAAGTTTATTAGCCCTCGAAGAAAATTACTACTACGCATGCCCCTAGGGGATAGATTGGTAGGAAAAGACCATCGCTCGTCCCCGACCGCCACTCATAAGGAAAGCAATCAAAGAACACCCCATGCTTCAAATTTGTCACACAACGTTTACCATACGTGCATGCTACAGGACTTGCCAACCTCAACACAAGCATTTCTCAATTTCACAATTACTCAACTAGCACAACTCTAATATTACCACCTTTATATCTCAAAACAATTATCAAGTATCAAACTTCTCATAGTATTCAATGCACTCTATATGAAAGTTTTTATTATATCCCTCTTGGATGCCCATCATATTAGGACTAAATTCATAACCAAAGAAAATTACTATGCTGTTTAGGACTCTCAAAATAATATAAGTGAAGCATGAGAGTTCATCCATTTCTATAAAAGAAAACCACCACCATGCTCTAGAAAGATATAAGTGAAGCACTAGAGCAAATGACAAACTACTCCAAAAGATATAAGTGAAGATCAATGAGTAGTCGAATAATTATGCAACTATGTGAAGACTCTCTAACATTTAATAATTTCAGATCTTGGTATTTTATTCAAACATCAAGCAAAACAAAAGAAAATAAAATGACGCTCCAAGTAAAACACATATCATGTGGTGAATAAAAATATAGCTCCAAGTAAAGTTACCGATGAACGAAGACGAAAGAGGGGATGCCTTCCGGGGCATCCCCAAGCTTAGGATTTTGGTTGTCCTTGGATATTACCTTGGGGTGCCTTGGGCATCCCCAAGCTTAGGCTCTTGCCACTCCTTATTCCATAGTCCATCGAATCTTTACCCAAAACTTGAAAAGTTCACAACACAAAACTTAACAAAAAACTCGTAAGCTCCGTTAGTATAAGAAAATAAATCACCACTTAGGTACTGTTGTAAACTCATTCTAAACTCATATTGGTGTAATATCTGCTGTATTCCAACTCATCTATGGTTCATACCCTCCGATACTACTCATAAATTCACCAAAATAAGCAAACAACACATAGAAAACAGAATCTGTCAAAAACAGAACAGTCTGTAGTAATCTGGATCAAACGTATAGTTATGGAACCCCAAAAATTCTAAAAAAATTGCTCGACGTGAGGAATTTGTCTATTAATCATATGCAAAAAGAATCATCCTAATCTCACTCTCCAGTAAAAAATTTCATCTAATCTCGTGAGCGCTCAAGTTTCTGTTTTTTACAGCAAGATCACAAATACTTCACCCAAGTCTTCCCAAAGGTTCTACTTAGCAGAAACACTAACTAAACCATAAAACCACAATCATAACAGAGTCTAGATAAATTATTTATTACTAAACAGGAGCAAAAATCAAGGAAAAAAATAAAATTGGATTGCCTCCCAACAAGCGCTATCATTTAACGCCCCTAGCTAGGCATGATGATTTCAATGATGCTCACATAAAAGATAAGAATTGAAACATAAAGAGAGCATCATTAAGAATATGATTAGCACATTTTAGTCTAACCCACTTCCTATGCATAGGGATTTTGTGAGCAAACAACTCATGGGAACAAGAATCAACTTGCATAGGAAGGTAAAACAAGCAAATCTTCAAGATTTTCAACACATAGAGAGGAACCTTGATATTATTGCAATTCCTACAAGCATATGTTCCTCCCTCATAATAATTACATGTAGTGTGATGGCCTGGCTTATTAGGGATGATAGACTACTCATATCAATAAGGAATTCCTTCTTTTCTGGTAGCCCATTCGGACAGAACTCCAAAGTTAAGCGTGCTCAGCTTGGAGTAGTGTCAGGATGGGTGACCGATAGGGAAGTTGCTCCCGGGTGCGCATGAGTGAGGACAAAGTGCGCAGAAAAGACTAGTATTGGTCTGTGGGGCCAGTCTAGATCCCGCCAGGAGTAACAACCACCGGCGGGTGTGTCCGGGGCGTTACAAGTTGGTATCAGAGCCGACCCTCGCGGTTACACGGATGGTTGCGAACAGGTGCGTGGTCATGTTGTTCATGACGTTTGTGACCCGTCATGGCACACGGCATGGCACATGTACTGGACTAGAAGCACAGACATATGTGCCAAGAGGGAACGTTCCTGTGGCCCGACGAGGACGTTGGTTCCTCTGAGTGGGGGTGTATGTGATGGCCTGGCTTATTAGGGATGATAGACTACTCATATCAATAAGGAATTCCTTCTTTTTCGGTAGCCATTCGGACAGAACTCCAAAGTTAAGCGTGCTCAGCTTGGAGTGGTGTCAGGATGGGTGACCGACCAGAAAGTTGCTCCCGGGTGCGCATGAGTGAGCACAAAGTGCGCAGAAAAGACTAGTATTGATCTGTGGGGCCAGTCTAGATCCCGCCAGGAGTAACGACCACCGGCGGGTGTGTCCGGGGCGTTACATGTAGGATCATAAGAAAATTCAACAATATAGCTATCATAGAATATATATTCTTAACACGATCCACATGTATGCAAAGTTGACACTCTTCCAAAATAGTGGGATTAACATTAACTAAAGTCATGACCTCTCCAAACCCACTTTCATAATTATCACAGTAAGATTCAACACCCTCCAAATTGTGGGATCATTACTTCCTAAAGTTCACACTCTTCCAAAACCACTTTCATCAAAATAATCAACATAAATAGGAGGCATGCTATCATCAAAATAAATTTGCTCATCAAAACTTGGGGGACAAAAAATATCATCTTCATCAAACACAGAATCCTCAAGCTTGTGGCTTTGCATATCATTAGCAACATAGATATCCAAGGAATTCACTAAGAACATTGCAATCATGCTCATCATACAAAGGTTTAGTGCCAAACATTCTAATGCATTCTTATTCTAACACTTTGGCACAATTATCGGAATCCTTATTTTCACGAAAGACATTAAAAAGATGAAGCATATGAGGCAACATTAATTCCATTTTTTGTAATTTACTTTTATAGACTAAACTAGTGATGAAACAAGAAACTAAAAGATTCGATTGCAAGATCTAAAGATATACCTTCAAGTGCTAACCTCCTCGGCAACGGCGCCAGAAAAGATCTTGATGTCTACTACACAACCTTCTTCTTGTAGACGTTGTTGGGCCTCCAAGTGCAGAGGTTTGTCGGACAGTAGCAAATTTCCCTCAAGTGGATGACCTAAGGTTTATCAATCCGTGGGAGGCGTTGGATGAAGATGGTCCCTCTCAAGCAACCCTGCAACCAAATAAAAAAGAGTCTCTTGTGTCCCCAACACACCCAATACAATGGTAAATTGTATAGGTGCACTAGTTCGGTGAAGATATGGTGATACAAGTGCAATATGGATGGTAGATAAAGGTTTTTGTAATCTGAAATTATAAAAACAGCAAGGTAACTAATGGTAAAAGTGAGCGTAAATGGTATTGCAATGCTAGGAAACAAGGCTAGGGTTCATAATTTCACTAGTGGAAGTTCTCTCAACAATAAAAACATAATTGGATCATATAACTATCCCTCAACATGCAACAAAGATTCACTCCAACGTCACTAATGGCGAAAACAAACAAAGAGATTATGGTAGGGTATGAAACCACCTCAAAGTTATTCTTTCTTATCGATCTATTCAAGAGTTCATACTAGAACAACACCTTAAGACACAAATCAACCAAAACCCTAATGTCACCTAGATACTCCAATGTCACCTCAAGTATCCGTGGGTATGATTATACGATATGCATCACACAATCTTAGATTCATCTATTCAACCAACACAAAGAACTTCAAAGAGTGCCCCAAAGATTCTACCGGAGAGTCGAGACGAAAACGTGTGCCCACCCTTATGCATAAGTTCACGAGGTCACGGAACTCGCAAGTTGATCACCAAAACATACATCAAGTGGATCACGTGATATCCCATTGTCACCATAGATAAGCACGTGCAAGACATACATCAAGTAATCTCAAATCCTTAAAGACTCAATCCGATAAGATAACTTCAAAGGGAAAACTCAATCCATTACAAGAGAGTAGAGGAGGATAAACATCATAAGATCCAACTATAATAGCAAAGCTCATGATACATCAAGATCATGCGGTATAAAGAACACGAGAGAGAGAGAGAGATATATCAAACACATAACTACTGGTACATACCCTCAGCCCTGAGGGTGAACTACTCCCTCCTCATCATGGAGAGCGCCGGGATGATGAATATGGCCACCGGAGAGGGATTCCCCCCTCTGGCAGGGTGCCAAAACGGGTCTAGATTGGTTTTCGGTGGCTATGAAGGCTTCTGGCAGAGGAACTCCCGATCTAGGTTGTTTTCTAGGGGTTTATGTATTTATAGGAATTTTTGGCATCGGTCTCACGTCAAGGAGGTGCCCGAGTCGTCCACGAGGTAGGCCCATGCACCTGGGGGGTGGGCGCGCCCCCCACCCTCGTGGATGGCCCGAGACTCTTCTGGCCGAACTCTTTTACTCTGGGGTCTTCTTTTGGTCCATAAAAATTTGTTAAAAATTGGCACGTAAATTGGACTCCGTTTGGTATTCCTTTTCTGTAAAACTCAAAAACAAGGAAAAAAACAGAAACTGGCACTGGGCTCTAGGTTAATAGGTTAGTACCAAAAATCATATAAAATAGCATCTAAATGCATCTAAAACATCCTAGATGGATAATATAATAGCATGGAACAATAAAAAATTATAGATATGTTGGAGACGTATCACCCTACTCGCCGACCATGTAGCCTAGCTGGACAAAGCATCATCGAGGACCAGGCCAGATGGGACCAGTGGTGACGGCTCGCTGGAGGAACAATAGTGCTCCAGGAAGGGAATCGAGGTAGAGGGAAAGGGGAGAGGAGATGCAAGCGGGCAAGGCAATGAACGCCTGTGTGTTTATTTTTACTTGAGGGTCAGGTGTGATGCGGGCGTGAGCAGTTGCATTATGAGTGTAATATAGGCAGACAACAGAGTCATTTCAATATTCCCCTTCCCTTCCATTTTTAGTGAGCTTCTACCCGAAACACCCCCCTTCAAAGCGAAATAAGTTAAGCCCAAGCCCATAACTCAAAAGTGACATCTTTACATCTTTTATGGCTTATTTTAACAATAAGCTCTTAAAAGGCAGAATAGAACCGGCCCTTAACCTGCAATTCAATTGTACGTGCAATGATGAATCACTCCTGCCTGCTATAGTGTACATTTAGGCATCATCATACATGGCATAACCTAATATATGTGCATTCCATTGTAGAATCTGGAATATGCAATGTTTATGTTAGTTCATACGTTGCACATGATGTTTAAATGCCCCTTAAATCTGGCCAGTCAGGTGATGGTCTTTAAGCCTCCTTCTTTGCTTTTTTTCTTGATATGTAAGATTTGCTCACACATCTGTTCAATTGCTTGTTTGCATCAGCCAACCATACTAGGACTATTTTCTTTGATTACTTATTGTTCTTGACCTAACATTCTAACAGAGCTTGTCAACGATTTAAACACTAAGGGCTGCTGTAGTGGGGGCTTGTCTAACTCATAGGTGATATAAAGGTTTGGCTGTACACTAAAGTAGGCTCTCCAGGAGTACCTGGATTTCCAGTTCAAAGGTATGCCTAGTTTTTACATAGTGCACACATATTAAATGCTCATTTCATTATGTGCAAGTTCAAGAGATGTGGCATCTTTCATTATGTGGTGTTGTTTTTTTATAATCTCATCCTTTTGTGTTGTTCACAGAATGGAAAGTATGCATATTTATATTCCAAGGAGATGAGTAACTAGTTTGTGTCAACTTGCAGAGGGGGTGCAATGAAGGTAAGATTCATGATTTCCAAGTACAAGATGTTAGGAAGGAGCCTTGCAAGAGAAGTAGGAGCAGGGCTGAGCCTGTTCAACCAGTTAAGGTAAGTCATTATACCCAACTCAACGGTTCAATTCCTTGTTTGTTTCAGGCATAATTAATTTGCTCTTTTCAATTGCTTTATTTGTCCTCACTTAATTAGATGCCCAAACATTGATGCCTGATGTTGGGTACTTGTATAACTATTAGTTGACATAATTAAAGGCCTTACCATTTAATTACTCTGGCGAAGTGTGCCTGAAGCTTTGAAGTCTATTAACCAACTATTACTGCATGAGGCTCACAATCTAGTTTATACTAGGCTAATGATTGCATAGTTTTGCTTGCTATAGTAGGTATGAATCCCTTTGCTGTTCATTATGCTCCCTAAGACTTTAATTGAGCTACAGAATGGTCAATTGCTTGCTTACTTATATGCAACATGCTGTCTAAATTTGTAACTTCCCCGTGTTTTGAATTTGGCCCCAACATCATTCTCCTCTGGTGAGCTAAGAGAGAATTCTGTATGCGGACTGCACAGACTACCATTTTTATAATTTTTAAATATCACCTTCTTATGCTTCATGACGTGTAACATTATTGTTAGTCATGTTTTGCCATGTACAAAATAGTCTATCTTGCTCGCTTCACTGTTGTAACTATATTTTTGCCCTAGTCATGTGTACTTACAGAAACATTTCAGGATGAAGTGACATCAACACAAAGATCTGCGAGCAGTGCGGCATGGTCATTAACGACTGATTATGGATTGGAATTGGAATATGCTGATGTTCTCGAGCATCAAGTAGAGGTGGCAAGACAACGTGTACATGATTCTCAACGTACAATCAACAAGTTGAGACTGGACTTGCAGGTATTAGATGCAGGAGTCAAAAAATGAAACAAGACACTGAGGTAACCATAAAGGAATTGGAGATTTTGCAGACTGAAATTTGTGCTATCTGAATCCGGCCAGTCCTATTTCTGAAGAGATTATAGTTCAAATGGTAAGTTCTGTTGATGCGTGTCCATGATGTATGAGCTTTATTTGTCCAGTGCATGTAATTTGCTATTTGTGTACGCTTTATTATCACTGGTGCTGAACTATAATGCCTAGTGGGTATATTCGGCTGTAATTTCATTATTGTATAGTGGAGGATTATTCTACGTTTCTATGCCTTAGTCTTTTTATTGTATAGTGTATGTTTTTTAGAGGAGATAGTATAGAGTAGGATAATTTTTGAATATGCTATATCATTGAAACGGGGGCCAACACGCCCAAACATTTCCTGGACGCCATACAAACGAACAAACATGTGTAGTCGATGCGAGCCTTAATTGGGCTGGTCCAAATAATATTAAGTGGATAATGATGTGTCCCACCATAACAACGGCTCTTAGCGGGTCGTTAACAGGCCAAAAGCTCGTCAAGGTCGTATAAATGGAAATGGCCTGCGGGCCTCTAGCAGGCCAAAATACATGCCAATTTTGTCTCAGCCCTTTTACTTTACGGGCCAGTAAGAGGCCAAAAGTGCTATGTGCCAGAGGAGGCCCAATTTGCAAACTAGGCTTTTAACAAGCCTAAAGTCGCGTTGGGCTGAAATGATGCCCTGCGGAACATGGGCCCCTAATGGACCTAAAGTCAAAGGCCCACCTGTTGTGCGGGCCGTTAACAGGCTGAGAGACAAAATGGGCTAGGAGTTGGCCCATTTACCGAATGGGTCGAGGACAGGTCTAAAGTCACAGCGGGCTAGAATTGGCCCAACTACAGAATGGCCGAGAAAAGGTCGAAAGACGTTCCGGGCCGTTAACGGGTTGGAACTGGCGATGGGCTGCTAAGAGATCGAAAGAAGCCCGGGCCGTAATTGGGCCCAAAGACGTAGCGGGCCATTAACGGGCTTAAACTGACGATGGGCTGGAAATTGTCAAATCCAGAATGGGCCTTTGATGGGCCGATTCTGTGTAACTTGTATGGGTCGTGCTTGTAAATGGGCCTGCCTCAAGTAGGCCGCTAACGGGCCGGCCTGCTTATTTTGACAGGCCTGGCCTTTTAACTTGAATGGGCCACTATTGGGCCGAGACACGTGTTGATGTATCATAGGCGTGTTCCGTCCATTCACTGGATGACAACTGTCCGAATGCCGGGCCGACATGTGGATCTGCCGGCTAATGAGAATTTTACACATGGAAAATCCCCATTGGTCCGCGCTGTTAATGGGTTATCGGATCCAAACGGAACCCAATAGCTTAATGGTGACCCGTTAAGGTGGATGCCACGTGTTCGTCACCCTTGACGAAAGCACTTCTACGACGCGTGATTTATCATCATGGAATTGGACACTTCCGTGATGATAATTTTGGTAATGTCGTGGAACACTTCTACGACAACACATGTATGACTATCTTGATTCTGTCATAAAATCGTCATGGATGTACATGCTTGACAGAAAACGTGACCTACTGTGACAAACATGTATCATCACGGAAGTCTATTTTTTGTAGTGTTTGATAGTGGGAGATGAGAGAGGGCTGTCAAGTGTCGCCGCTAGTAGCTTGCATTTTTGCGCTGTGCATTATTTTGCTCTATTCATTGCAAAATGTTTGCTTGCTAGAGAGAAGGTAGGTGCACTTAGTGCCCCAGATTTTGGTGTCTTATGCCGTGCACTTACCGGTGATAACACTTATAGCTTGGGAGCTATCGTGGCATTTCGCCTCCACATTAACAGGTCCAAGGGTAAAATTCATGGCGGTATTTATGCTACTGGCTTAGCGAGTCACTTTAATGTTCAAATACGTCAGCATGATTATCCCTTGCCCAAGGTTTACCTAGATCGCCAGGCTATGGCACATCACCACTTTATTTATAGCGAGAACACCACTATGGATGTTCCTTAGAACTTGGTCTTTAGTGAGATTACTCATGATGTTATCCCATTGCCTGCACATGCTTTGTTTGATCCTATTGCCATGGGCAGATACAAGATCATGCCTGAGGACATTGTCGCTTACCGGAACAACCTGGCTACGGTAGAGGAGGAGCCTCAGGAGTGGGACCCTCAGGTGCCTGCTCCCCAGCACTTCAACATGGGACCTAATGGCTTCTTTGAGTGGTGATCACCAAGTTAGGCCAAAAGCCTAAGCTTGGGGGAGTACGTATTTCCACCAACATTACATTCATGTTCACACACTTCATTCCAATAGTCGGTGTCCACACTTTTTCATTGTATTATCCATGTTAGATTTATTTTCTCGCCTTCTTCTTGTGTGTTTGAAAAACTTGAAGAAAACCCAAAAAAATGTTGCTTGCTTCTATTCCGTTTTTCTTTCTAGTGTAGTTAGTTGTAGTATTTAAAAAGTAAACCCAAAAAGATTTCCTTGTTCTTCTTTTGCTTGTTGGGAGCTTTCCCGTGTAAATAGTTTTCTCGTTTTGTTTTCCTTTTCTTTTCTATTCGCTTTCTTCCAGAAAAACCAAAAACTCCAAAAATGTTTCAGTATGTTTCTCTAAAATTCTTTTGTTTTGATTGAGTTGTACCGAGGAGAAGACCACGATGAAAATGTAGAGTGGCTCTCATATGCATTATTGTTGATCTAACAAAGAGCCCATATTACCTTGTCTTCTCCTTTTGAATAAAATGTTCGCAGATTCTAGCTTAGTCCACGACACTCTTGCACTATTACCATTTTCATATCATTTGGTCGTGCAAGTGAAAGGCAATAATGAACGATATTTGATGAACTGGCTGTGGCAGAGGGAAACAGGTATGAACTCAACTTGTTCTGTTTTTGTAAATATGTTTAACCTAGTATCCATGATTTAGCCTATTATGATTAAACATGTTTGCAATGACCATTAGAGATTATAATTTATCATTCCATGCTTAAGTATCTAGGAGGGGATAATGATTTATCTTGGATGTCAATGTTGCGTTAAAGTGATTGTGATGTAGTATGATGATAGGGTATCCTTCTCTGAATGTTCGAGTGGCTTGACTTGGCACATGTTCATGCATATAGTTGAATCAAAACCAACATAGCATCTATGATATTTATATTAATGGTGTTCATATCCTACTCATGCTAGTATTCAATGTTACTTATGCATAATGCATGATCATGACCGTTTTCGCTCCCTAGCTGGCCGCTTCCCAACCTATTTGCTAACCTTCGCCTGTACTAAGCGGAATTACTACTTGTGCATCAAAATCCTGAAACCCAAGTTATTCCAGATGAGTCCACCATACCTACCTATATACCCTATTGTCCTAAGTAAATTTGCATGTGCCACCTCTAAAAACTTCAAATAATATCCCTTTTTTTGTGCCTGGATTGTTCTTAGAGCGACAGGAGGTAGTCAATATCTTCCATGCTAAGCGGGTTATTCTCATGATGAGTGTTTATTCACTTGTCCTTGCACAACAGGGGCGGTAATAGGGATTCCCAGTCCCGAACTCAAATTGCAAATAATTAAACAAAACTGCCCCAGGACTGTTGTTAGTACGGATGATACCCGTGGATTCGGACCAGCTATGGAGTGTGTTTGTTAGTGGAGGGGAGGTAATCCTTTACGTTTATCGCTTGGGAACTGCCACTAATGTGTTTAGCATGGAAGATACCGATAACTAATGGTCGCGAAGTAAACAAGAAGGGGTGCATTTCTCAAAAATTCATTTACCTCTGTTTTAAAAACTTGAGCTCTGGCACCGCTGCAAATCACTGCTTCCCTCTGCGAAGGGACTATCTATTTACTTTTATGTTGTGTCATCACCTTCTCAAATAAGTGCCAGATCCTAAGAGCACTATTGTCATCCTCGTGCTTTGTGTGTAGCTAATGTTGGGTTCATCACGACTGGATCTTTTCTACCATGAATTACAATGTTTAGTCGCTGACGGTGTCCTGGACTAGGGGGTACTCACCACGTTGTCTCCCGACCAGCTGGATTGGGCCGAGGACCCCCCATGGCGGTTCACTCATGGGCCACTTCGGGCAGCCCATGCCGCATGAAAGGAAGATCCCACGAGACTTGGCGCACAAGACAAGGACTCTCCTAAACCCTAGGCCTCTGGTGTGTTATATAAACCGAGGCCAAGCTAGTCAACATACAATCTAATATTCATTACTACAGTCTCGTGGTAGACATATGTACTCTATACTACACCCATATGAATACAATCAAAAGCAGGACATAGGGTTTTACCTCCATCAAGAGGGCCTGAACCTGGGTAAAAACCCTGTGTCCAAGTTACCATCGCTCCAAGACGCCTAGCTTAGGTCCCCTACTACGAGATACGCCGGATATAGAACTGACATTGGTGCTTTCATTGAGAGCCTGCTGGGTGTTGACCGCGGTTCGATTGGTTTCTCATCTACATCCGTTCTAGCCTCGTTGATCGTGATGGACAGAAATTTTGACGGCAGCATGAACAAGGTGATATTCTTCTGATTAGATCGTTCAACAATGAATAATTTATTTTGATCCCTGTTGCTGGTCTGCACTAATCCTTCGCAGATCAAAAGTTTAGGCGACCGTGTGCACGAGAGATAGGCGCCACCGTTCCTGATTGTCCAGTCATGGACGTGTTGTGGCCGGCTGGCCGCGAAGTGTACGAGAGCACCAGCCGAATACTAGTACAACTAGTAGTCAAATCTAAGATGACCGGCTACCACTTTTTCCCTCCGTCGGCCAAAATCCCTGGCCAAATCCCTTGGCCGATTCCCTGCTGCTAGTATGGTTCCCGTGAAAATAGAATCTACTCAACGTTAAGGGTCAGGGAAGTTATTCAATTTGTTAATTGGTATTATTAGTATAAGTGCAACACGATCTTCGAGATTTAATCAATGCACAGTGTGCCTTAGCTTTGTTTTTCTAATTCACGTGAAGGCCAAATCTAATGCTTGAATTTTTGTTGATTCTTTGTCAATTACCATAGCAACATCTCCTGGAGGACGGTCTGTTTTAATACTAGGTCACCTGGGATCTTGAATTTTTTTCTATTCGGTCCGCTAGGTGCAGAATTATTCCAGGTAGTCAACTTGGATTGCGTCCCGTGGTCAACAGGTCCTGCTAGGTGATCGACGCAGATGATCGGAACAAGATCAAGTTTTTTTTAGCGGCGGCCTTGTCCGCTGCCTGGCAATGCGCCAGATCCGAGGTCTATTGCTACTGGCAGCACACCCATACCCCGTGTTGTGGAGGTGATCTGACCAGCGATGCTCCATTCGCGGAGATCACGCACGCACAATTACTTCTCATGTGGAGCCGTACATCAGGCTAGCATGGGTCATCTATGCGGAAAACCACAGGGAGATTCAGTGTCTCCCCCCTTTCTCTCTTTGCTTAATATTTACTTAATTAAGGATGAGGCAGTCTACACTTTTTAACTCATGGTCTATCTTGCATGTACTTTTTCACGTACTGAATTGATTTGACCCTTGCAACAGAAGTAATAGCATTATACTAGTACTTGTGTGAGATGCTAGCCCTCCTCTGCCATATTTGATTGGGATCTAATGTTGATTTTTACATCATCTATGGACTGCCTCATGAATCATCAGGTGCCATTATTCCAATTAATTATTTTGTACATATTATTTGTCCATAATATATATGTTTTGCTGGTGTACTTTGTTTTTTGTACGCAGATTGTTGCGGTCGACATCGCTTGATGATCCGATATGTTGTCATTAACAGCGGCGGCGCCATACCGTCGCCTCCGCGGTGCACGCGGGCAAATTCCGATCGCTGGAAAACTATTACTAGATGCAAATCCTGAACACCTGCATGTGTCTCTTTGGACCGCTACAACAAATTATCCAGTTTCCGTCCATAGTTCGGCCATCGCCACATCTAGAGCTCGGACCGCCCTGCAAATTCAGGCTTCTTCATGCCTTCACCGCATCATGCCAACGCCCTGCATCTCTTTAAAAAATATCTTGCATAAACTAATTATGCAAGGATTTTTGATATATTTATATTATTATTTTTGGACTGCACTATTTCCTGTGTGTAGGTAAACGACTTCGACTGTGTCACGCGGTCAGTTCGGCAAGCCGACGTCGTCGTCCCAATCAGCATAAATTGGCTCGCGTGCTCACCTTGTTGGTTGAATCGCCATACCGACATGTTCGGTTGCCTCGAGAACTTCGGTATCACCAGAAGAGCTATACCTCGGCGAGTGTTCGGCGCATGGGCCATATTTCTATTATTATTTGCTTTGCTTAAAATATTAATTATCCAACGAATTTTTTACTTTATTATTATTACCTCTGCCTTGCACTATCGTATGTGTGCAGATGATTAATTTTTTGTTGCGTCACACAGTCACCTTGGCGTACAGAGTCGTCCTCTCGCCTTCATCAACCAAATTCCACCGTCACCATGGTGTGATACCTTGTGTCGCCATCATCGCGTCGTCGCTTCATCAAACTAACGTTCACGATGCCAACCTATTTTGACATGTCGACTGACGTGGGGGCTTCATTATCACGCTGCCGAACTACTCTGTCTCCTCGGCTGGACCGGGGGCTTCGCCTCGGCACTTCGGCACTGTCGTGCTATCACTTCATCAAGCCGAGCTTTTCGCTTGGGTACGTCACGACTAGCTTGGGGATTGGAACCTTGAGCCGCTACAAGCTTGGCCCATGTCACACCGAGCACATTAACCAGCTAAGTTGCTTTCGTGCTCATAAACATTTGGTTTTAAATTTTGTTTGGTTTGACCAAGTGTTATACTTTTTTGACAAAAAGTTGTTTGCGGAAAACTTTCTTTGTCAAAACCTTGTTTGTTACAAACAAATTCAAATACACCGTTTAGTTGGGGGCTTCCTTTATGAAGCCTTTCCTCTTGCATATGATTATACTTGTATGCCTTCGTTCCTTGTTCGTGTATTACGCCACAATATGCACCATGTTGACTTAAGTATTCCGCAAACTGGGTTGCCTTGCTCCTGTGTTTACCCCTACGTTCCTGATTGTTCGGCTAGGGAGTAAAGGGAGCACCTCTGCGATTGTCACGATCGGGTCATCCGAGCTCGGACCTCAGACTGGGTGAAGCCGAAAGCTAGCGCTCTTATTGTTTTCAATCATGGTCGGCACACAACGGAACTCATGATTACAAAAAATCTATTGCACAAGTCTCATAGTAACAATAAGTAACCGAAGAAAGGTATTGGTGGGGGTACTATTTTCTTCGAAGATGCTTCTTACACTTCGTCAGTAATATAGCATAAGTTTCCTGAGCGTGCTTTGTCTGTTACATCCTTATGGACTGATTGCCTAGTTATCAGAAACACCGTCGATATTCTCGACAGGTGGAGTACATAACACTTTTCGGCCCTTGACTGAAGAGGGAGAAGCCGACGGTCGGTTAAGACACGTTTAAAGTTCGGGTGAACACATATATGATATAATTACTTCAGTACATAAAATCATTATACATAAAATTCTTTTACCCAAGTCACTTGGGGGCTCTTAAATTAGTATGAGCCATTTTTGTTAGCCGCTGCACAGTCTTTTTCTACCACTCCTTTCTCGACTCAGGTGTATGATCAATAGTCGGGTAGCCTGGTTTCTCTCTAAAGCCGATCGCGTTTAGTTCGCTAAACTGGCCTGAGAAACACTCCGCCTTCGGGATAGGGAGGTTGAAGCTGAAGGCGACCCACTTGAAGTCTAGATATCATATGTGTCATGACAAAGAACGACGAAAGTACAATTTTAAGACCAATTTCATATTGGCACCAAAATAGCTTGATTCAATCTAGACGTAACGTTTTTACACATGTTTGTTGGCCTTCTTTTGAGCTTATAACATCTTTCACCTATTGTCTATTTCAGGAAGTGGGACATTCTCTCGGTTGAGGTGTTTGGTGTGAAACTCTTTTCTAAAACTAAAGTTCAGCATCTTTCCTACTGAAATCCACCTCGATATTGTCAAAACATACATGACAGTTGAACTTGTACCCGAGGAGGTACGATCCTAGGGTCGGCCATTTTGCCCAACCCAATTCTCGGGGGCTACTGCATTGACAATCCAATGCAGAAAATTTAAGTGCAATATAGTTTTCGAGGAGATTATGATCCTCAGGTTGGTCAGCCGCACCCAACCTGAGTCTCGAGGACTTTGCACACCGCCTTTTGTGTCCCGAAGTACTCTGCCGAGCTAGGAGTTGATCCTCAGGCCGATTTTGCGAATCAACCTGAGTCTCAGGGGCTACTGGGATCAGCAGTCTTATGTCATCCTTCAGGTGCATCTCGGGTTTTAGACCGATACACACCTTGAGGGCTACTGGCTATATATCTCGGCAGAGAATAAATTGCACCAATAAAAAATATTGACAAAAAATCGGCCCGCAGTCGCAGTGGTGCACCACCTCGGAAGCAGTCCGGCATAAAGCTCGGGCGCAAGTGGCTGGCTCCATAGAGGGCATTTCCGGCATTAAGCTCGGCTAAACTCCTTCAACTTTTTAGAATCAAGGTGATCTATGACACCTCGGATATAGTCCGACTTTAGAGCTCGGATACAGTCCGACGTTGGAGCTTGGACACAGTCTGTCGTTGGTGTAACACCCACGATGCGGCTATATCTCCCACGTGTCGAGGCACGACTTAGAGGCATAACCGCATTGTGGTTTTGTCGCAAGAGGGGTAATCTTCACACAATCCCATGTACTGAATAAGAAAGTGATAAAGAGTTGGCTTACAACCGCCACTTCACACAAATAACAAGTTAAACATACATCATCCAGAGTACAATCAAGGTCCGATTATGGACCCAAAATAAAAGAAGATAACCCCAAATGCTAGATCCCTGATCGTTCCAACTGGGCTCCACTACTGATCAAAAGGAAACGAAACAAAACAATGACGAAGATCTTCATCGAGCTCCCACTTGAGCTGGGTTGCATCACCTGCACTGGTATCCTCGGCACCTGCAACTGTTTGGAAGTATCCGTGAGTCATGAGGACTCAACAATCTCACACCCACGAGATCAAGACTATTTAAGCTTATGGGTAGGGTAAGGTAATGAGGTGGAGCTGCAGCAAGCACTAAGCATATATGGTGGCTAACATACGGAAATAAGAGCGAGAAGAGAAGCAACGCAACGGTCAAGAAGCTAGAAGTGATCAAGAAGTGATCCTGAAACTACTTACGCACAATCATAACATAAGAACCATGTCCACTTCCCGGACTCCGCCGAAAAGAGACCATCATAGCTACACACGTGGTTGATGCATTTTAATTAAGTTAAGTGTCAAGTTCACTACAACCCGATATTAAAAAATTCCCATCTTCCACATAATCGCGGGCACGACTCTCGGAAGTTTATACCCTGCAGGGGTGTCCCAACTTAGCCCATCACAAGCTCTCGCGGTCAATGAAGGATATTCCTTCTCCCGGGAAGACCCGATCAGTCTCGGAATCCCACATACAAGACATTTCGACAATGGTAAATCAAGACCAGCAAAGCCACCCGATGTGCCGACAAATCCTGATAGGAGCTGCACATATCTCGTTCCCAGGACACATCGGATAGGTCAAGCAACGAGTAAAACCAGCCCTCAAGTTGCCCCAAGGTGGCCCCGCAGGTTGCCCGGTTCGGACCAACACTTAGAGAAGCACTGGCCCAAGGGGGTTAAATAAAGATGAACCTCGGGCTCCGAAAAACCAAGGGAAAAAGGCTTAGGTTGTTAGGCAAATGTAAAACCAAGGTTGGGCCTTGCTGGAGGAGTTTTATTCAAAGCGAAACTGTCAAGGGGTTCCCATAACACCCAACCGCGTAAGGAACGCAAAATCAAGGAACATAACACCGGTATGACGGAAACTAGGGCGGCAGGAGTGGAACAAAACACTAGCATAAGGCTGAGCCTTCCACCCTTTACCAAGTATATAGATGCATTAATTAAATAAGAGATATTGTGATATCCCAACATATCCATGTTCCAACATGGAACAAACTTCAATTCACCTGCAACTAGCAACGCTATAAGAGGGGCTGAGCAAAAGCAGTAACATAGACAAACAACGGTTTGCTAGGAAGGTGGATTAGAGGCTTGACATGGCAACATGGGAGGCATGATATAACAAGTGGTAGGTAGCGCGACATAGCGATAGAACGAACAACTAGCAAGCAAAGATAGAAGTGATTTCGAGGGTATGGCATCTTGCCTGAGATCCCGCAAGGAAGAAGAACGAGACCATGAAAAAGACAAACGAACGTAGTCGAACAAATCCTCACAACTCCGGAGCGAAAACGAAGCCAACAAGAGAAGCAACCCGGAAAGAAGCAAACAACATAGTAAACAACCATCACATAAACATGGCATGATGCACAAACAAGTATGATGCATATCCGGTTTAATGAGGCATGGCATGGCAAAGTGCACAAACAATACTACAAATTAAGTGGAGCTCAATATGCAACGAGTTACATATTGATGAGACACCACATTCAAACATTTAGTTCACTCTCGTTTATGTACTGAACAATATTAAATGTTATTAAACATGGCGAGCGGTGAAGCATATGGAAAC
This sequence comes from Triticum aestivum, assembly GCF_018294505.1. NCBI lineage: Eukaryota > Viridiplantae > Streptophyta > Magnoliopsida > Poales > Poaceae > Triticum > Triticum aestivum. The sequence continues at coordinate 343,512,732 of NC_057800.1, read as the reverse complement.
TACCTATCTAGGCAAGTTTAAATGAGGCCGGAAATAACAAACAACAATTCCGGAAAGTCCTCATATGCAATTTATGGATTTGGTACTATTCTTCCCTAAACCATATTTTAGAGTTATTAAACATGCAAGATGAGTGCAACATGTTAAACTAGGCATTTTTCTACCACATTTACATATAAAGTTTATTTAATTTGGAGCCACGGTTAATTAGTTATGAATTAAATCATTTTAGCATGGCATTTGAGCAAAATAATGCAAACAACATTTTAAACATTTTAAACATGGTTGAAAGTAGCATATTATGAAACTAGACAAAATTCTAAACATTTTTCATATATAAGTTGTTTTAATCCGATGCATGGTTTGTTAGTTATCAAATGCATGAACTCTAGGGACTTTTCTATAAAACTGTAAAACACAGGATAATAGATAAATACGGAGGCAGGAAAAAACATGCACTATGCTGGATCTTGTAATGGCCCAACAGTGCACAGGGCTGAGGAGCTCTCAGGAGGCTCACTATGGGCTAAGGCCCGGTGAGGCAAAGGAGGGAGGCTAGAAAGGGGCGCTGGGCCTTGCGCAAGATGGGGCCCAGGCGCGCAGGAGGCAGGCAGCCTGGAGCTGGGCTGGACCTTGGCAACCGAAGGAGGCCCAAGGCGCAGGAGTCCACACGTGGCTGTAGGGCCCACCAGGGCGACGGAGGCCTGGTCAACATCCTCCTCGTGCTCCCGCACGAGCAGGATCCATGGCAAGGCGGCGTCGGCTTGACGTCGGGGAGGAGCGAAGGAGGCCCCGGAGGTGCGGATCCGGACGGGATCCGCCTGATCCGTCCGTTTCCAGCGGCAGTGGTGGAGATCCGGCGACGGATCTGACCGGGAAGGACGGGAATAGGCCGAGGTACTCCAGATCCGGCAGATCCCCATTGGATCGGGTGAAGAACGCGGTCGGGGGCGAGCTCCACGGGCGGTGGTGGTTCCTGTAGGGAAATGGAGGAAGGGGAGTCCGGTGAGAGAGAGAGAGAGAGGAGAGAAACGGGGAAGGAGAGGGGATGGTCGACAGCGGCGTGACCTGGGGGTGGTCCTGCGAGGCTGAGCAGGAGCTCGTTGGCGATGGGGCTCGCCGGAGTGAAGAAACCGCAGGAGGCGCGGCGGCGTACGGATGGCGGCGGGGTGGCGCTCTCCTGATCCAGTGGGATCGAGCGGGAGAGCCTCGGGCGCAAGCGGCTGCTCGGGGCGCTTGGGCCCAGATCCATCTCGGGGCGGGCCGGTTGCGGGCTTCTGCCGGGCCGCGGCGAAGTGGGGCGCGGGGAGGACGCGTGGCGTCGTCCCGTTGGCTGCGAGCATCTACGTGGTGGCGGCTGGCCACTAGGAGCCCGCCACGTGGCGCAGAAGGGGTAGCCGGCGACGGATTTTGAGGTGGGAGGCGACAGCTGGAAGGTGGAGGTGGCGGCTGTGGGTTGGGGTGCGGATTCTGAGGATGGGGGAGGCTAGAGGTAGGTGGAGGGGGGTTAGGGTTCCAAAATTGGAAGGGGAAGGAGATTATATAGGGAAAGGGGCTAGAGGAGGGGGTTTTGAGGTCGTTTTGGACCCTCCGATGACGATCCGACAACACCGGTCGGAGGGGGATTAGGTGGGCTGTGGAGAGTGATCTTGGGCTGAGAGGAGAGAAGAAAGAGAGGCCCGGCGACTGTTTTCGAAGACCGAAAACGTCCGACGAAAAGGCCGCCTATATTGCCACTATAGTTATCCGTTGGAGCATCAAACGAACTCCGAATGCGATGAAACTTGGCAGGCGGCCTAGTGACAACATAAAAACTTTCAACCCATTCCGAGAAAATTTTCTGGCCACTTATAAAATAATATTTCGGTCGTGCCGCGGGCGCGTGCAAGTGTGTCTAGGCTCAGAACGGACAACGGAGAGAACTGGGGAACCCAGACGGATGCAAGTTTCAGAAAACATGCAGATGTAATGTGGATGATGACATGACAAGATGCAACACGCAAGAGAATGACAAGGCAACAACAGCGAATAACTGGAAGACACCTGGCGCAACGGTCACGGGGCATTACAACACTCCACCACTACAAGAGGATCTCGTCCCGAGATCTAGGATGGCACCGGAGGAAAACGGAAGAGGAAGAGAAGAGGTAAAACTAAGTTGCTTCTTGACAAAAGAGTGCAACCAATGAACCTTGAAAGGTTAAACAATTTGAGAAAAGAATACAACGGAGATGAATAAAGTTGAAACCACTCCGTTAGAAAAGAGGAACAAGGAAGAACAAATTCGGACAGCACTCCGGTTGGAAAGAGATGCAAGACTTGATAAGGTGAAAAGAACTTGAGCAGAGGACACAACACTCCAGTTAAATGGATAAGCATGAAAGAACACGATCCTCACAATTCGAGATGATGAGTGAAAAGAGCAACATCACAAAGCCTTCGGGAGAAAGAATAGAAGATCGATCATTGGAATAAGAATGTAGAAGAAAATGCCAACTTGTGCCACAAATGAGCTTGGAAAGCACCCTTCCAAGAGGGTTATAACGGAGTTGTTGGAATAACCCAACAACTAAACGAATAAGCTTTTAGTGGGCTTATGGTGAACATCTCAAAACTATGAGGTGAAATTCTGCCACTACAGAAACAAAAGATTGGATTGATATGAACAAGGAGACGAGAAACTTATTTCACCGGGAGGATAAATGAAGAACTTGGGTCATTTATAAGCACCATAAATAGCAACAATCCTTAGGGAAGGCTTTAGGTGAAATATACCCCAAGATAACTCCAATGAAGAGGTTGATTGGTTGAAAAGATGTCTTGAGCGAAGAGAAAATGATGGATTTAGATATGCCACTCTTGAAAACTTGTGAATCATTTAACACGAAGGGAACTTACGAACAATGACATAACACCACCCCAAAATATAAGGTAGAAAGAAGTGCACTTCGAAATGCAAGATGAAGAATGCTTGAACTCCTCAAAACAAGACATGTGTTGAGCACGATGTTTATTTGAGAGTATAGCCTGGCGGATCACAACTTTGAGAGGAATCTTGAAGAAAAAATTTAAGAATGAAAAGAATCCTTGACGAACCACCACGTAGAGCCCCTATGAAGAACTCCGTTAATAAAAGGATGATAAAAAGAAAGAGAAGTTGAAAACACAAGGTGAAGCCTTGGGATGATTAGATGGAGCTTCGCGACGATATAATGCAGAAAAACTTGGATCTCCGGAAAAGAAAAGATGAAGCATCTCAAACTGAGAATGTGACATGATGAACAACTTTGGAAAGAAGAAATTAGATCACTTGGATGAAACAATAATAAGAATTATGTTATGCGTATCCTTCACCAATTTAAATTGATGACAAGCAAACAGATTTGGCATACTACTTATTCTCGTTGTAAGGATTAAGAGAGTACTAGCGTAAACTTGGGAAGGTCTTCAACGAACCACCGGTAGGATTTGGGAAGAATGAATGAATTGATACGGTAACAAAGGAAATGGAATCTTGAACGAACCACCGTAAGAATTAAAAATGAACAAAGAAAATATAAAGAAACACCGGGAAGAATTAGAAATGAATTAAAATACTTAAGGGAAATTTAGATATAAGAGAACGAAGAGATCATGAAATGATTAGAGGATGTTTGAACGATGCACCGGACGGTAGAATTGGGGAATGAAAGCTGAATGTTGAGAACAAATAAATCTTTTGAAATGATGGCCTTCGAAGAATCAAACTGAAAAGACTCATGAATTTCTCCGGATGGGTGAAAAGAATTCTCACAATCGAAAACAATTATGAGAGGATGGCATCAACCTTGAACTTCGCATCTTTGAGAGAACGGGTAAGATTTGGAGGGAAAACTCTTCTTAGGTCTTCATAATTCGACAATGATGACGACAAACACCATCATGAATTGTTGAGACACTCCAGAATGAATAATAGAAAGGTTGGGCCAACGACGGAAAGAATTTGAAAGATCTTGGAGAAGGACATTTGACTGATGATAAAACATTCTTACATCAAACTTCGAAAAGAATTTGAGGATAGCTCCGGGAAAATTAGAAGAGTCAGGTAAGATCCTGGGAAAAGACCTGTGGGTTAGGGCCCACTCAAAGATACACCGTTGAACGATTTAAAAGAGAGATTGCACCGGTTGAATTAAATGGCTCAAAAGAGATAACCACCTCAAAATAACTTGAACGGATTGAGAATGGACACGTGAATCTTCTGACATATCTTTGTCACTCCGGAACAATTGAATAGCGAGAAGTGGATGATTAAGAGGTGCACCAGCATGAGAAGAAATTTGAAACGAGGAAGGGATATGATCGACAAAGCTTGACTAGAATCCACCGGAGAAGAAAGAGAACGGATAATGATTAACTTCAGGCTCCGTTAGTAGCTTCGTGAGAATCACCGGATAAGAACATCTCCGGAAAAGAATGGAGACACTACCCATCCATAAAAGGATACTTGATTAAGAAATCTGAATCGTTGAAGAAAAGGGTGGGAGGGCGGGAAAACAAAGGCAACTTGGGCAAATGGAATGGATACCATTGAGAAAACTTAAAGTTGATCTTGCAAATGGGAAAAATGATAGGATCATCTTGAAGAGAATCGCACCGGTTGGAAAGAATTGACATGACAATCTCGACGATCATGAAGGATTAGCATCCACGTAGAAATATGAGAACACCGTTTAGAAAGAGGCATGAAATCAACATTTGACTTCGAAGCAACTCGAATACCACAACTCAAAACAAAACAAAGGATTTGGCTTGCAAAATAAGTCGGAAACAAACATATGATAGATCCCATATCGTATCATGTGTTTGTTGGAAAGATATTCTACGAGATACTTGAATTCCCACTTATAAACTCCCAAAACTTTCTGGTTATGCAATCAGGTGTTGGGATACAGGGGAAGCATAATATCTCACCCAAACTAACAATCCCTATATCCAGTTGTATCCATCCATCAACACATAACCAAGAAACCTTCAGAAATCGTGTACCTCAAGCTTTGAAAAGCATCTGTTATATGATTTATGGCAATACTCCCGAACTCCCGCCCTAGTACTGGGTGGCGTCGAGGTTATCTCACCAACAACTGCATAAAAGAGATTTTCGATGTCGTTGAACTTAGGTATTCCAGAACTGCAACGATAAAATTGTGACGACAACACCTCGGAGCTCAACTCCCCGGGACACTGCCACAACCCCTAAATGTCAGGAGGCACCAAGAACAATGTTCTAGTCACAAGAATATCGAAACGATTCCAAGATACCCGTGTGATCCTAATTTTTTTCATGAAATTTGAGGAGAGAAAAGTCAAAACTTCTACCTCAGGAGGCCTCACCAGAGCGACGAAGGGACTGAGGAGTAAAAAGAATCCTACTCTCTGATATATATAATCCTAAGACTCAAAACTTTTTGTTCTAGACTCAACAACGTCAGTGATTCGATCAAGCAGGGGGCTCCTAAGTCGGGGATGGCTCTGATTACCAACTTGTAACGCCCACGATTCGGCTATATCTCCCACGTGTCGAGGCACGACTTAGAGGCATAACCGCATTGTGGTTTTGTCACAAGAGGGGTAGTCTTCACACAATCCCATGTACTAAATAAGAAACGGATAAAGAGTTGGCTTAAAATCACCACTTCACACAAATAACAAGTTAAACATACATCATCCAGAGTACAAATCAATGTCCGACTATGGAACTAGAATAAAAGAAGACAACCCCAAGTGCTAGATCTCTGATCGTCCCAACTTGGCTGCACTACTGATCAAAAGGAAACGAAACAAAACAACGACCAAGATCTTCAACGAGCTCCCACTTGAGCTGGGTTGCGTCACCTGCACTGGTATCCTCGGCACCTGCAACTGTTTGGAAGTATCTTGAGTCATGAGGACTCAGCAATCTCACACCCACGAGATCAAGACTATTTAAGCTTATGGGTAGGGTAAGGTAATGAGGTGGAGCTGCAGCAGGCACTAAGCATATATGGTGGCTAACATACGCAAATAAGAGCGAGAAGAGAAGCAACGCAACAGTCAAGAAGCTAGAAGTGATCAAGAAGTGATCCTGAAACTACTTACGCATAATCATAACACAAGACCGTGTTCACTTCCCAGACTCCGCCGAAAAGAGACCATCACGACTACACACGCGGTTGATGCATTTTAATTAAGTTAAACGTCAAGTTCGCTACAACCGGATATTAACAAATTCCCATCTGCCACATAACCATGGACACGGCTCTCGAAAATTTATACCCTACAGGGGTGTCCCAACTTAGCCCATCACAAGGTCTCACGGTCAACGAAGGATATTCCTTCTCCCGAGAAGACCCGATCAGTCTCGGAATCCCAGTTACAAGACATTTCGACAATGGTAAAACAAGACCAGCAAAGCCGCCCGATGTGCTGACAAATCCCGGTAGGAGCTGCACATATCTTGTTCTTAGGGCACACCGGATAGGTCAAGCTACGAGTAAAACCAGCCCTCAAGTTGCACCAAGGTGGCCCCGCAGGTTGCCCGCTTCGGACCAACACTTAGAGAAGCACTGGCCCAAGGGGGTTAAATAAAGATGAACCTCGGGCTCCGGAAACCCAAGGGAAAAAGGCTTAGGTTGTTAGGAAAATGTAAAACCAAGGTTGGGCCTTGCTGGAGGAGTTTTATTCAAAGAAAACTATCAAGGGGTTCCCATAACACCCAACCGCGTAAGGAACACAAAATCAAGGAATATAACACCGGTATGACGAAAACTAGGGCGGCAAGAGTGGAACAAAACACCAGGCATAAGGCCGAGTCTTCCACCCTTTACCAAGTATATAGATGCATTAATTAAATAAGATATATTGTGATATCCCAACATATCCATGTTCCAACATGGAACAAACTTCATCTTCACATGCAACTAGCAACGCTATAAGAGGGGCTGAGCGAAAGCGGTTACATAGCCAAACAACGGTTTGATGGGAAGGTGGGTTAGAGGCTTGACATGGCAACATGGGAGGCATGATATAACAATTGGTAGGTAGCATGACATAGTGATAGAATGAACAACTAGAAAGCAAAGATAGAAGTGATTTCGAGGGTATGATCATCTTGCTTGAGATACCGCAAGGAAGAAGAAAGAGACCATGAAGAAGAAAAACGGACGTAGTCGAACGAATCCTCACAACTCCGAAACGAAAACCAAGCTAACGAGAGAAGCAACCCGGAAAGAAGCAAACAACATAGTAAACAACCATCACATAAACATGACATGATGCACAACCAAGTATGATGCATATCCGGTTTAATGAGGCATGGCGTGGCAAAGTGCACAAACAATACTACACATTAAGTGGAGCTCAATATGCAACGAGTTGCATATTGACGAAACACCACATTCAAACATTTAGTTCACTCTCATTTATGTACCCAACAATATTAAATGTTACTAAACATGGCAACGGGTGAAGCATATGAAAACTACCTATCTAGGCAAGTTTAAATGAGGTCGGAAATAAAAAACAACAATTCCGGAAAATCCTCATATGCAATTTATGGATTTGGTACTGTTCTGCCCTAAACCATATTTTAGAGTTATTAAACATGCAAGATATGTGCAACATGTTAAACTAGGAATTTTTCTACCCCATTTACATATAATTTTTATTTAATTTGGAGCTATGGTTAATTAGTTATGAATTAAATCATTTTAGCATGGCATTTGAGCAAAATAATGCAAACACGAACTCTAGGGACTTTTCTTTAAAACTATAAAACACTGGATAATAGATAAATTCGGAGGCAGGAAAAAACATGCACTGGGATGGATCTTGTACTGGCCCAACAATGCACAGGGCTGAGGAGCTCTCAAGAGGCTTACCGTGGGCTAAGGCCCGGTGAGGCAGAGGAGGCAGGCTGGAAGGGCGCTGGGCCTTTTGCGAGATGCGGCCCAGGCGCGCAGGAGGCAGGCGGCCTGGAGCTGGGCTGGACCTTGGCAACCGAAGGCGGCCCAAGGCGCGGGAGTCCACGCGCGGCTGCAGGGCCCACCAGGGCGACGGAGGCCTGGTCGACGTCCTACTCGAGCTCCTGCACGAGCAGGAGCCATGGCAAGGCGGCGGCGGCTTGACGTCGGGGAGGAGCGAAGGAGTCCCCGGAGATGCGGATCCGGACAGGATCCGCCTAATCCGTCCGTTTTCAGCGGCAGTGGTGGAGATCCAGCGACGGATCTAAGCGGGAAGGTCGGGAATAGGCCGAGGTACTCCAGATCCGGCGGATCCCCACCAGATTGGGCGAAGAACATGGCCGGGGGCGAGCTCCAGGGGCGGTGGTGGTTCCTGCATGGCAATGGAGGAAGGGGAGTCCGGTGAGAGAGAGAGGAGAGAAACAGGGAAGGAGAGGGGATGGTCGACAACGGCGTGACCTGGGACTGGTCCGGCGAGGCTGAGCAGGAGCTCGTCGGCGATGGGGCTCGCCAGAGTGGAGAAACCGCGGGAGGCACGGTAGCGTACGGATGGCGGCGGGGTGCCGCTCTCCTGATCCAGCAGGATCGAGCGGGAGAGCCTCGGGCGCGGGCGGCTGCTCGGGGCGCTTGGGCCCAGATCCATCCCGGGGCGGGTCGGTTGCGGGCTTCCGCGGGGCCGCGGCGAAGTGGGGAGCGGGGAGGACGCGTGGCGCCGTCCCGTTGGCTGCGGGCGTCTGCGCGGTGGCGGCTGGCCACTAGGAGCCCGCAACGTGGTGCTAAAGGGGTGGTCGGCGATGGATTTTGAGGTGGGATGCAGCGGCTGGAAGGTGGAGGTGGCGGCTGTGGGTTGGGGCATGGATTCTGAGGAGGGGGGAGGCTAGAGGTAGGTGGATGGGGGGCTAGGGTTCCAAAATTGGAAGGGGAAGAAGATTATATAGGGAAAGGGCCTAGAGGAGGGGTTTTAGAGGTCATTTTGGACCCTCCGATGATGATCCGACAACACTGGTCGGAGGGGGTTTAGGTGTGCTGTGGAGAGTGATCTTGGGCTGAGAGGAGAGAAGAAAGAGAGGCCCGGTGACTGTTTTCGGAGACCGAAAACATCCGATGAAAAGACCCGGCTATATTGCCGCTATAGTTATCCGTTGGGGCATCAAACGAACTCCGAATGCGATAAAACTTGGCAGGCGGCCTACTGAAAACATAACAACACCGCGTGCCAACTTTCAACCCATTCCGAGAACATTTTCTAGCCACTTATAAAATAATATTTTGGACGTGCCGCGGGCGCGTGCAAGTGTGTCTGGGCTCAGAACGGACAATGGAGAGAACTGGGGAACCTGGACAGATGCAAGTTTCAAAAACATGTAGATGCAATGCGGATGATGACATGGCAAGATGCAACACGCAAGCGAATGACAAGGCAACAACAGCGAATAACTGGAAGACACCTGGCGCAACGGTCTCAGGGTGTTACAACACTCCACCGCTACAAGAGGATCTCGTCCCGAGATCTAGGATGGCACCGGAGGGAAACGGAAGAGGAAGAGAAGACGTAAAACTAAGTTGCTTCTTGACAAAAAAGTGCAACCAATGAACCTTGAAAGGTTAAAAAATTTGAGAAAAGGATACAACGGAGATGAATGAAGTTGAAAACACTCCGTTAGAAAAGAGGAACAAGGAAGAACAAATTCGGACAGCACTCCGGTTGAAAAGAGATGCAAGACTTGATAAGGTGAAAAGAACTTGAGCAGAGGACACAACACTCTGGTTAAATGGATAAGCATGAAAGAACACGATCCTCACAATTCGAGATGATGAGTGAAACGAGCAACATCACAAAGCCTCCGGAATAAAGAATAGAAGATCGATCATTGGAATAAGAATGTAGAAGAAAATGCCAACTTGTGCCACAAATGAGCTTGGAAAGCACCCTTCCAAGAAGGTTATAACGGAGTTGTTGGAAAAACCCAACAACGAAACGAATAAGCTTGTAGTGGGCTTATGGAGAACATCTCAAAACTATGAGATGAAATTCTGCCACTATAGAAACAAAAGATTGGATTGATATGAACAAGGAGACGAGAAACTTATTTCACTGGTAGGATAAATGAAGAACTTGGGTCATTTATAAGCACGATAAATAGAAACAATCCTTAGGGAAGGCTTTAGGTGAAATATACCCCAAGATAACTCCAATGAAGAGGTTGATTGGTTGAAAAGATGTCTTGAGCAAAAACAAAATGATGGATTTACATATGCCAGTCTTGAAAACTTGTGAATCATTTAACACGAAGGAAAATTATCAACAATGACATAACACCACCTCAAAGTATAAGGTAGAAAGAATTGCACTTCGGAATGTAAGATGAAGAATGCTTGAACTCCTCAAAACAAGACATGTGTTGAGCACCATGTTTATTTGAGAGTATAGCTTGGCAGATCACAACTTTGAGAGGAATCTTGAAGAACAAATTGAAGAATGAAAAGAATCCTTGACGAACCACCATGTAGAGCCCCTATGAAGAACTCTGGTAATAAAAGGATGATAAAAAGAAAGAGAAGTTGAAAACACAAGGTGAAGCCTTGGGATGATTAGATGGAGCTTCGCGACGATATAATGCAGAAAAACTTGGAACTCCAGAAAAGAAAAGATGAAGCATCTCAAACCGAGAATGTGACATGATGAAAAACTTTGGAAAGAATAAATTAGATCACTTGGATGAAACAATAATAAGAATTACATTATGTGTATCCTTCACCAATTTAAATTGATGACAAGCAAACAGATTTGGCATACTACTTATTCTCGTTGAAAGGATTAAGAGAGTACTAGCGTAAACTTGGGAAGGTCTTCAACGAACCACCGGTAGGATTTGGGAAGAACGAATGAATTGATACAGTAACAAAGGAAGGGGAATCTTGAACGAACAACCGTAAGAATTAAAAATGAACAAAGAAAAGATAAATAAACACCGGGAAGAATTAGAAATGAATAAAAATACTTAAGGTAAATTTAGATACAAGAGAACGAAGAGATCATGAACCGATTAGAGGATGTTTGAATGATGCACCGGCCGATAGAATTGGGGAATGAAAGCTGAATGTTGAGAACGAATAAATCTCCTGAAATGATGGCCTTCAGAAAATCAAACTGAAAAGACTCATGAATTGCTCCGAATGGGTGAAAAGAATTCTCACAATCGAAAACAATTATGAGAGGATGGCATCAAGCTTGAACTTCACATCTTTCAGAGAACGAATAAGATTTGGAGGGAAACCTCTTCTTCAGTCTTCATAATTCAAGAATGATGACGATAAACACCATCGTGAATTGTTGAGACACTCCGGAATGAATAATAGAAAGGTTGAGACAACGACGGCAAGAATTTGAAAGATCTTGGAGAAGGACATTTGACTGATGATAAAACATTCTTACGTCAAAGTTCGAAAAGAATTTGAGGATAGCTCCGAGAAAATTAGAAGAGTCGGGTAAGATCCAGGGAAAAGACCTGTGGGTTAGGGCCCACTCAAAGATACACCGTTGAAATAGTTAAAAGAGAGATTGCACCGGTTGAATTAAATGGCTCAAAAGAGATAACCACCTCAAAATAACTTGAACGGATTGAGAATGGACACGTGAATCTTCTGAGATATCTTCGGCACTCCGGAACAATTGAATAGCAAGAAGTGGATGATTAAGAGGTGCACCGGCATGAGAAGACATTTGAAACGAGGAAAGGATATGATCGACAAAGCTTGACTTGAATCCACCGGAGAAGAAAGAGAACGAATAATGATGAACTTGAGGCTCCGTTAGTATCTTCGTGAGAATCACCGGATAAGAACATCTCCGGAAAAGAATGGAGACACTTCCCATCAATAAAAGGATACTTGATTAAGAAATCTGAATCCTTGAAGAAAAGGGTGGGAGAGCGGGAAAACAAAGGCAATTTGGGCAGATGGAATGGATACCGTTGAGAAAACTTAGAGTTGATCTTGCAAATGGGAAAAATGATAGGATCATCTTGAAGAGAATCGCACGTGTTGGAAAGAGTTGATATGACAATCTCGACGATCACGAAGGATTAGCATCCACGTAGAAATATGAGAACACCGTTTAGAAAGAGGCATGGAATCAACATTTGACTTCGAAGCAACTCGAATACCACAACTCAAAACAAAACAAAGGATTTTGCATGCAAAATAAGCCGGAAACAAACATATGATAGGTCCCATATCGTATCATGTGTCTGTTGGAAAGATATTCTACGAGATACTTGAATTCCCACTTATAAACTCCCGAAACTTTCTGGTTATGCAATCAGGTGTTGGGGATACAGGGGAAGCATAATATTGTTGGAAATATGCCCTAGAGGCAATAATAAATTAGTTATTATTATATTTCCTTGTTCATGATAATCATTTATTATCCATGCTAGAATTGTATTGATAGGAAACTCAGATAAATGTGTGGATACATAGAGAACACCATGTCCCTAGTAAGCCTCTAGTTGACTAGCTCGTTGATCAATAGATGGCTACGGTTTCCTGACCATGGACATTGGATGTCGTTGATAACGGGATCACATCATTAGGAGAATGATGTGATGGACAAGACCCAATCCTAAGCCTAGCACAAGATCATGTAGTTCGTATGCTAAAGCTTTTCTAATGTCAAGTATCATTTCCTTAGACCATGAGATTGTGCAACTCCCGGATACCGTAGGAGTGCTTTGGGTGTGCCAAACGTCACAACGTAACTGGGTGGCTATAAAGGTACACTACAGGTATCTCCGAAAGTGTCTGTTGGGTTGGCACAAATCGAGACTGGGATTTGTCACTCCGTGTAAACAAAGAGGTATCTCTGGGCCCACTCGGTAGGACATCATCATAATGTGCACAATGTGATCAAGGAGTTGATCATGGGATGATGTATTACGGAACGAGTAAAGAGACTTGCCAGTAACGATATTGAACAAGGTATTGGGATACCGACGATTGAATCTCGGGCAAGTATCATACTGCTAGACAAAGGGAATTGTATACGGGATTGATTAAGTCCTTGACATCGTGGTTCATCCGATGAGATCATCGTGGAGCATGTGGGAGCCAACATGGGTATCTAGATCCCGCTGTTGGTTATTGACTGGAGAGGTGTCTCGGTCATGTCTGCATGTTTCCCGAACCCGTAGGGTCTACACACTTAAGGTTCAATGATGCTAGGGTTATAGGGAATAGATATACGTGGTTACCGAATGTTGTTCGGAGTCCCGGATGAGATCCCGGATGTCACGAGGAGTTCCGGAATGGTCCGGAGGTAAAGATTTATATATGGGAAGTCCTGTTTTGGTCACCGGAAAAGTTTCGGGTTTATCGGTAATGTACCGGGACCACCGGGAGGGTCCCGGTGGTCCAGCAAGTGGGGCCACCAGGCCCGGAGGGCTGCATGGGCTATGTGTGGGAGGGGACCAGCCCAGGTGGGCTGGTGCGCCCCCCCACCAAGGCCCATGCGCCTAAGGGGAAGAGGGGGCAAACCCTAAGGGCAGATGGGCCTTAAGGCCCATGCCTGGTGCGCCTCCCTCTCCCCCTCCACTTGGCCGCCACCCTAGATGGGATTGGGGCTGGCCGCCACCACTATGGAGGGAACCCTAGGTGGGGGCGCAGCCCCTCCCCTCCCCCTATATATACTTGAGGTTTTGGGCTGCCATACACACGATTCAATCTCCTTCTTGGCGCAGCCCTACCCCTCTCCCTCCTCGTCTCTTGCGGTGCTTGGCGAAGCTCTGCTGGAGTACCACGCTCCTCCACCACCACCACGCCATCGTGCTGCTGTTGGATGGAGTCTTCCCCAACCTCTCCTTCTCCCCTTGCTGGATCAAGGCGTAGGAGACGTCACCGGGCTGTACGTGTGTTGAACACGGAGGTGCCGTCCGTTCGGCACTAGGATCATCGGTGATTTGAATCACGACGAGTACGACTCCATCAACCCCGTTCACTTGAACGCTTCCGCTTATCGATCTACAAGGGTATGTAGATGCACTCTCCGATCACTCGTTGCTAGATGAACTCATAGATGGATCTTGGTGAAAACGTAGGAATTTTTTATGTTTTCTGCAATGTTCCCCAACAGTGGCATCATGAGCTAGGTCTATGCATAGTTACTATGCACGAGTAGAACACAAAGTAGTTGTGGGCGTCGATATTGTCAATTATCTTGCCGTTACTAGTCTTATCTTGAATCGGCAGCATCGTGGGATGAAGCGGCCCGGACCAACCTTACACGTACGCTTACGTGAGACCGGTTCCACCGACTGACATGCACTAGTTGCATAAGGTGGCTGGCGGGTGTCTGTCTCTCCCACTTTAGTCGGATCGGATTCGATGAACAGGGTCCTTATGAAGGGTAAATAGCAATTGGCAATTCACGTTGTGGTTTTGGCGTAGGTAAGAAACGTTCTTGCTAGAAACCCATAGTAGCCACGTAAAACATGCAAACAACAATTAGAGGACGTCTAACTTGTTTTTGCAGCATATGCCATGTGATGTGATATGGCCAAAAGGATGTGATGAATGATATATGTGATGTATGAGATGATCATGTTCTTGTAATAGGAATCACAACTTGCATGTCGATGATTATGACAACCGGCAGGAGCCATAGGAGCTGTCTTAATTTATTTATGACCTGCGTGTCAATATAAACGTCATGTAATTACTTTACTTTATTGCTAACCGTTAGCTGTAGTAGTAGAAGTAATAAGTTGGCGAGAGAACTTCATGAAGACACGATGATGGAGACCATGATGATGGAGATCATGGTGTCATGCCGGTGACAACGATGATCATGGAGCCCCGAAGATGGAGATCAAAAGGAGCAAAATGATATTGGCCATATCATGTCACTATTTGATTGCATGTGATGTTTATCATGTTTATACATCTTATTTGCTTAGAACGACGGTAGTAAATAAGATGATCCCTCATTAAAATTTCAAGAAAGTGTTCCCCCTAACTGTGCACCATTGCGAAAGTTCGTCGTTTCGAAGCACCACGTGATGATCGGGTGTGATAGATTCTTACGTTCACATACAACGGGTGTAAGCCAGATTTACACACGCGAAACACTTAGGTTGACTTGACGAGCCTAGCATGTACAGACATGGCCTCGGAACACAAGAGACCGAAAGGTCGAGCATGAGTCGTATGGTAGATACGATCAACATGAAGATGTTCACCGATGATGACTAGTCCGTCTCATGTGATGATCGGACACGACCTAGTTGACTCGGATCATGTAATCACTTAGATGACTAGAGGGATGTCTATCTGAGTGGGAGTTCATAAGATGGACTTAATTATCCTGAACATAGTCAAAAGGTCTTCGCAAATTATGTCGTAGCTCGTGCTTCAGTTCTACGGTTTAGATATGTTCCTAGAGAAAATTTAGTTGAAAGATGATAGTAGCAATTATGCGGACTAGGTCCATAAACTGAGGATTGTCCTCATTGCTTCATAGAAGGCTTATGTCCTTAATCCACCGCTCAGTGTGCTGAGCCTCGAATGTCGTCTGTGGATGTTGCGAACATCTGACATACACATTTTGATAACTATGTGATAGTTCAGTTAAATGGTTTAGAATTGAGGCACCAAAGACGGTTTTTGAAACATCGCAGAACATATGAGATGTTTCGAGGGCTGAAATTGGGATTTCAGGCTTGTGCCCACGTCAAGAGGTATAAGACCTCCGACGATTTTCTTAGCCTGCAAACTAAGGGAGAAAAGCTCAATTGTTGAGCTTGTGCTCAGATTGTCTGAGTACAACAATCATTTGAATCGAGTGGGAGTTGATCTTCCAGATGAGATAGTGATGTTTCTCAGAAGTCATTACCACCAAGCTGCTAGAGCTTGGTGATGAACTATAATATATCAGGGACATATATGATGATCCTTGAGATATTCGCGATGTTTGACACCACAAAAGTAGAAATCAAGAAGGAGCATCAATTGTTGATGGTTAGTAAAACCACTAGTTTCAAGAAGGGCAAGGGCAAGAAAGGGATACTTCATGGAACAACAAATCAGTTGTTGTTCTAGTGAAGAAACCCAAGGTTGAACCCAAACCCGAGACTAAGTGCTTGTGTAATAAGGGGAACAGCCACTAGAGCAGAATTACCCTAGATACTTGGTAGATGAGAAGGCTGGCAAGGTCGACAGAAGTATATTGGATATGCGTTATAATGTGTACTTTACTAGTACTCCTAGTAGCACTAGGGTATTAGATACCGGTTCGGTTGCTAAATGTTAGTAAACTCGAAATAAAAAAGCTGCGGAGTAAACGGAGACTAGCTAAAGGTGAGCTGGCGATATGTGTTGGAAGTTTTTCCCAAGCTTGATGTGATCAAGCATCGCACGCTCCCTCTACCATCGAGATTGGTGTTTGCATTGAGCATAGACATGATTGGATTATGTCTATCACAATACGGTTATTCATTTAAGGAGAATAATGGTTACTCTGTTTATTTGAATAATACCTTCAATAGTCTTGCACCTAAAATGAATTTTTTTTGAATCTCGATCGTAGTGATACACATGTTCATGCAAAAAGATATAAGATAGTAATGATAGTACCACCTACTTGTGGCACTGCCACGTAAGTCATATCGATATAAAACGCATGAAGAAGCTCCATGTTGATGGATCTTTGGGCTCACTCGTTTTTGAAAAGTTTGAGACATGCGAACCATGTATATTGGTGTATATGCATGAAGAAACTCCATGCAAATGGACCGTTTTGGACTCACTTGATTTTGAATCACTTGAGACATGCAAATCATACCACATGGGCAAGATGACTGAAAGCCTCGTTTTCAATAAAATGGAACTAGAAAGCAACTTGTTGGAAGTAATACATTTTGATGTGTGCAGTCCAATGAGTGCTGGGGCGTGTAGTGGATATCGTTATGTTCTTACTTCACAGATGATTTGAGTAGATGTTGAGTATATTTACTTAATGAATCACGAGTCTGAATTATTGAAAGGTTCAAGTAATTTCTGGGTGAAGTTGAAAGATCATCGTGACAAGAGGATAAAATATCTATGATATGATCATAGAGATGAATATCTGAATTACGAGTTTGGCACAAAATTAAGACATTGTGGAAATTGTTTCACAACTAATACAGCCTGGAACACCATAGTGTGATGGTGTGTCCGAACATCATAACTGCACCCTATTGGATATGATGCATACCATGATGTCTCTTATCGAATTACCACAATAGTTTATGGGTTAGGCATTAGAGACAACCACATTCACTTTAAATAGGGCACCACATAATTCCGATGAGATGACACCGTATGAACTATGGTTTAGAGAAACCTAAGCTGTCATTTCTTAAAAGTTTGGGGCTGCGACGCTTATGTGAAAAAGTTTCAGGCTGATAAAGCTCGAACCCAAAGCGGATAAATGCATCTTCATAGGACACCCAAAACAGTTGGGTATACCTCCCGTCTCAGATCCGAAAGCAATAAGGGATTGTTTCTAGAATCGGGTCCTTTCTCGAGGAAAAGTTTCTCTCAAAAGAATTGAGTGGGAGGATGGTGGAGACTTGATGAGGTTATTGAACTGTCTCTTCAACTAGTGTGTGGCAGGGCACATGGAGTTGATCCTGTGGAACCTACACCAATTGAAGTGGAAGCTTATGATAGTGATCATGAAACTTCAGATCAAGTCACTACCAAACCTCGTGGGATGACAAGGATGCGTACTACTTCAGAGTGGTACGTAACCCTGTCTTGGAAGTCATGTTGCTAGATAACAATGAACCTACGAGCTATGGAGAAGCGATGGTGGGCCTGGATTCCAAAATGGCTCGATGCCATATAATCCGAGAGAGGATCCATATATGAAAACAAAGTGTAGACTTTGGAAGAACTACTTGATGGTCGTAAGGCTTTTAGGTACATATGGATTTTAAAAGGAAGATGGACAAGGATGGTAAGTATCACCATTAAGAAAGCTCGACTTGTCGTTAAGATGTTTTCCGACAAGTTCAAAGAGTTGACTACGATGAGACTTTCTCACTCGTAGCGATGCTAAGAGTCTGTTGGAATTATGTTAGCGATTACTGCATTATTTATGAAATCTTGCAGATAGGATGTCAAAACATTGTTTCCTCGACGATTTTCTTGAGGAAAGGTTGTATAACCGGAAGGTTTTGTCAATCCTGAAAGATGCTAACAAGTATGCAAAGCTCCAGCAATCCTTCTAAGGACTGGAGCAAGCATCTCGGAGTTGGAATGTACGCTTTGATGAGATGATCAAAGTTTTTAGGTGTATACAAAGTTTATGAGAAACTTGTATTTCCAAAGAAGTGAGTGGGAGCACTATAGAATTTCTGATGAATATATGTTGTTGACATATTGTTGATAAAAATGACGTAGAATTTCTGGAAAGCATATAGGGTTATTTGGAAAGTGTTTTTCAATGGAAAGCCTGGATTAAGCTACTTGAACATTGAGAATCAAGATCTATAAGGATAGATCAAAATGCTTAATGGTACTTTCAAATGAGCACATACCTTGACATGATCTTGAAGGTGTTCAAGATGGATCAGTCAAAGAAGGAGTTCCTGCCTGAGTTGTAAGGTATGAAGTTAAGACTTAAAGCTCGACCACGGCAGAAGAAAGAGGAAGGACGAAGGTCGTCCCCTATGCTTTTGTCATAGGCTCTATACGGCATGCCATGCTGAGTACCGCACCTGATGTGTGCCTTGCCACATGTCTGGCAAGAGGGTACAAAGGTGATCTAGGAGTAGATCACCTCATAGCGGTCAAAATTATCCTTAGAGGAATAAGGAAATGTTTCTCGGTTATGGAGGTGATAAAGAGTTCGACGTAAAGAGTTACGTCGATGCAAGCTTAACACCTATCCGGATAGCTCTGAGTAGAGATACCGGATACGTATAATGGAGCAACAATTTAGAATAGCTCCAAGTAGAACAATTATTTGAAATGGCTCCAAATGTAGCGTAGTAGTTGCATCTACAAGATGACATAGAAATTTGCAAAGTACATACGGATATGAATGTTGCAGACCCATTGACTGAAACCTCTCTCACAAGCATAACATGATCAAACCCAGAACTCTTTGGGTGTTAGTCACATGGGGATGTGACCTTGAGTGTTAATCACATATCGATGTGAACTGGATTATTGACTCTAGTGCAAGTGGGAGACTGTTGGAAATATGCCCTGGAGGCAATAATAAATTAGTTAGTTATTATTATATTTCCTTGTTCATGATAATCGTTTATTATCCATGCTAGAATTGTATTGATAGGAAACTCGGATACATGTGTGGATACATAGACAACACCATGTCCCTAGTAAGCCTCTAGTTGACTAGCTCGTTGATCAATAGATGGTTACGGTTTCCTGACCATGGAAATTGGATGTCGTTGATAACGGGATCACATCATTAGGAGAATGATGTGATGGACAAGACCCAATCCTAAGCCTAGCACAAGATCATGTAGTTCGTATGCTAAAGCTTTTCTAATGTCAAGTATCATTTCCTTAGACCATGAGATTGTGCAACTCCCGGATATCGTAGGAGTGCTTTGGGTGTGCCAAACATCACAACGTAACTGGGGCTATAAAGGTACACTACAGGTATCTCCGAAAGTGTATGTTGGGTTGGCACGAATCGAGACTGGGATTTGTCACTCCGTGTAAACGGAGAGGTATCTCTGGGCCCACTCGGTAGGACATCATCATAATGTGCACAATGTGATCAAGGAGTTGATCATGGGATGATGTGTTTCGGAATGAGTAAAGAGACTTGCCGGTAACGAGATTGAACAAGGTATCGGGATACCGACGATCGAATCTCGGGCAAGTATCGTACCGCTAGACAAAGGGAATTGTATACGGGATTGATTAAGTCCTTGACATCGTGGTTCATTCGATGAGATCATCGTGGAGCATGTGGGAGCCAACATGGGTATCCAGATCCCGCTGTTGGTTATTGACCGGAGAGGTGTCTCGGTCATGTCTGCATGTTTCCCGAACCCGTAGGGTCTACACACTTAAGGTTCGATGACGCTAGGGTTATAGGGAATAGATATACGTGGTTACCGAATGTTGTTCGGAGTCCCGGATGAGATCCTGGATGTCACAAGGAGTTCCGGAATGGACCGGAGGTAAAGATTTATATATGGGAAGTCCTGTTTTGGTCACCAAAAAAGTTTCGGGTTTATCGGTAATGTAACGGGACCACCGGGAGGGTCCCGGTGGTCCACCAAGTGGGGACACCAGGCCCGGAGGGCTGCATGGGCTAAGTGTGGGAGGGGACCAGCCCCAGGTGGGCTGGTGCGCCCCGCACCAAGGCCCATGCGCCTAAGGGGAAGAGGGGGCAAACCCTAAGGGCAGATGGGCCTTAAGGCCCATGCCTGGTGCGCCTCCCTCTCCCCCTCCACTTGGCCGCCACCCTAGATGGGATTGGGGCTGGCCGCCTCCCCTAGGGAGGGAACCCTAGGTGGGGGCGCAGCCCCTCCCCTCCCCCTATGTATACTTGAGGTTTTGGGCTGCCATACACACGATTCAATCTCCTTCTTGGCGCAGCCCTACCCCTCTCCCTCCTCGTCTCTTGCGGTGCTTGGCGAAGCTCTGCTGGAGTACCACGCTCCTCCACCACCACCACGCCCTCGTGCTGCTGCTGGATGGAGTCTTCCCCAACCTCTCCTTCTCCCCTTGCTGGATCAAGGCGTAGGAGACGTCACCGGGCTGTACGTGTGTTGAACACGGAGGTGCCGTTCGTTCGGCACTAGGATCATCGGTGATTTGAATCACGACGAGTACGACTCCATCAACCCCGTTCACTTGAATGCTTCCGCTTAGCGATCTACAAGGGTATGTAGATGCAGTCTCCGATCACTCGTTGCTAGATGAACTCATAGATGGATCTTGGTGAAAACGTAGGAAATTTTTTTGTTTTCTGCAACGTTCCCCAACAAATATCTCACCCAAACTAACAATCCCTACATCCAGCTGTATCCATCCTTCAACACATAACCAAGAAACCTTTGGAAATCATGTACCTCAACCTTCGAAAAGCATCCGTTATGCAATTTATGGCAATACTCCCGAACTCCCGCCCCAGTACTGGGTGGCGTCGAGGTTATCTCACTAACTACTGCATAAAAGAGATTTTCAATGTCGGCGAACTCAGGTATTCCAGAACTGCAATGATAAAATTGTGACGACAACACCTCGGAGCTCAACTCTCCGGGAAACTGCCACAACCCCTAAATGTCAGGAGGCACCAAGAACAATGTTCTCGTCACAAGAATATCGAAACGATTCCAAGATACCCGTTGATAACCCACAAGTATAGGGGATCGCAACAGTTTTCGAGGGTAGAGTATTCAACCCAAATTTATTGATTCAACACAAGGGTAGCCAAAGAATATTATCAAGTATTAGCAGCTGAGTTATCAATTCAACCACACCTGGAAACTTAATATCTGCAGCAAAGTATTTAGAAGCAAAGTAATATGATAGTAGTGGTAACGGTAGCAAAAGGTAATGGTAGCAAAAGTAGTGTTTTTGGTATTTTGTAGTGATGATAGCAATAACAACGGAAAAGTAAATAAGCGAAGAACAATATATATGGAAAGCTCGTAGGCAATGGATCGGTGATAGAGAATTATGCCGGATGTGGTTCATCATGTAACAGTCATAACCTAGGGTGACACAGAACTAGCTCCAATTCATCAATGTAATGTAGGCATGTATTCCGAATATAGCCATACATGCTTATGGAAAAGAACTTGCATGGCATCTTTTGTCCTACCCTCCCATGGCAGCGGGGTCCTAGTGGAAACTAAGGGATATTAAGGCCTCATTTTAATAGAGTACCGGACCAAAGCATTAACACATAGTGAATACATGAACTCCTCAAACTACGGTCATCACCGGGAGTGGTCCCGATTATTGTCACTTCGGGGTTGCCGGATCATAACACATAGTAGGTGACTATAGACTTGCAAGATAGGATCAAGAACTCTCATATATTGATGAAAACATAATAGGTTCAGATCTGAAATCATGGCACTCGGGCCCTAGTGACAAGCATTAAGCATAGCAAAGTCATAGCAACATCAATCTCAGAACATAGTGGATACTAGGGATCAAACCCTAACAAAACTAACTCGATTGCATGATAAATCTCATCCAACCCATCACCGTCCAACAAGCCTACGATGGAATTACTCACCACGGCGGTGAGCATCATGAAATTGGTGACGGAGGATGGTTGATGATGACGATGGCGGTGGATTCCCCTCTCTGGAGCCCCGAACGGACTCTAGATCAGCCCTCCCGAGAGGTTTTAGGGCTTGGCGGCGGCTCCGTATCGTAAAACGTGATGAATCCTTCTCCTCTATTTTTTTTCTCCCCGAAAGCAAATATATAGAGTTGGAGTTTAGGTCGGAGGAGCTCCAGGGGGCCCATGAGGTAGGGGCGCGCCCCCCACCCTCGTGGCTAGGGTGTGGACCCCCTGGTCTTCATCTTTTGCAAGGATTTTTTATTATTTCCAAAAAGACGTTTCGTGATGTTTCAGGTCATTCCCATAACTTTTGTTTCTGCACATAAATAACACCATGGCAATTCTGGTGAAAACAGCGTCAGTCCAGGTTAGTTCCATTCAAATAATGCAAGGTAGAGTCCAAAACAAGGGCAAAAGTGTTTGGAAAAGTAGATACGATGGAGACGTATCAACTCCCCCAAGCTTAAACCTTTGCTTGTCCTCAAGCAATTCAGTTGACAAACTGAAACTGATAAAGAAAAACTTTTACAAACTCTGTTTGCTCTTGTTGTTGTAAATATGTAAAGCCAACATTCAAGTTTTCAGCAAAGATTATAAACTAACCATATTCACAATAACGCTTAGGTCTCATGTTTACTCATATCAATGGCATAATCAACTAGCGAGCAATAATAATAAATCTCGGATGACAACACTTTCTCAAAACAATCATAATATGATATAACAAGATGGTATCTCGCTAGCCTTTCTGAGACCGCAAAACATAAATGCAGAGCACCTTTAAAGATCAAGGACTGACTAGACATTGTAATTCATGGTAAAAGAGATCCAGTCAAGTCATACTCAATGTAAACTAACAGTAATGAATGCAAATGACAACGGTGCGCTCCAACTGGTGTTTTTTAATAAGAGGATTATGACTCAACATAAAAGTAAATAGATAGGCCCTTCGTAGATGGAAGCAGGGATTTGTAGAGGTGCTAGAGCTTGGTTTTGAAATAGAGGTGAATAATATTTTGAGCAGTATACTTTCATTGTTAACATAACAACCAAGAGATGGCGATATCTTCCATGCTACACACATTATAGGCGGTTCCCAAACAGAATGGTAAAGTTTATACTCCCCCTCCACCAACAAGCATCAATCCATGGCTTGCTCGAAACAACGACTGCCTCCAACTAACAAGAGTCCCAGGGGGAGTTTTTTTTTGCAATTATTTTGATTTAGTTTGCATAAAGCATGGGACTGGGCATCCCGGTGACCAGCCACTTTCTCGTGAGTGAGGAGCGGAGTCCACTCCTCTTGAGAATAACCGCCTAACATGGAAGATACAGACAACCCTAGTTGATACATGAGCTATTCGAGCATACAAAACAGGATATTTATTTGAAAGTTTAGAGTTTGGCACATACAAATTTACTTGGAACGTCAGGTAGATGCCGTAAATAGGTAGTATGGTGGACTCATATGGCATAACTTTGGGGTTTATGGGATTGGATGCACAAGTAGTATTCCCGCTTTGTACAGGTGAAGGCTAGCAAAAGACTGGGAAGTGACCAGCTAGAGAGCGACAACAGTCATGAACATGCATTAAAATTAATCAACACCGAGTGCAAGCATGAGTAGGATATAATCCAACATGAACATAAATATCGTGAAGGCTATGTTGATTTTGTTTCAACTACATGCGTGAACATGTGCCAAGTCAAGTCACTTAAATCATTCAAAGGAGGATACCACCCTATCATACCACATCACAACCATTTTAATAGCATGTTGGCACACAAGGTAAACCATTATAAGCTCCTAGCTAATCAAGCATGGCACAAGAAATTATGATCTCTAGTTGTCATTGCAAACATGTTTATTCATAATAGGCTGAATCAGGAACGATGAACTAATCATATTTACAAAAACAAGAGAGGTCGAGTTCATACCAGCTTTTCTCATCTCAGTCAGTCCATCATATATCATCATAATTGCCTTTCACTTGCATGACCGAATGATGTGGATAATAATAATAGTGCACGTGCATTGGACTAAGCTGGAATCTGCAAGCACTTAATAAACAGGAGAAGACAAGGCAGTATGGGCTCTTTTGTCAGATCAACAATAATGCATATAAGAGCCAATTCAACAATTTAATCATGGTCTTCTCCTATCGACCCCCAAAGAAAAGAAAAGAAATAAAACTATTTACACGGGAAAGCTCCCAACAAGCAAAAAGAAGAACAAGAAATCTTTTTGGGTTTTCTTTTTAATTACTACTACAAGCATGGAAATTAAAACAAGCTAAAAGCTACAACTAATTTTTTGTCTTTCTTAAGGTTTATTAAACACACAAGAAGAAAGCATAAAAAGGAAATAAACTAGCATGGATGATACAATGAAAAAGTATGAGCACCGACATCTAACAATGAGTGTGTGTACATAAATGTAATGTCGGTGAGAAATACGTACTCCCCCAAGCTTAGGCTTTTGGCCTAAGTTGGTCTATGGACACGGTTGGCCTGGCGGATATCCATAGTAATAGTTGGGGTCGTACTGAGATGTAGTAGTCATTGTATCGTGGGCTGCAGCTTGGAGGCGAGCTATCTCAGCTCTCCTCTTATACTCTTCCGCCTCCTCTCTGGTTATAAAATATCTCCCTTTTGCCTGAAAGTCAAAGAAAGTAGAAGAAGGGAGAGCGACGTGATAAGTGCGTCGTCTGTCAAAGATTAGTCGGTACTGGAGGAACTGATCGTTCCTCTCAATAAACTGATGACGAACCATAGCCTCATAATCCAAATAAGCAGGAGGCAACTCAATATCATCCTCACGTATGGTTATACCAAGAAAATTAGCTATGCGGGTTGCATAAATTCCACCAAAGAAATCTCCATTAAATCTATTAAGATGCAACCTACGTGCAACAATGGCTCCTAAATTATAAGATTTATCTCCTAACACAGCACTCCTAAGAATACCGAGGTCAGGGACACACATGTGACATGCCTCATCTTTACCATTAATGCATCTACCTATGAAGAGAGCAAAATAATGTATAGCAGGAAAGTGAATGCTCCCTATGGTAGCTTGTGTTATATCTCTAGATTCCCCCACAATTATACTTGCAAGAAACTCTCTAAATTCAGATTTGCGAGGTTCCCTAACACTACCCCAGTGTCGAAGTTTGCAAGCAGTGGTAAAATCCTCTAAGTCCACCGTACAAGATTTTTCATAAAGATCAAATAGGACAGTTGGAGAATTGCGTGAAGATGAAAATTCAAACCTCCTCACAAAGGACTAGTGAGATAGTGGTACTGGCGGTACTTTTCCTCCTCGAAGCTCACAAGATCAGTGTTATGCAAATATGCGTTAAATTCTTCCTTGATTTCCGCTCGATCCATAAAGTCCTCTGAAGGCCACTCATAGGGCCGCACTGGAGCATCCCTTGGTGGCTCATCATCAGCATCACGCTTTGCAAGCCTGGGTTCTTGTTTCCTTGAAGAGCCACCTTGGTACATTTTCCTAAACATATTTCTTCCTCTGAAAATTTTCTGAAATTTTTAGTAACATCAAAATAAAAGTGAACCAAACTCAACAGAATTGATAGCAACTACTCCTACAAGTGCCTAGACCCCATATCATGCATTAGAACTACTTGGAACCATATAAATTTGACATGCAAGCTCAAGAACAGGGTCACCTAAGCAGCACAAATTTGCAATGAATAAAGCACTAGAACAAAAACTAGTTGGACCAATGGAGGAGTCACATACCAAGGAACAATCCCCCCAAGCAGTTTTGTGAGAGGTGCTTTGAGCAAGGAGATAGAAAATGGCAGCAAAATGAGCTTGGACTCGGGTTTGAGCTGGATAATGGTGTTTTTGTGAGGAAGAAGGAGTGTGTGGGTGTAGGAATGAGTGGAGGAGGGCCACCGTGGGCCCATGACGCAGGGGCACGCCCAGGGGGTAGGGCGCGCCCTCCGCCCTCGTGGCCAGGTGGATGCCCCCCGTGATGTGTTCTCAGTGCCAAATACTCTCAAATATTCCAGAAAAAATCATATTTAAATTTCAGGGCATTTGGAGAACTTTTATTTTCGGGGTATTTTTATATTGCACGGATAATTCACATAACAGACGAAAAATACTTATTTTTACTTTATTTATTATAAATAACAGAAAGTAAAAGGAGGGTACAGAGAGTTGTGTTTTCTGAAAAGTGACATTGCCTTTGTTGCAATCAATAATAGCCCCTGTAGTATTCAAATAGGGTCTTCCAATAATAATAGACATACTATCGTCCTCGGGAATATCAAGAATAACAAAGTATGTTAAAATAGTAACGTTTGCAACCACAACAGCCACATCCTCACAAATACCGACAGGTATAGCAGTTGATTTATCAACCATTTGCAAAGATATTTCAGTAGGTGTCAACTTATTCAAATCAAGTCTACTATATAAAGAAAGAGGCATAACACTAACACCAGCTCCAAGATCACATAAAGTAGTTTTAACATAGTTTCTTTTAATGGAGCATGGTATAGTGGGTACTCCTGGATC
The DNA here is from genome assembly GCF_018294505.1 of Triticum aestivum. Taxonomy (NCBI): domain Eukaryota; kingdom Viridiplantae; phylum Streptophyta; class Magnoliopsida; order Poales; family Poaceae; genus Triticum; species Triticum aestivum. The sequence goes on along the minus strand of NC_057800.1, from coordinate 343,485,876 downwards.
TCGAAATTTCTTTGGTATTCCACCCTTAAAACTATAATTAGCAAGCATGGTGGAAATTTCAGCTTCTGGTATCTTTCTTTTATTAGTAACAACTTCTTTCGTGTACTTAGCATAAGGATTCATTTTAAGCATATCAGTTAATCGCATGCGCAAAAAGATAGGTCTAATCATTTCAACAAAGCGCTCAAAATCCTCATCATCCTTTTTATTGGATGGTTTGGGAGGGAAAGGCATAGGTTTCTGAACCCATGGTTCTCTTTCTTTACCATGTTTCCTAGCAACAAAGTCTTTCTTATCATAATGTTGATTCTTTGATTGTGGGTTATCAAGGTCAATAGCAGGTTCAATTTCTATATCATTACTAGGTTGAGCATCAACATGAACATTATCATTAACATTATCACTAGTTTTAGGTTCATTACCAGATTGTGTTTCAGCATCAAAAATAGAAATATCATTTGGATTCTCAGGTGTATCAGTAATAGGTTCACTAGAAGCATGCAAAGTCCTATCATTTTTCTTTTTCTTCCTTTTAGAAGGACTAGGTGCATCTATATTATTTCTCTGAGAATCTTGCTCAATTCTCTTAGGATGGCCTTCAAGATACAAAGGTTCCCGAGTCATTCTACCAGTTCTAGTAGCCACTCTAACAGCATAATCATTATTCTTACTATTCAATTCATTGAGCAAATCATTTTGAGCTTTAAGTACTTGTTCTACTTGAGTGGTAACCATAGAAGCATGTTTACTAATAAGTTTAAGTTCACCTTTAACATTAGCCATATAATCACCCAAGTGTTCAAGCATATCAGCACTGCGTTTTAATTCTCTACCAAAATAAGCATTGAAGTCATCTTGCTTAACCATAAACTTATCAAACTCATATAAGCATGGGCTAGCAAACTTAGTAAATGGGATTTCAGCTTTATCATAGCTATAGAGAGAATTTACCTTTACTACCTGTGTCGGGTTATTAAGACCATGTATTTCTTTAATAGGAGATGGATTAAAATTATGCATTTCTTCGACAGGCGGTAAATTAAGACCATGTATTTCTTCAATAGGAGGTAAATTCTTAACATCTTTAGCTTTAATACCCTTTTCTTTCATGGATTTCTTTGCCTCTTGCATATCCTCAGGGCTGAGAAATAGAACACCTCTCTTCTTCGGAGTTGGTTTAGGAATAGGCTCAGGAAGTGTCCAATTATTTTCATTAGTCAACATATTATTCAATAGAATTTCAGCTTCATCCGATGTTCTTTCTCTGAAAACAGAACCAGCACAACTATCCAGGTAATCTCTAGAAGCATCGGTTAGTCCATTATAAAAGATATCAAGTATTTCATTTTTCTTAAGAGGATGATCAGGCAAAGCATTGAGTAATTGGAGAAGCCTCCCCCAAGCTTGTGGGGGACTCTCTTCTTCAATTTGCACAAAATTATATATATCCCTTAAAGCAGCTTGTTTCTTATGAGCAAGGAAATATTTAGCTGAGAAGAAATAAATCATATCCTGGGGACTACGCACACAACCAGGATCAAGAGAATTAAACCATATCTTAGCATCACCCTTTAATGAGAAGGGAAATATTTTAAGGATATAAAAGTAGCAAGTTCTCTCATGATTAGTGAACAAGGTGGCTATATCATTTAATTTAGTAAGATGTGTCACAATAGTTTCAGATTCATAGCCATAAAAAGGATCAGATTCAACCAAAGTAATTATATCAGGATCAACAGAGCATTCATAATCCTTATCAGTAACACAGATAGGTGAAGTAGCAAAAGCAGGGTCAGGTTTCATTCTAGCATTAAGGGATTGCTGCTTCCACTTAGCTAATAACCTCTTTAGATCATATCTATCATTGCAAGCTAAAATAGCTCTAGCAGATTCTTCATCCAGAACATAACCCTCAGGAACAACAGGCAATTCATATTTATTAGGGGGAGAGTCTTCATCATCACTTTCATCAATATTATCAGTTTAAATAATTTCATTCTCTCTAACCCTAGCAAGTTGTTCATCAAGAAATTCACCAAGTGGCATAGTAGTATCAAGCATAGAAGCAGTTTCATCATAAGTATCATGCATAGCAGAAGTGGCATCATCGATAACATGCGACATATCAGAATGAATAGCAGAAGCAGGCTTAGGTGTCGCAAGCTTACTCAAAACAGAAGGTGAATCAAGTGCAGAGCTAGATGGCAGTTCCTTACCTTCCCTCGTAGTTGAGGGATAAATTTGGTTCTTGGATATTTCAAGTTCTTCATAATGATAAGAAGATATAAATCCCAAGTGACTCAAAGAATAGAGCTATGCTCCCCGGCAACGGCGCCAGAAAATAGTCTCGATAACCACAAGTATAGGGGATCGCAACAGTTTTCGAGGGTAGAGTATTCAACCCAAATTTATTGATTCGACACAAGGGGAGCCAAAGAATATTCTCAAGTATTAGCAGTTGAGTTGTCAATTCAACCACACCTGGAAACTTAATATCTGCAGCAAAGTATTTAGTAGCAAAGTATTATGATAGTAGTGGTAACGGTAGCAAAAGGTAATGGTAGCGGCAATATAGTCGGTCTTTTCGTCGGACGTTTGGTAGTGGCAGGCGGCCTACTGACAACATAACAACACCGCATGCCAACTTTCAACCCATTCCGAGAACATTTTCCGACCACTTGTAAAATGATATTTTGGACATGTCGCGGGCACGTGCAAGTGTGTCTGGGCTCAGAATGGACAACAGAGAGAACTGGGGAACCCGGACGGATGCAAGTTTCAAAAAACATGCAGATGCAATGCGGGTGATGACATGGCAAGATGCAACACGCAAGCGAATGACAAGGCAACATCAACGAATAACTGGAAGACACCTGGCGCAACGGTCTCGGGGCGTTACAGTTGGAGCTTGGACATAGTCTGGCGTTGAAGCTCGGATACAGTACGATGTTGGAGCTTGGACATAGTCCAGCGTTAGAGCTCGGATACATTATAGTGCTGGAGCTTGGATATAGTCCGACATTGGAGCTTGGACACAGTCCAGCGTTAGAGCTCGGATACATTCTGGCGTTGGAGCTCGAAAGCGGTCCGGCGTTGGTGCTCGCCTGCAAAAGGTACCTTGATTGCAGTCCGGCGTTGGAGCTCGAACGCGAGAGGACGTCGCCGCTCAGGAACAACTTCAAACCCGAGGTGTGGCATAAAAATAGCAAGGCATTGATAAAGGCCGGAAACTTAAAAGGGATCCTCGGGTACCCGACGTGTAAACTCTTCGGATGCACTTCGGCGATCCTCAAGATCGCAGATGACAAGATTTGTTGAACCAGTTTTCAAGACCGACGACCGAAGATGAAGAACAATTTGGAAGAATCGAGGAGCATCCCCAACTTAAATACCGGTTCAGGGGGCTGCTGACGGTGTCCTGGACTAGGGGGTACTCACTAGGTCATCTCCCGACCAGCTGGATTGGGCCGAGGACCCCCCCCCCTCCCCCCATGGCGGTTCACTCATGGGCCACTTCGGGCAGCCCATGCCGCATGCAAGGAAGATCCCACGAGACTTGGCGCACAAGACGAGGACTCTCCTAAACCCTAGACCTCTGCTGTGTTATATAAACCGAGGCCAGGCTAGTCAATAGGCAATCTAATATTCATTACTACAGTCTCGTGGTAGACATATGTACTCTGTACTATACCCATATGAATACAACCAAAAGCAGGACGTAGGGTTTTACCTCCATCAAGAGGGCTCGAACCTGGGTAAAAACCCTATGTCCATGTTACCATCGCTCTAAGACGCCTAGCTTAGGACCCCACTATGAGATACGCCGGATATAGAACCGACAATCGCTGCTTGAACTTTGGAGGTGCTCTGCATTTATGTTTTGCGGTATCATAAAGGGCTAGCGAGATACCACTATTGTCATATTATATCATGGTTGTTTTGATAAAGTGTTGTCATTTGAGATGTCTTATTATTGCTCGCTAGTTGATTATGCCATTGATATGAGTTAATATGATTTTTAAGAGTTATTGTCGACATGGTTAGTTATAATGTTTTCTGAAAACCTCGATGCTACTTATGCTTACTTATGTAAACAAGAGCAAAAGAGTTCATAAAAGTTTTTCTTTTCCACTTTCAGTTTATCAACTGAATTGCTTGAGGACAAGCAAAGGTTTAAGCTTCGGGGAGTTGATACATCTCTGTCGTATCCACTTTTCCTAACGCTTTTCCTCTTGTTTTGGACTCTAATTTGCATGATTTGAATCAAATTAACCCAAACCAACGCTGTTTTCACCAGAACTACCATGGTGTTGGTTTTGTGCAAAAATAAAAGTTCTCGGATTGGAACGAAACTTTGCGAGGAATTTTGATACAATAAAAGAGAATTACTAGAGCCAAGAACCACCGGAGGGGGGGCACCTGGGTGGGCACAGCCCACCATGGCACACCGCCCCTCCTAGCATGCCCGGGTGGATTGTCCCCACCTGGTGGCCCCACAGACCTCAAGCCTGACACTACAAAATCACATTTTGGGAGAAAAAAATCAAGGAGAAGTAATTATCGCGTTTCACAAGACAGAGCCGTCGCCACCTCTTGTTCTTCGTCGGGAGGCCAGATCTGGAGCCTGTTTGGGGCTCCAGAGAGGGGATCTTTGATCTTCGTCATCACCAACCCTTCTCCATCGCCAATTCCATGATGCTCCCCACCGGGAGTGAATAATTCCTTCGTAGGTTCACTGGTCGGTGAGGAGATGGATGAGATTCATCATGTAATCGAGTTAGTTTTGTTAGGGCTTGATCCCTAGTATCCATTATGTTCCGGGATTGATGTTGTTATGACTTTGCCATGCTTAATGCTTGTCACTTTGGGCCCGAGTGCCATGATTTCAGATCTGAACCGTTTATGTTATCACCATTATATCTATATTATAGATCCAATCTTTCAAGTTATAGTCACCTATTACGTGTTATGATCCGTAAACCCCGGAGTGACAGAAGTCGGGATACTTTCCGGTGATGACCGTAATTTGAGGAGTTCATGTATTCACTATGTGTTAATGCTTTGTTCCAGTTCTCTATTAAAAGGAGGCCTTCATGTCCCTTAGTTTCCAATAGGACCCCACTGCCACGGGAGGGTAGGACAAAAGATGTCATGCAAGTTCTTTCCATAAGCACGTATGACTATTTATGGAACAAATGCCTATATTATATTTATGAACTGGAGCTAGTGCCATATCGCCCTAGGTTATGACTGTTATATGATGAATATCATCCAACGAATTCACCGATCCAATTCCTACGAATATCTCTCATATTGTTTCTGCTAAGTTACCACTGCTATTGTTACTGTTACACTTGCTACAAAATCACTGCTATCACTGTTATGGTCACTATTGCTGTTGCTACTACTATCAAAACTACCATACTACTTTGCTACTGATCACTTTCTGCAGATAATTAATCTCTAGGTGTGGTTGAATTGACAACTCAGCTGCTAATACTTGCAAATATTCTTTGGCTCCCCTTCTGTGAATCAATAAATTTGGGTTGAATACTCAACCCTTGAAAATTGTTGCGACCCCCTATATTTGCGGGTTATCACCGCGTCGAACCCCTGGACGAGGGTAATCCACGCATACACGATGCCCATGCCGCGGGCCCCGTCCCGGCTGGCCTCCTTGGCGCCCACTCCGGCGCCCACTAGGTGATGTACGCCGCGCCGGCTCCGGGCTCGCAGCCCAGCGGTTACCCGCCGCTGCCGCCCCCGTCCGCCGGTGGGTACCCCGGCGCCCACCCGCCTACCCAACCGCGCCGCTCCCGGCAGCGGCACTTGCCCTCCCGCCGGCGCCATGGGACCTGGCTCTCCTCGCAGCGCTCCACTCCACTCCGATCCGACACCCAACACCTATACAGGGGCGGCGACTTGTATATCGACACCGGGGCAACTGCCCATATCACTTCCCACCCCGGTAACCCCACTTCCGCATATCGAGTTCATACCGCCTGTCGTATAACTGTCGGGGATGGATTCTCCCTTCCCATTACTCATGTCGGTCATGGTTCTTTTCCGTCTTCATCTATGCCTTTACATTTGTCTAACGTCCTAGTTTCACCTGATTTAATCAAAAATCTTGTCTCCGTTCCTTGTTTTACAGGTGAGAATCCTATCACTGTTGAGTTTGACGAAATCAGTTTTTCTGTCAAGGACGCCCTTACCCGGATGGTACTCCATCGATGTGACAGCCCGAACCATCTCTACCCAGTCCACTCCACCGCCACCACCACCACCACTCCGGTCGCCCTCTCCGTCACCGTGGACCTTTGGCATGCTCGACTGGGACATCCGGTCTCTGCCACCCTTTGTCATATTCTTCAAACCTTTTCATTCACGTGTAATAAAACCGATGATCATACTTGTCATGCTTGCCGCTTGGGCAAGCACGTTGGCCTTCCGTTTAGTGCATCCTCATCAGTGGCGCCATATCCATTTGAGTTGATTCATAGTGACTTGTGGACATCTCATGTTGCTAGTAACACGGGCTATCTCTATTATCTTGTTATTCTTGATGATTTTTTGCATTATGTGCGGACCTTCCCGTTGCGGAGAAAATCCGATGCACTCTCCGTTCTTACAACTTTTTACTCCTATGTTTCTACGTAGTTTGGGCGTCCCATTCATGCGTTCCAGACCGACAATGAGAAGGAGTTCGACAACATCGGGGTTCGCACCCTCTTTGCCACACATGGCACGATTCTTCATCTCACATGCCCGTACACCTCGCAACAAAATGGTCACACCAAACGGATCCTTTGCACTCTAAACGATTGCATGCACACCCTTCCCTTCCATGCTAATGTCCCGCCCCGGTTTTGGTCGGACGCCCTAGCCACCGCCTCTTTACTTCTCAACATTCGTCCGTGGCGTGCTCATGCGAATTTTGCACCACATCATCTTCTCTTCATTACCGCACCCTCCTATGATAATCTCTGTGTTTTTTGGTGTCTATGTTATCCTAGCATCGCCTCCACAACCCCCACAAACTCGGTCCTTGCTCCGTGGCATGCATCTTTCTCGGATACTCACCAAACACTAAAGGCTAGCGATGCTATGATCCAGTTTCCCACCGAGTTTTCACCTCATGACACGTTTACTTTGATGAGAGGGTTTTTTCGTTTCACCATGTACCGCTGTCGGACGACTTGCCATCATCACCCGCGCCCGCCGGAGCCCCTCATGGTGGTCTCTCCCGCGCGCTCCGGCCTCCTCCCGGCTTCGAGGTACCCGCCTCCCGCGCAGCTCCTGGGCCCCTCCGGGCTTCGAGGCACCTGCGCCCATGGGTCGGGTCTCGTCAGGGGCCTCCTCGTCCAGCCTAGTGGCCCCTACGGGGTCCTTGGCATTTGGCTCGACACCTCCGCCTGCCGCGCCCGGGTCTTCGGCCGGACCGGCCGACTCGTCGTCCGCATTGTTTTCGACGGCCACGACACCTTTGGCGCCCCCTACTCCCATCGAGTCTGTAGCCCTGTCAGTTAGCGCGGCGCACACAACTGACCCTAGCTCCTCGACGGCCTCGAAAGTGATCCCGATGGGCTCTTCTTCGTCCTCGCCCTTGGTGATCTGAGCAGTCCTTCAGCTTGCGGTGTCTCGTGCATGGCCGGTGCATCAGATGGATGTATCGAATGCATTTCTGCACGGCCATCTTGCCGAGCAGGTCTTCTGTCAGCAGCCCACTGGTTTCGTCGATGCAGCTCATCCCGATCATGTGTGCTTGCTCTCCCGCTCCTTGTACGGGTTGAAGCAGGCACCTCGTGCCTGGTACCAGCGCATTGCTGCCTTCCTACAACAGCTTGGTTCCGAGCTACTCGCTCTAACGCCTCGCTATTCGTATACCACCAGGGCCAAGCGACTGCATACCTGCTCCTTTACGTCGACGACATCATCCTGACAGCGACCGAGCTTCTTTGTCAGCTTACTATCCACCCCAGCGCCGAGTTCGCCATTAAGGACCTTGGCCCGTTGCACTACTTCCTCGGGATTGAGGTGGTGGTGTTGGGGAACGTAGCAGAAATTCAAAATTTTCTACGCATCACCAAGATCAATCTATGGAGTAATCTAGCAACGAAGGGAAGGAGAGTGCATCTACATACACTTGTAGATCGCTAAGCGGAAGCGTTCAAGTGAACGGGGTTGATGGAGTCGTACTCGTTGTGATCCAAATCACCGATGATCCTAGTGCCGAACGGACGGCACCTCCGTGTTCAACACACGTACAGCCCGGTGACGTCTCCTACGCCTTGATCCAGCAAGGGGGGAAGGAGAGGTTGGGGAAGACTCCATCCAGCAGCAGCACGATGGTGTGGTGGTGGTGGAGGAGCATGGTACTCCAGCAGGGCTTCGCCAAGCACCAGAAGAGATGAGGAGGGAGAGGGGTAGGGTTGCGCCAAGAAGGAGATTGAATCGTGTCTATGGCAGCCCAAAACCTCAAGTATATATAGGGGGAGGGGAGGGGCTGCGCCCCCACCTAGGTTTCCACCCCTAGGGGTGGCGGCCAGCCCTAGATCCCATCTAGGCGGGGCGGCCAAGGGGGGAGAGAGGGGGGCGCACCACTAGGTGGGCCTTAGGCCCATCTGAGCCTAGGGTTTGCCCCTTCCACTCTCCCTTGCGCCTTGGGCCTTGGTGGGGGGGCGCACCAGCCCACCTGGGGCTGGTCCCCTCCCACACTTAGCCCATGCAGCCCTCCGGGGCTGGTGGCCCCACTTGGTGGACCACCGGGACCCTCCCGGTGGTCTCGGTACATTACCGATAAACCCGAAACTTTTCCGGTGACCAAAACAGGACTTCCCATATATAAATCTTTACCTCCGGACCATTCCGGAACTCCTCGTGACGTCCGGGATCTCATCCGGGACTTCGAACAATATTCGGTAACCACGTATATCTATTCCCTATAACCCTAGCATCATCGAACCTTAAGTGTGTAGACCGTACGGGTTCGGGAAACATGCAGACATGACCGAGACACCTCTCCGGTCAATAACCAACAGCGGGATCTGGATACCCATGTTGGCTCCCACATGCTCCACGATGATCTCATCGGATGAACCACGATGTCAAGGACTTAATCAATCCCGTATACAATTCCCTTTGTCTAGCGGTACGATACTTGCCCGAGATTCGATCGTCGGTATCCCGATACCTTGTTCAATCTCGTTACCACAAGTCTCTTTACTCGTTACGTAACACATCATCCCATGATCAACTCCTTGATCACATTGTGCACATTATGATGATGTCCTACCGAGTGGGCCCAGAGATACCTCTCCGTTTACACGGGGTGACAAATCCCAGTCTCGATTCGTGCCAACCCAACAGACACTTTCGGAGATACCTGTAGTGTACCTTTATAGCCACCCAGTTACGTTGTGATGTTTGGCACACCCAAAGCACTCCTACGGTATCCGAGAGTTGCACAATCTCATGGTCTAAGGAAATGATACTTGACATTAGAAAAGCTTTAGCATATGAACTACATGATCTTGTGCTAGGCTTAGGATTGGGTCTTGTCCATCACATCATTCTCCTAATGATATGATCCCGTTATCAACGACATCCAATGTCCATGGTCAGGAAACCGTAACCATCTATTGATCAACGAGCTAGTCAACTAGAGGCTTACTACGGACATGGTGTTGTCTATGTATCCACACATGTATCTGAGTTTCCTATCAATACAATTCTAGCATGGATAATAAAGGATTATCATGAACAAGGAAATATAATAATAACTAATTTATTATTGCCTCTAGGGCATATTTCCAACAGTCTCCCACTTGCACTAGAGTCAATAATCTAGTTCACATCGATATGTGATTAACACTCAAGGTCACATCCTCATGTGACTAACACCCAAAGAGTTCTGGGTTTGATCATGTTATGCTTGTGAGAGAGGTTTCAGTCAACGGGTCTGCAACATTCAGATCCGTATGTACTTCGCAAATTTCTATGTCATCTTGTAGATGCAACTACTACGCTACATTTGGAGCCATTTCAAATAATTGTTCTACTTGGAGCTATTCTAAATTGTTGCTACATTATACGTATCCGGTATCTCTACTCAGAGCTATCCGGATAGGTGTTAAGCTTGCATCGACGTAACTCTTTACGTCGAACTCTTTATCACCTCCATAACCGAGAAATATTTCCTTATTCCTCTAAGGATAATTTTGACCGCTATCTGGTGATCCACTCCTAGATCACCTTTGTACCCTCTTGCCAGACATGTGGCAAGGCACACATCAGGTGCGGTACTCAGCATGGCATACCGTATAGAGCCTATGACAAAAGCATAGGGGACGACCTTCGTCCTTCCTCTTTCTTCTGTCGTGGTCGAGCTTTAAGTCTTAACTTCATACCTTACAACTCAGGCAGGAACTCCTTCTTTGACTGATCCATCTTGAACACCTTCAAGATCATGTCAAGGTATGTGCTCATTTGAGTACCATTAAGCGTTTTGATCCATCCTTATAGATCTTGATGCTCAATGTTCAAGTAGCTTAATCCAGGCTTTCCATTGAAAAACACTTTCCAAATAACCCTATATGCTTTCCAGAAATTCTACGTCATTTCTGATCAACAATATGTCAACAACATATATTCATCAGAAATTCTATAGTGCTCCCACTCACTTCTTTGGAAATACAAGTTTCTCATAAACTTTGTATACACCCAAAATCTTTGATCATCTTATCAAAGCATGCATTCCAACTCCGAGATGCTTACTCCAGTCCTTAGAAGGATTGCTGGAGCTTTGCATACTTATTAGCATCTTTCAGGATTGACAAAACCTTCCGGTTGTATCACATACAACCTTTCCTCAATAAAATCATCGAGGAAACAATGTTTTGACATCCTATCTGCAAGATTTCATAAATAATGCAGTAATCGCTAATATAATTCCAACAGACTCTTAGCATCGCTACGAGTGACAAAGTCTCATCGTAGTCAACTCCTTGAACTTGTCGGAAAACATCTTAACGACAAGTCGAGCTTTCTTAATGGTGATACTTACCATCATTGTCTGTCTTCCTTTTAAAATCCATATGTACCTAACAGCCTTACGACCATCAAGTAGTTCTTCCAAAGTCTACACTTTGTTTTCATATATGGATCCTCTCTCGGATTATATGGCCTCGAGCCATTTTGGAATCCAGGCCCACCATCGCTTCTCCATAGCTCGTAGGTTCATTGTTTTCTAGCAACACGACTTCCAAGACAGGATTACGTACCACTCTGAAGTGGTATGCATCCTTGTCATCCCATGAGGTTTGGTAGTGACTTGATCTGAAGTTTCATGATCACTATCATAAGCTTCCACTTCAATTGGTGTAGGTGCCACAGGAACAACTCCCTGTGCCCTGCCACACACTAGTTCAAGAGACAGTTCAATAACCTCATCAAGTCTCCACCATCCTCCCACTCAATTCTTTCGAGAGAAACTTTTCCTCAAGAAAAGACTCGATTCCAGAAACAATCCCTTATTGCTTTCGGATCTGAGACAGGAGGTATACCCAACTGTTTTTGGGTGTCCTATGAAGATGCATTTATCCGCTTTGGGTTCGAGTTTATCAGCCTGAAACTTTTCACATAAGCGTCACAGCCCCAAACTTTTAAGAAACGACAACTCAGGTTTCTCCAAACCATAGTTCAAACGGTTTCGTCTTAACGGAATTACATGGTGCCCTATCAAAGTGAGTGCGGTTGTCTCTAATGCCTAACCCATGAACGATAGTGGTAATTCAATAAGAGACATCATGGTACGCACCATATCCAATAGGGTGCAACTATGATGTTCGGACACACCATCACACTATGGTGTTCCAGGCGGTATTAGTTGTGAAACAATTTCCACAGTGTCTTAATTGTGTGCCAAACTCGTAACTCAGATATTCATTTCTATGATCATATCATAGACATTTTATCCTCTTGTCACGAAGATCTTTCAACTTCACCCTGAAATTACTTGAACCTTTCAATAATTCAGACTCGTGATTCATCAAGTAAATATACTCAACATCTACTCAAATCATCTGTGAAGTAAGAACATAACGATATCCACTACACGCCTCAGCACTCATTGGACTGCACACATGAAAATGTGTTACTTCCAACAAGTTTCTTTCTAGTTCCATTTTACTGAAAACGAGGCTTTCAGTCATCTTGCCCATGTGGTATGATTTGCATGTCTCAAGTGATTCAAAATCAAGTGAGTCCAAACGGTCCATTTGCATGGAGTTTCTTCATGCATATACACCAATAGACATGGTTCCCATGTCTCAAACTTTTCAAAATGAGTGATCCCAAAGATCCATCAACATGGAGCTTCTTCATGCGTTTTATACCGATATGACTTACGTGGCAGTGCCACAAGTAGGTGGTACTATCATTACTATCTTATATCTTTTGGCATGAACATGTGTATCACTACAATCGAGATTCAATAAACCATTCATTTTAGGTGCAAGACCATTGAAGGTATTATTCAAATAAACAGAGTAACCATTATTCTCCTTAAATGAATAACCGTATTGTGACAGACATAATCCAATCAAGTCTATGCTCAACGCAAACACCAATCTCGATGGTAGAGGGAGTGTGCGATGCTTGATCACATCAAGCTTGGTAAAAACTTCCAACACATATTGCCAGCTCACCTTTAGCTAGTCTCCGTTTACTCTGCAGCTTTTTATTTCGAGTTTACTAACATTTAGCAACCGAACCGGTATCCAATACCCTCGTGCTACTAGGAGTACTAGTAAAGTACACATTGTAATGCATATCCAATATACTTCTGTCGACCTTGCCAGCCTTCTCATCTACCAAGTATCTAGGGTGGTTCTGCTTCAGTGACTGTTCCCCTTATTACAGAAGCACTTAGTCTCGGGCTTGGGTTCAACTTTGGGTTTCTTCACTAGAACAGCAACTGATTTGTTGTTCCATGAAGTATCCCTTTCTTGCCCTTGCCCTTCTTGAAACTAGTGGTTTTACTAACCATCAATGATTGATGCTCCCTTTTGATTTCTACTTTCACGGTGTCAAACATCGCGAATATCTCAAGGGTCATCATATATGTCCCTGATATATTATAGTTCATCATGAAGCTCTAGCAGCTTGGTGGTAATGACTTCGGAGAAACATCACTATCTCATCTGGAAGATCAACTCCCACTCGATTCAAATGATTGTTGTACTCAGACAATCTGAGCACAAGCTCAACAATTGAGCTTTTTCTCCCTTAGTTTGCAGGCTAAGAAAATCGTCGGAGGTCTTACACCTCTTGACGTGGGCACGAGCCTGAAATCCCAATTTCAGCCCTCGAAACATCTCATATGTTCTGCGATGTTTCAAAAATGTCTTTGGTGCCTCAATTCTAAACCATTTAGCATTACGCACTGAACTATCATGTAGTCATCAAAACGTGTATGTCAGATGTTCGCAACATCCACAAACGACGTTCGAGGTTCAGCACACTGAGCGGTGCATTAAGGACATAAGCCTTCTATGAAGCAATGAGGACAATCCTCAGTTTACGGACCTAGTCCGCATAATTGCTACTATCATCTTTCAACTAAATTTTCTCTAGGAACATATCTAAACAGTAGAACTGAAGCACGAGCTACGACATAATTTGAGAAGACCTTTTGACTATGTTCAGGATAATTAAGTTCATCTTATGAACTCCCACTCAGATAGACATCCCTCTAGTCATCTAAGTGATTACATGATCCGTGTCCGATCATCACGTGAGACGGACTAGTCATCATCGGTGAACATCTTCATGTTCATCGTATCTACCATACGACTCATGCTCGACCTTTCGGTCTCTTGTGTTCCGAGGCCATGTCTGTACATGCTAGGCTCGTCAAGTTAACCTAAGTGTTTCGCATGTGTTCCGAGGCCATGTCTGTACATGCTAGGCTCGTCAACACCCGTTGTATTCGAACGTAAGAATCTATCGTACCCGATCATCATGTGGTGCTTCGAAACGACAAACTTTCGCAATGGTGCACAGTTAGGGAGAACACTTCTCTTGAAATTTTCGTGAGGGATCATCTTATTTAAGCCACCGCCGTTCTAAGAAAATAAGATGTATAAACATGATAAACATCACATGCAATCAAATAGTGACATCATATGGCCAATATCATATTGCTCCTTTTGATCTCCATCTTCGGGGCTCCATGATCATCATCATCACCGGCATGACACCATGATCTCCATCATCATGATCTCCATCATTGTGTCTCCATGAAGTTGTCTCGCCAACTTATTACTTCTACTACTATGGCTACCGATTAGCAATAAATTAAAGTAATTACATGGCGTTGTTCAATGACACGCAGGTCATACAATAAATAAAGACAACTCCTATGGCTCCTGCCGGTTGTCATACTCATCGACATGCAAGTCGTGATTCCTATTACAAGAACATGATCAATCTCATCCATCACATATCATTCATCACATTCTTCTTGGCCATATCACATCACATAGCATACCATGCAAAAACAAGTTAGACGTCCTCTAATTGTTGTTTGCATGTTTTACGTGGCTGCTATGGGTTTCTAGCAAGAACGTTTCTTACCTACGCAAAAACCACAACGTGATATGCCAATTGCTATTTACCCTTCATAAGGACCCTTTTCATCGAATCCGATCCGACTAAAATGGGAGAGACAGACACCCGCCAGCCACCTTATGCAACTATTGGATGTCAGTCGGTGGAACCGGTCTCACGTAAGTGTACGTGTAAGGTTGGTCCGGGCCGCTTCATCCCACGATTCCGCCGAATCAAGATAAGACTAGTAACGGCAAGATAATTGACAATATTGACGCCCACAACTACTTTGTGTTCTACTCGTGCATAGTAACTACTCATAGACCTAGCTCTGATACCACTGTTGGGGAACGTAGCAGAAATTTAAAATTTTCTACGCATCACCAAGATCAATCTATGGAGTAATCTAGCAACGAAGGGAAGGAGAGTGCATCTACATACCCTTGTAGATCGCTAAGCGGAAGCATTCAAGTGAACGGGGTTGATGGAGTCGTACTCATTGTGATCCAAATCACCGATGATCCTAGTGCCGAACTGACAGCACCTCCGTGTTCAACACACGTACAACCCGGTGACGTCTCCTACGCCTTGATCCAGCAAGGGGAGAAGGAGAGGTTGGGGAAGACTCCATACAGCAGCAGCATGATGGCGTGGTGGTGGTGGAGGAGCGTGGTACTCCAGCAGGGCTTCGCCAAGCACCACAAGAGACGAGGAGGGAGAGGGGTAGGGCTGCGCCAAGAAGGAGATTGAATCGTGTCTATGGCAGCCCAAAACCTCAAGTATATATAGGGGGAGGGGAGGGGCTGCGCCCCCACCTAGGTTTCCACCCCTAGGGGTGGCGGCCAGCCCTAGATCCCATCTAGGGGGGGCGGCCAAGGGGGGAGAGAGGGGGGCGCACCACTAGGTGGGCCTTAGGCCCATCTGAGCCTAGGGTTTGCCCCCTTCCACTCTCCCTTGCGCCTTGGGCCTTGTTGGGGGGGGGGGGCGCACCAGCCCACCTGGGGCTGGTCCCCTCCCACACTTAGCCCATGCAGCCCTCCGGGGCTGGTGGCCCCACTTGGTGGACCACCGGGACCCTCCCGGTGGTCCCGGTACATTACCGATAAACCCGAAACTTTTCCGGTGACCAAAACAGGACTTCCCATATATAAATCTTTACCTCCGGACCATTCTGGAACTCCTCGTGACGTCCGGGATCTCATCCGGGACTCCGAACAATATTCGGTAACCACGTATATCTATTCCCTATAACCCTAGCATCATCGAACCTTAAGTGTGTAGACCCTACGGGTTCGGGAAACATGCAGACATGACCAAGACACCTCTCCGGTCAATAACCAACAGCGGGATCTGGATACCCATGTGGGCTCCCACATGCTCCACGATGATCTCATCAGATGAATCACGATGTCAAGGACTTAATCAATCCCGTATACAATTCCGTTTGTCTAGCGGTACGATACTTGCCCGAGATTCGATCGTTGGTATCTCGATACCTTGTTCAATCTCGTTATCGGCAAGTCTCTTTACTCGTTCCGTAACACATCATCCCATGATCAACTCCTTGATCATATTCTGCACATTATGATGATGTCCTACCGAGTGGGCCCAGAGATACCTCTCCGTTTACACGGAGTGACAAATCCCAGTCTCGGTTCGTGCCAACCCAACAGACACTTTCGAAGATACCTGTAGTGTACCTTTATAGCCACCCAGTTACGTTGTGACGCTTGGCACACCCAAAGCACTCCTACGGTATCCGGGAGTTGCACAATCTCATGGTCTAAGGAAATGATACTTGACATTAGAAAAGCTTTAGCATACGAACTACATGATCTTGTGCTAGGCTTAGGATTGGGTCTTGTCCATCACATCATTCTCCTAATGATGTGATCCCGTTATCAACGACATTCAATGTCCATGGTCAGGAAACCGTAACCATCTATTGATCAACGAGCTAGTCAACTAGATGCTTACTAGGGACATGGTGTTGTCTATGTATCCACACATGTATCTGAGTTTCCTATCAATACAATTCTAGCATGGATAATAAACGATTATCATGAACAAGGAAATATAATAATAACTAATTTATTATTGCCTCTAGGGCATATTTCCAACAGGTGGGACGTGCGGACGACTTCTTTCTTCATCAATAGCAGTACGCACAGGACCTGCTTGAGCGGGCAGGCATGCTTAACTGCAAACCTGTCCCCACACCTATCGACACGAAGGCCAAGGTTTCTGCTCTTGACAGCTCGCCAGCGCCAGATGTTGCGTTTTACCGCTCCATCGTGGTAGCTCTCCAGTACTTGACGCTTACTCGGCCGGATCTGTAGTACGCCGTTTAGCAGGTGTGCCTCCACATGCACGCTCCTTGCAAAGCTCGCTGGAACCTAGTGAAGCAGATCCTTCGGTATATTCGTGGCACTACGACTTTGGTCTTATGTTGACAGCCTCGCCCTCGACTGACCTCGTTGCCTACAGTGATGCTGACTGGGCTGGTTGTCCGGACACACGACGCTTCACCTCTGGCTACTACGTCTACCTCGGACCCTCACTCATGTCGTGGTCGTCCAAACGACAACCCACGGTATCCCACTCCAGTGCCGAGGCTGAGTATCGTGTTGTGGCCAATGTTATCGCTGAGTGCTCGTGGATTCGGCAGCTACTCTAGGAGTTGCTCCTTGACATGTCGACGACCACCATTGTCTACTGTGACAATGTCTCTGCGGTCTACCTCTCCGCCAACTCAGTTCATCATCGTCGCACGAAGCACATTGAGATTGACATCTACTTCGTGCGTGAGCAGGTGGCTCTTGGACGCATCCG
Source organism: Triticum aestivum (assembly GCF_018294505.1). Lineage (NCBI taxonomy): Eukaryota > Viridiplantae > Streptophyta > Magnoliopsida > Poales > Poaceae > Triticum > Triticum aestivum. Next base: position 343,468,434 of record NC_057800.1, on the reverse strand, counting down.
CCTACTTCACGTTCCCACCGCTCAGCAGTTCGCCGATGTCATGACTAAGGAGTTACCGATGCCTACATTTGAAGAGTTTCGGTCCAGTCTATGCATCATAGGTGACGATCGACTGCGCGAGGGGGGGGGGGGTTGAACATAATATGTAGGCCTACACGCACGTATATGGCTAGCATAATCTCCTACCGGCCCCGCCTCTACTTTCCTTGTACAGATGAGGCTGAGGGCTACACTTGTACATATATACGTGTGTTCTACACCCGATCAATATTGAGAGTTGCATTGCCTTCCAACATACTCGTCTCAGATATGAGCCGGATATAAGAAGTGCCGGTCAGTCCGAGCGTTTGCCCCGGCTATGAAAAGCCCTATTGGGTGGCCAAAACTCGTTCGGACACTGACCAGACAGGCCCGTCTGGGTGTTTGGGTGTCGGTATGACACCATCCAGTTGGAGATGCTCTAATTTACTCTTTGGTTGGCTTGGGTTTTGAGCAGCGGAAGGCTCCTCCGTTCTTTGCCTCTCGCTATCTCCCTCTGCTTTTGCTGCCTCTTTTCTCACCACCAGCGCACCGCACCGCACCACGCCACGCCTTTGGCTTTGGTTCTTCCCCACCCGCCCACTTTTTTTTTCGAGGGTACGCCAATGGCGTACCTTAGCTTTATAGAAGGGAGAGAGATATGTACAAGAGTTTACAAAGAGCCGGCTGGGCTACAGCCAGCCCGACCGAGCCACCACTCCACGCACACACTACTCGACTACTCTAACATACATTGCTCTCCAAAAGCTCCTGCCGTGGCCCACATCCTCAACTCATCAAAGATCGTGTCCACCGTGCCTTGTTCACTCTTGATCTGGCCCGAACCAAACACCCTCGCATTCCTTTGTTTCCATAACGTCCAGCAGATGAGCATGACAAAAGAATCAAACTCCTTTCTAGCGTGCTTTAGAAACCGCTTTCTAGTGTCCGACCACCAATGCGCCAAACCGGAATCGTATGTTGGGCAAAGCTCCGTGGGCAATCCCATCCTAAGAATGCAAGTGAACCAAACTTGCCTCGAGAACACGCATTGCAGCAAAATGTGATCCACCGTGTCCTCCTCTTGATCACAAAGAAAGCATTGGGAAATTTGATCTTGTAGGTTATGCCTCACTCTTCTGTCGGAAGTCCATAGCCGGTATTGGACTGCTAGCCACATGAAGATTTTGCATGCCAGAGGGGCCCAGCACTTCCAAATAGCTCCAAAGGAGTGGAATCTAACTCCTCCCTCGCATAACATCTTGTACGCAGAGGATGCAGTGTACGTTCCCGACGCATTCCAAGCCCAAATCGGACTGTCCTCGGACTGCTCATCCAGATGCACCTCCTCAAGTATCTCCCAAAGGCCTATAAATTGGGTAAGGCCTTCTGTACATAAGTCACCGATCACATCATGCATCCATGAGTGCATGTCAAGTGCCTCTCGAACACGTCTCCTGTTGGCCACTTGCGTACGAACCGACTTTGCCACCAACGGAGCGACCTCTGCAATGGTAGCACCCTGGATCCATCTATCCTTCCAGAACAATGTTTTGTCCCCATCACCAACTCTCCATTTCACCAAGCTACTGAACACTTGCGCAACCGACTTGTCCGCAACTAAAGAAAGCCCTTGCCACGGCCTGGAGGGGTCCGTGCGCCTGAGCCATTCCCACCTCAACCTTAGAGCAATGCCATGTTTGTGTAGATCAATGACGCCTAGCCCTCCCATGAGCTTCGGCCTACATACTCTCGCCCAAGCTACAACACATTTACCTCCCTTGATTTCCTCGGTCCCGGCCCAGAAGAAGGCCCTACATCCTTTGTCCACTTTGTCAAGAGCCCATTTTGGCGCTTCCGCAACCATAAGGTGGTGGGTGGCCCGTGCTCTCATGACCTGGTTGACGAGAACCAGCCTGCCTGGTCTAGTCACCAAGCCCCTTTGCCATCCTGGCAACATGTGGAGGGCCGCGTCCACCATAGGCTGCCATTCCGATCTTTTCAACTGCCATATACTCAACTGCAACCCAAGGTACTTACAAGGGAAGGTGGCAAGCTTCCAGGGCAGCGCCGATTTCACAATATCCTCATCCTCCGGCTCTGCCCGAATCAAAATAGCCGCAGATTTAGCAAAATTTACTCTCAGTCCAGAGGCAACTCCAAAGATGGTAAGAGATTCTCTGACTAACGCCAGGTCCGGCCGTGTGGGTTTGATGAACAGGACCACATCATCGGCATATAATGACAGCCTCTGCACCGGGCTGCATCCAAGAATGCGACTCATAACTCCAGCTTCATGCGCCTTGATAATAATATGTGTAAGGATATCCATGGCTATAACAAAGAGAAAAGGGGAAATCGAATCCCCTTGCCTCAAACCTTTAGCATGCATGAACTTATCTCCCGCTTGCCCATTCACGATCACTCTTGAGCTAGCCGTCGTAAGCATGGTGGCAATCCAAGAAATCTACCGCTCTGAAAAGCCCTTAGCTCGCAACACTTGAAACAAGAACGGCCATGACAAAGAGTCAAAGGCTTTAGTGATGTCAAGCTTGAGCAGAACACCTTTGGCTTTCCTTTTGTGCATCATCCTCGCCACTTGTCTCACGAGCAGAAAATTGTCGTGCAAGCATCTCCCTTTTATGAAAGCTGACTGATTCACCTGGACAAGTTCTCCCATACGCGGCCTAAGCCTCGAGGTAAGAAGCTTGGATGCGATCTTGGGCATGCTATGCACAAGGCTAATCGGCCGGAAATCGAAGACAGAAGAAGCATCCGGGGACTTCGGCAAGAGAGTGATGAGGGCTTGGTTAAGCCTCCCAAAGCCCCTCCCATTTCCAATGAACAGCTTATGAATAGCGGCCATCAGATCCTCCTTGATCACTTCCCAGGATTTTTGAAAGAACAAACCAATGAACCCATCCGGACCCGGTGCTTTATCGGAGGGGAGATCCTTAATGACAGCCCACACTTCCTCTTCAGTAAATATCCGGTCCTGCTCCGATAAATCCACATGCGGGACTCCAAGCCCCTCCAAATCTAGCGAGTACTCTCTAGCAACGTCCTTGCCCAACAATTCCTTGTAGGCATTGTAGAAGGCTTCCTCCTTGCCTTTCTGATCCGTGATGGTGCGCCCTTCCATGTTCAAGGACGGTATATAGTTTTTCATCCGCCTCCCATTCGCCACCAAGTGGAACAAGCGTGTGTTAGCATCCCCTTCTTGAAGCCAAGCGATTCTAGACCTTTGTCTCGCAATGGTCCTTTCTAAAGATGCCAGCCCAAGCACCCGTTGCTTCAGAGTTCTTCTGAGCCATCTCTCCTCCTCCGTGAGCCTACGGTTCTCCATGGCGCAGTCGAACCGCAAGATAACAATGTTTGCAATGGCGATCTGCAACTTGATATTACCGATCTCTCTTTGCCCCCAAGAGGCAAGGGCTCTAGCCGTGTTGCGAAGTAACACATCCAACCTCAAGAAAGGATCCATAATATCGGGGTCGCAAACCCACGCCTCCTTTACGGTATCCAAAAAACCTTCCATTTTAACCCAAAACTTCTCAAAGCGGAACCTCTTTTTATAATGCATTGGCTCATGGAGTGTGAGATGTAAGGGGCAATGATCTGAATGCTCCGTGGACAGGGCTTGCAACAAGAAATCCGGGTGATCTATCTCCCAATCCACGGATACGAACGCGCGGTCGATCTTGGTAAGCGTGGGCGTCTCCCTTTCGTTGCTCCACGTGAACTTTCGCCCATGCAAAAATAGCTCCTTGAGCGCGTTGTTATCCACGAAACACTTGAATTTCCCCATCATTCTCCGGTCTAAATTGGAATTATTCTTATCCGCCGCATATAGAATAAGGTTAAAGTCTCCAACCACGAGCCAAGGCCCCGGACAGAGCGATCTTCTTTCCGAGAGCTCGTTCAGGAAATTGATTTTATGTTCATCCTCTTGCGGCCCATATACTACGGTAAGCCACCAAGGTGTCCCCTCCTTCGGCGAGACAAACCCCGTGATGCAATGAGAGTCATTGACAAAGTTAGTAACCAACACCCGTGCGGTGTCCCAAGCAACAAAGATGCCTCCTCTCGTCTCCGACGCCGGTAGATAGGTGAAACCATCATAGTTAGGCCCCATGCATTGCAGGATTACATAGATGTTCACTACCTCTAGCTTGGTTTCTAAAATACATACAATCGCCGCGTTCACCGAGTCAACAAAACCTCTAAGGGCCTTCCTCTTGGTCGGGTTGTTAAGGCCTCTGACGTTCCAACACACCAACTCCATAGCGTTGACGGACATCAGAAAATTGATGACTCCAACACCGTCACCACCCTCGACGCTACTGCGCCATGACTGGCACCTCCATACCTGCCTCCCCTGCTAGATTGAGGGGTATAGCCTTCCCAAAAATGGCCGCGATGGCCCTCAGCTGTGGCTCTTGCAGTGGTGAATCGAACACCATACGAAGCTGACCTAGCGCGTCCTCAGAGACGGCCAGATCCTCACAATCAAAGCCTAGAGTTTTAAGAAGCACTGTTTCAGCTGCCGAAGCCTTTGTCTTCCTAGTTCCACCAGAACAAACAGACCGGGTCGTGCGTCGAGGCGTGAAAGGATCTTGACCGGTCCGAACTCCTCTAAGCCCTTCGAACTCTCTGAGTAGAGGCGGCGCAAGTTTCTTCAGCAGCCCGGCGCAAAAGGTTTTGATATTGCCCAGTGCAGCGATCTCCTTGACCGAAAGGTTTCCTTCCTGGAGGTGCAACGAGCCATCCGCACAAGCAGCCAACTCAGGCGTAGAAACGCACAGGCTCCTCTCCCCGCATGCAGCGTACGTGGTCACGTCGTTGCATGCAACAGTGGGCGTCGACTCCTGTAGATCAGGCCCCACCACCGGCGAATCAACCAGCCTCTCCACCTCTCCTGTCTCCATCTGTGTCTGCATCAGATCCCGGACCGGGGCCCATCCGGCTGTCGCCTTGTCGGGCACCAGAAGCTGCAACCCCACTTCCTCGACCCTAGTGCCCTCCTGGGCCACCTCTATGCCTTCCGACTCGCCCTGATTGGCTGGATCCAAAACCTCGATCCTCCTCGAAGCAGCAGCCGCCTCGGGATCCACTGGGTCCCTCCCGCCAGCCCTTGGTGAAATTGCCTCCTCTGGAGCTTTATCCACCGGTACAGTCGCCTCGGGATCCGCCGCGGACCGGTCCAAGAGCGAAGCCTCGGAATTGGCTCGGCCCCGCTCCAGGGCCCCTCCATGGTCAAAAGCCACCTGCTCCTCCCTGTCCCTGACAACAGCGGCCGGATTTTCTGTGGCACTTGCCATCCTCCCTGGATCAACTGTGGCCACCAACGCGGCCTCTACAGTCCGCGGCCCGCCATCGCCAACCCTGGTTGCCACCGTGGTGACCACCGGCGCATGCATCCTCACCGCAGCGCCCTGCGCCATGGGCGGGATTCTCCAGTCAGACGGACCAATCCGCCCCAACAGGGCACGCATGTAGGAGCCGCCGTGCGCCCCGTTGCCCTGAGCGCCTCCCCGCCGATCACGGACACCTCTCGACCACGGCAGCACTCTCCACTCGCCCCTGCCAAAGAAGTCACCGGAATCATCGGGCAACCCACTCTGACCGCTACCATCGGAGCTTGGCGGCCTCAGCCAGCGCTCCGGGCCTTCGTGATCGCGAACTCTGCCGATGTGAATCAGGATCTTGTACTCAAGCAGCGCACGGGACGTGGGTAATCTCGCCGCCGGTCCTCCAACCATCTCCGGCTCCGGCACCCATAACCTCCTATCTGCAGGCACCTCGTCTGGATCCACGCACCAGGCCCTAACCTTGAACAAAGACAAGTCTTCCCTATTCTCAGTCTCCGGCGCCAAGCTTTCCACCAAGCATGACGAGCCCAGAAGCTCCGCCGCCGTCTCGGACGTCCAAGCGTGGGAGGGGATACCTTCGATCATAAGATCAACCTGCGTCCTCATCACCCTCGACACCGCCTGCGCTTGCTTGAGCCATGGCTTGACAAACAGCTTAAAGTAGCCATGCTCGACCGTCCCCGCCGCCAACGCCTTGTTCCGCAACTCCGGCGACTCGAACACCACCAGAAAGTCCTCGGGATGAAACTTCAGAACCGAAAAACGGTGGCGCGGGATGCGCAGCTCCACCGACAGTGCCTCCGCAGCCTCCTGGCAAGAAACCGCTGGCCTAGTGCCGCCCACGTAGGCCACCACCGCCAGCCTCAGGCGCCGCTCAAGATCCTCCATCTCCGGCGTACGGCGAAGAACGCAGACACCACCAGAAGTAGCCGCGGCTGCAACCGACGCTTGCACAGACCCCACAGGTGCGATGGCGACCGGGACTGGCGAGGATCTCTCCAAAGGAGCGATCTGCCTAGCCACCGGTGCCAGCCTGCCCGCTGGTCCGGCCTGCGTGGACGGCTGCGAAGCCCTTGCTACCTTGGCCACCGCCTCACGCCGGAGATCCTCCTCAGCCCTGGGGCTCCGAGGTCTCTTGCACGCCGTAGATATGTGGCCTTCCACACCACATCGAATGCACAGGGGGGGGGGGGACCAGCAGTCTTCACGGCGATGCCCCTCACGAAAACAGCTGAAGCAGAGACCGAAGAGGTCGGCCGGGATCTCCCTCCTCTCCGGCGACGACGCCGGCGAACGTGGGGAGCGCGACCTGACGCCACCCAACGCCGCCTGCTGCCGAAGCGCCCGCCTTTTGCGCCACAGCGCCTTGCGCGACGGCCCCGGCTTGCGCCACGGCAGAGCGGGAGCCGCCTCCTGCGCCGCCGGCGCGCCTCCGGCACCGGTGGAGAAACCCTCGGACCCCGACGAGCCAGACAACCCAAGACCGGAGACGATAGGCTGGAGCTTGGAAGACACAGATGCCGGGCTCGCAGATCCATCCGCCATGGCAAGAGACGAGAAGCGAGGGAAAGCACCAGACCTAGAGTCCGCCGGGGAAGGGGGGACGCCGGGGCCGGAGTGGCCGCCGGCGTGGGGGGAGAGGAGGAGGGTGGACGCCGGGGCCGGAGTGGCCGCCGGCGAAAGGGAGCGCTGGGGGTTTCGGAGCTGAGTGACAATCGAACACAGAAAAAGATAGAGAACCACCCACCCGCCCACTTAACTCCTAAGCAAATGCCCCTCCTCCCCGCCTATAAATTGCGTCCCTCTTCCAAGCCCCAATTCCCTTTTCCCTCTCTCTCTCTCTCTTCTCCCGTCTCTGGAAGGACTTGGATTCTTTCTTTCCTCGCAGCAGCAACGCCACGCTGCTGCTCTTACTTCCTGTTGACCACAACCACCCTGCTCCCGCCTTTCAAGTTTGAACCCTCTTTGCTTGGCATCTACCACCTTTAGTTCCCTGTGCCTTGGAGATTCTGTGTGAAAGTCTGATCATACAAGATCTACCATCTAGCTTAGTACTACTCTGTTGGAATCCTTGCGACGAAACCTAGCTGTTCAGGGCGATACTCTGCTGAAATTTCCAGTCAGAAACCCCCTTGTTCAGGGCGTCACTCTGCCGAAATTTCCTGTCGGAAAACCTTGCAATCAAGGGCAACACCCTGCTCAAATATTTTCCCCGAGAATTCTCGCTTGGTCAGGAGAAACTCTGTCCGATTTCACAGTAAGAAACCTTGGTTTTTGAGGGGAGACTCTGCCGAATTTTTCTCTTGACCAGCTCTGCTTGTATGCCGCTGCTTTTATGATAACATCCACCGTCCTCGTCCAGTCCTTCTCCGTCGTCTTCCTCTACTGGTTCTACGTCTTCTCATAATCAACCAACCCCGGTTAAACCAGAGAGTTCACCTGCTTATTGTATATTGTTTTAAATATTTGTTGGTGTAAGAAACAAAGTAAAGTAATCAAGTGGTGTAAGGAAATGGCCTCTCCCGGTCCCGGCACGGCGTCTACCGTCACGTCGTCGTCGGCCGGCTCGGAGGCGACACGGGCGCCGCCTGCGGCGCTGACGGAGGAGAGGAACCGCAAGCGCAAGGAGTCGAACCGGCTATCCGCGCAGCGGTCGCGCGCGCGCAAACTGCTGCAGGTGGACGAGCTGGAGGCGGAGGCGGCAGCGCTGCGCGCCCGGAACTGCGCCGTGGCAGCGGCTGCACAGGAGGCCGCGCGCCGGTGCGCGGTCGTTCAGGCCGAGAACGAGCTCCTGCATGCGCGGGCGCTGGAGCTGGGCGCGCGCCTCGAGTCCCTCGCCGAGCTGATCCAGTACATGGACGCGGCCGCCGCCATGGGTGCTTCCTCCATCCCGCTCGCCGGCGTCAACGGCAACGCCTTGCCCCAGCAGCCGATCCTGCAAACGGAGTTGTACTGCAACTACTCCTACTACTGCTAGCAGATCGCATCATGTTGGTTCCATGTAGTAGCTCTGTGTTGTCTACGCGTCTAGTATGTGCTTATGCTTTTCCTCCCAGCCGTCCCAGGTAGAGTAGTGTTATTTGGGTGGGCAGGGGCAAGGAAATTAAAGAGTGGTTGTACGTGTGTCGGCTGACTTTATAGTGTGACATCGACGGCAACGACAATATGTGTGGTTTATTGGATGCCCTCGTGGAACAAGCAACGCTATGTGATGTGTATTATTTTTCCTAAAGCTGTTATCACATCGCCTATCACTCTCCAATGGAGAAAAGAGTAATAACTGACCATGGGAAAAAGAAAGATGGACGGCTGCAAGTTGTGATTGTCGTACGTGGAAATGCATTATGCACGGAGAGCTTCACAAAGACGTTATGTATAATACGGCTGACAAGTGGCTTTCGCGACATCGGTGAACCTTAGGTGAGGGGATTTGCTAAACCCGGCTATAGATACTCTTAGGACCTGGATTCGCCCGTCAGATCACATCAGCGATGTGGCAATGATATAGGACCAAGCCATATGGAGGTCTGATCTTCAGGAATGAAAGGTGGATTTGAGAAAAAACATAAGGGTAAATCGAGAGAAACACGAGCGAAACACACAAATCAGCACACATAGATGCAATAAAAGAATACACACACACACACACACACACACACACACACACACACACATATATATATAATATATATATATATACTTGATCCAAATCATTTTAAAAAGAGATGGAACAAGATAGGATTGGTCACCAAGTCCTAAGACAAGGAAGACTTGATTTTCATGAAGGAATCTTTACCCGTATGTAGCCATAATACTACTCGGAGTCTCCCCCTCTCAGGATGCCTTCATCTTCATGAGGACCTATCTCCAATGTAGGAATCCACAAGGAAAGATATATGAGCTAAGCTCTATCGTTTGAGCTCTATCTTAGCTTACCTATCTTCAATGGAGGAATCCCATAAAGGAAGAACACATGCTATAGTGAAAACCATAAAAAAGATACTTTTCATAATTAATCTGATCCTTCCATCCAACGCTAGATGATGCTTTGCATAAATGAATGGGTTTTTTGTTTTACAGAAATAAGTAGGACAAGGAAAAAGTATCGAATTGGTTTAATTATTTAAGTTATTTTATATACATTGGCTTTTGTTTTATGCGGAGACTAACAAAAAAATCTATAGAAAATCAAGCAGGTCGGGGCAGAAGAAACGAAGGAAGATGCAAGGCGAACCTACTCTAATTTGATTAGAGATAGTTAATCATATGTACGTGGGATTTAGACCAAACGAAAGTATTCACATTTATAAACATCTCCACATCGATGGAACTGTTTGCTAGCGAAATGAATGATGTCATTAGAGTTGTGGACACAGTGATGTGCCACAAGTCCATGGATGTGTCGAGTAGAGGGTGAGCTACGTCGGAGGGACTCCAACCAACCACTCGTCGAAGAAATTCCTTCCTAATGATGATTGCAGGGACGATGGCTTCCCAACGGTCCTCTTGCTCCTCCGCCACAGCCTCACCCGCTGGGTTTTCGCTCCGAATCCCAACGGCCAGATAACGTCCCTCGGCCGACCACGGCTTCCGGTTCATCTGCTGCTCCCGGGGCGCCTCTCCCGGGCCGTTCCTGTCCTGCATCTGAAGACTTGGAGCCAGATGGCGATGGATGGATGGTGGTGCGGAATCGTCGTCCACAGCGCCGTTATGAAGATGCTCCCGCCGTTAAGCTCCAAGATGAAGCCAAGCATAGGATTCCCCGGTGACTGGTGGGGCTCTGCTTTAAATGCTTAGATCTTGGCCACATCAAGTTGGCGTGCACCGGTGATATACGCTGCCATAGCTGTTGGATCTCAGGACACATCGCGAGAGACCGCCCCTTCCCCGGCCGAGCTGCCCCCGATCCATCCAGATCCCGCCGTGCTCTACCTAAAATCGGCCCGCAACCGAGGCTGCCGCCGCCCGTGAGTTCTTTCTCTCGGCTGTCGCCCCCCCCCCCTCGCGACATGGCTCACTACCCCCCATTGGCCCGTGAGCGTTTCCCGGGTGAGGTGCTCACTCATGGGGATCCAGATCTAAGGCCGGCTCGGGGTGGAGGCGTCATCTCCCACACCGTGGGAATGGACGCCCTCGAGGCGGATTTCCGCAACCGTGCGCTCCACGCATCGGTGCAAGGCCGACGGCCTGCGGTCTCTCCGGAGGCGCTGGTGCAAGCTCTGGAGCAAGGCTGCGGGGTGGAGAGGCGACACCTCAGGGTGGAGGTCACCTATCCGACCGACTTCTTTATCTCCTTTGCATCCACGGCGGACTTCGACCGGGTGTTCCGCCAATTCGGCAAGATCTGATGCGCAGGGGCGCCCATCACCTTCTAGCGCTGGCACAAGAGTGCTCAAGCCTCGGGCGGCAAGCTTGAGTTTTTCTGCAAGATTGGTATTGAGGGTATGCCGGCGAGTGCCTGGGAGTGAGACTCGCTTAATCAGCTCATCAACAGACTCCAGGGTCAGCTGGACGAGATCCTTCCGCAAGATGACCGCTGGCAGGTAGACGTCACGGCCTGGATGCGCAACCCCTACGGCATCCCCAAGGTGTATGATCTGGAGATCCCCGAGCCGGCAGGCTTGCCCAATAAGGTGGACGTGGACTAGCTTACGGCGCGCGCCGCCGTCGGCCCCGCCCTCTGAGCGTCGGACCTTGATCCATCCGCTCACGATTCACGTGCTGGATGTGGTGGACCGCACGGTGCCATACCTGGAGCTCCATCCTAACTACGAGCCGGACAACGACGAAGACCTGACTAGGAGGCATGATTACTCCTGAAGCTGCTTCATGGGGCGGATCGATGAAGAAGGGTGGGGAAATGCTATCAGCTCTGGGGGACACCCCTTTGGCGGACCGGGCAGCTTGGGCATCACCGGTGATTGGGCAGCCAGAGGGGCAATGGCCACCTCGCTCCCGCAGGAGGTATGGAGCTCAGGCCCATGGCGGTCTCTCCAAGCGGTGCCAATGTCACCCGCAGGCTCCAGGGCGGCTTCGTACATGCCCATCGGCGCAGGCCGCTCCGTCGCCAGATCGACGGCTTCTACAGCGGTTGGCTCGATGGCGTTCGCAGACACCCCTGAAAACCTCTCTTCGACTGGGGCCACAGCGGTGGGCGCGGAGGCCGTGGGACGAACCCCAGACCACGGCTACAGCTTGGGGCATTGCGGCCCATCTCCACGGAGGCTCTCATTCAGCGTAGCGGTCGGCGACGGCTCTCAGCAGGATACGGAGGGGGGGGGCACTAACGGACCGGCGTGCGGCGCCTCACCTGTCTCGGGTGTGCTACACCTGCCGCTCAAGATGCTGGAGCCCACGGTGTTCCGGTCGGACGAGCAGGGGAGCATGGTGAGCACGCCCTTCACTACCCCCCTGCAGCCGGATCAGCTCCTGCCTCGGGTGGACGCGGCGTCTGCACCCATGGGGACAGTCGGCCCGCTGTCTGCCCCCGATGCTCTCCTGGCGGCGATCGGGGCTTCACCCAAGCCATCAATCCTGGGTCCCCGGCCGGCTGCCTCTACCCCTGCAAGGCACAAGAAGACGTTGCCGCCCAATTTCATGCCGCACAGGAGCGCGCGGATCTCCAAATTGAACGGTGGCACGCGCCAGGGGCCGGTCGAAAGGGCTCAACCCATCCTGCTGCGTAGTATGGGGGTGATCAAGGCGGAAGAGCACTTGTCTCTTGAAGCTCTCGATTCATACCTCAATCTGTTTGACGCGCCTCTGGCTCCTCAATGCATCAGGGCGGTGGCGGCCCTCTACGACCCTGACGGTGTGGCCTTCGACGAGCCGACTCACGAGGGGCTCTCTGCTTTCGAGCTGCTGGAGTGCGTGGAACCGTGTGGTGCATAGCTCTCATGTTGTTGCTGTGGGGCGCTTCCTTCACTGGACATGTCTCTTAGTATAGTGGTGTGGAATGTAAGGTGGCTGAGTAACCCGGCCAGGCGTAGTTCCATTTGTTTGTTCATGCAAACCTGTAATGCATCATTGATCTGCTTTCAAGAATCTAAGTTGTAGGAGGTAGACGTTCTAGTGGTCAATCAAACTCTAGGGTCTGGCTTTGATGGTTTTGATGCTCTTCCTGCGCAAGGCACTAGAGGAGGGATTCTGCTGGCTTGGAGATCGGACCGCTTGAGGATCTCGAATGTTCAGAAGAGGGAGTTCTCCATCTCGTCCACAATTACATCTTTGGCAAATGGCAAAGCCTGGCTGGTCACGTCTGTGTACGGGCCACAAGAGGACGGGGACAAGATGAGATTTCTGGAGGAAATCGAGCGTTTGGGGGAGCAGGTTCTGCTTCCATGGATAATTAACAGGGATTTCAACCTTGTCAGGCACGAGGATGAGCGAAGCAATGGGAGGGCCAACAGAAGACTGACGAACAAGTTTAGGCACTCCATTAACAAACTAGGATTTCATGACATGCGCCTTATGGGTAGGAAATTCACTTGGTGCAACGGGCAGGAGAGAACCATTATGGAAAAATTGGACAGGGTGTTGTTCAACAACGCCTGGGAGGACTTGTACCTAATCAGCGACATGTTGCCCTTGAGCTCCAATGTCTCTGACCATTGTCCGATGCTGCTTTCCTGTTCTTTGGACCGACCAAGAGCGTTCAAATTCAGATTCGAGAACTATTGGTGCAAATTGCCGGGGTTTCTTGAGGTGGTGAAAGGAGCTTGGGAAGAGGAGGTTTCCAGCACCAACCCGATGCATATTCTCAGTACGAAGCTTCAACGCATGGCCAAAGTGCTCCGGAGATGGGGTCAAAGGAAACAGAGTGCCTTCAACCTTCAGTTTCAGATTGCTAATGAAGTTATCCTCCGTTTGGACACAACGCAGGAGGCACTACCTCTGTCCACCAAAGAAAGGAAACTGAAGGCTTTTTTGAAAGGCAAGTGTCTGGCCCTCGCATCATTAGAAAGAATCAGGTTGAGACAGAGAGCCAAAATCAGAGATCTGAGAGAAGGGGATGCCAACTCCAAATACTTCCACCTCAAAGCTAATGGACGCATGAGGAAACACCTCATCCTTGCCTGCAATTGGGCGAGCGGGTGGCAACCTCAATGGATGAGAAGATGGATCTGACGCATGATTTCTATCATAGTTTGCTTGGTGTCCCTACTGCTAGGCAAATGAACTTAAACCTGGAGTGCCTAGGTCTTGGCAAGCTTTCTGCATCAGCAGCAGCACAGGACCGGGAGGCTCCTTTCTCCAGAGAGGAAATCAAGAAGGTGGTGAACGACATGCCCTCTGATCGAGCCCCGGGACCGGATGGATTTTCAGGGCTTTTCTACAAGTCATGCTGGGAGATCATTGAGGATGATTTTATGGCAGTATTGGAGGTGCTCCACTAGGGACACTTCTCTTCTTTTGGATGACTGAACACTTCCATTCTCACTCTCCTGCCAAAGAAAGCAGAATCAATGCAAATGTCGGATTTCAGGCCTATTAACTTAATTCATGGTGTGGCCAAGATTTTTGGCAAGGTTCTGGCAAGATGCCTAGCCCCGCTGCTGCCGGGGATCATATCCAGAGCGCAAAGCGCATTTGTCTCCGACAGAAGCATTCACGAGAACTTCAAGTTCGTGAGGAACGAGGCCAGAGCCTTGCACCGGAAGAAGAAATCATCAGTTTTGATGAAGATTGATATATCCAAAGCGTTCGACTGTCTATAATCGGAATTTCTCTTGGATATCTTCAGATTCAGAGGTTTTGGTAACATGTGGTGCTCCTGGATATGCTGTCTTCTGTGCTCGGCATCCTCGGTTCTCATCAACGGCGAAACCAGTGCTCCGTTCGCCCTGGGGAAGGGGGTCAGGCAGGGAGACTCCTTGTCGCTGACACTCTTCATTCTGGCCATGGACGCGCTGCAAGGCATGATTGATTGGGTCGGGCACAATAATCTGCTGGCTAGCCTTGGTTTGGACAACAGAATCCCGTGGGCCTCTATCTTCGCTGATGATGCAATATTGTTTTTCACTCCAGCGCAGTCTAACCTACTGGTGATCTCAGCCATGCTGCAGCTTTTTGGGGAGGCCTCGGGTCTGAAGATTAATTTTGCCAAAAGCTCCATCACTTGCATCAGTTGTGAGGAGGAACGGACTGGGGAGATTGCGGAATTCTTTGGATGTCAGCAGACTGGCTTTCCCATAAGATACCTGGGACTACCATTATCAATCTACAGATTAAAGAGACAAGGCATACTCCCACTGATTGACAGATTTTCTAGTAAGATGAAAGGATGGAAGCCCAAGCTTCTGGCCCCTGCTGGAAGACTAGCCTTGACGAGTTCGGTGCTTATGTCCCTACCGATTCACTTTCTGACTTTCTTTGCGCTTCCGGTCTGGGCGCTCAAGATCATAGACAGGAGATGCAGAGGCTTTGTGTGGAAAGGAGAGGAGGATATCAATGGTGGGCACTGTTTTGTCCCATGGGCCCGCATATGTAGACCAAAGGAATGGTGGGGTCTCGGCCTTCTCAACTTGACAAATTTTGGGATGGCACTTAGATGTTGCTGGAAGTGGCTCGGATGGAATCCTGAGACTAGACCATGGCAATTTCTTTCTGATCAGCAGGACAAAGATTCCGCGGCCATGTTCGATGCTGCAAATCGGGTGGTGTTGGGGTACGACACAGTTGCAAAATTCTGGACTGATAATTGGGCCGCGGGAGGCAGGAGTATCTCGGCCTTGGCCCCTGCCCTGTTTTCCTACGTTAAAGACTCCAAACTCTCAGTTAAAGAAGGATTGCACAATCACAGGTGGATTAGGGACATTAGAGGTGGTCTGTCTATGCAGACACTAGCGCAATACTTAGCGGTGTGGGATATCGCCCAGGCCACCACTCTTTCGGATGAAACGGAGGATCACCTCGTGTGGAGGCTGATGGAGCATCACTAGTTCACAGTGAGCAGCGCGTACATGATGTTCTTGATGGCCGGAATTCCTTTTGCCTGCAATAAGCCTATCTGGAAGTTGAAAGGTCCTCCTCGTTGCAAATTCTTCATGTGGTTGATTATTCAAAGGAAGTGCCTAACGGCAGATAATCTTCAGCGACGAGGGTGGCCATCCAATGAAGTCTCTCCGCTTTGCTTGATACATCTCGAGGACTGCACGCATCTATTTCTGCAGCTTCATGCAGCAACTCTGGATGGCGTTCCAGGGGTGGACGGGTGCTCCCTCCCCTACGTCGGCAAGCAGCTTTGAGTGCTCCGAGGCATGGTGGCTAGAGGCGAGAAAAGCAATCCCAAATCATGTGCGTCGAGACTTTGAGACCATTGTCATACTCATACATTGGAGGATCTGTAAGGAGCGGAATGCTCGAATCTTCCAGCAGACGGCTTGTAATGTTGACATGGTACTAGACCTCGCTAGGGGGGACTTAGGTGTTTGGAGATCTGCGGGGTGTGTTGCAGACTTGGTAGCTGATTTCCTCCGTAGTTGTCTTCGTCAGCCCCGCGGTGCTTGGGGCTAACGCTTGTACTAACAGTTCATGTCTCCTGAACTGTGAGACTCCTTTGTGATGCTTCCTTTCCTCTAATAAAGATCAACCCTCGGCCCTTCGATGTGCGACAAGTCCAGACTGCGTGCATTAAGCGTACTCATTACCATTGTTGGTGGCCGGCATATGCTGGGAATCTAATGCTAGTTGGAAGATATGTTTTACACACAGCTTATCATTGATACAATGGTTACAATATATACACCGAGATTACAACAGCCCGAGCTATGCTCAAGGGCGACGTGCGTAACAGACGCACGAAGAGAGGAGCGTCGTGGGAGCGATCCGGTGCAGCCGTAGGACTCGGTCAGGAGGGTGCAGTCTTGGCCGTAGGAGCCGTTTTCCAACAGCCCCCCGCAGTTGAAACGGGATCGGTGATGACATTGAGGCTGGACCTGAACTCGAGGAAGACGCTCGTCGGCAATCCTTTCGTGAACACGTCAGCAAACTGGGAGGACTACGGTACATGAAGGACGCGGACATCGCCGAAGGCCACGCGGTCACGAACGAAGTGAAGATCGATCTCCACATGCTTCGTGCGTTGGTGCTGGACGGGATTGGAGGAGAGATACGTGGCAGAGATGTTGTCGCAGTAAACGATGGTCGCACGCGCCGGGGGGCGGCCGATCTCCTGCAGAAGTTGGCGCAGCCAACACGATTCCGCAACCGCGTTGGCGACGGCCCTGTATTCAGCTTCGGCGCTCGAGCGCGACACGGTTGCCTGTCGTTTCGAGGACCAGGAAATGAGGTTGTCGCCGAGGTACATGAAGTAGCCGGAGATGAAGCATCCGGGGCGAGAGCCTATGCAGTCCAGTCTCGTTGGCGACGGCCCTGTAGACCGGCGTGTGTCAGGGCACCCCGCCCAATCAGCATCTGTATAGGCCACAAGCTGCAACGAAGTGGAGGGGCGTAGGTGAAGCCCGAGATGCATGGTGCCACGGAGGTAGCGGAGGATGCGCTTGAGCAAGGCGACATGCGGTGTGCGAGGAGAGTGCATGACCAGGCAGAGCTGCTGGACTGCATAGGTGATGTCAGGGCGGGTCAGCGTGAGGTATTGGAGTGCCCCAGCGAGACTGCGAAAGAGAGAAGGATCCGGGGCGAGAGCGCCATCGGTGGCGGAGAGTTTGGCTTTGGTGTCGACGGGGGTGGCTATGGGTTTGCAATTGAGCATGGAGGCGCGGTCGAGAATTTCGAGAGTGTACTGCTGTTGCGAGAGAAAAAGCCCGCACGAGCTACGCTGCACGTTGATGCCAAGAAAATGGTGGAGAGCGCCGAGGTTGGTCATGGCAAACTCGGTGGTGAGCGCGGTGGTGAGGGAGGCTAGGAGCGCGGCGGTGCTGGCTGTGAGGATTATGTCGTCGACATACAGGAGGAGGTAGGCAACGGACGAGCCCCGCT
Organism: Triticum aestivum; assembly: GCF_018294505.1. NCBI lineage: Eukaryota > Viridiplantae > Streptophyta > Magnoliopsida > Poales > Poaceae > Triticum > Triticum aestivum. The sequence continues at coordinate 343,451,104 of NC_057800.1, read as the reverse complement.
GGAGAATGAACAGCGAGGAGTCGCTGCGCGAGGCCCGGAACCCCAGGGAGAGCAGGAACGTGGTGAACCGGTGGAACCAGGCCCGGGGAGCCTGTTTAAGCCTGTACAAGGACTTGTGGAGCTTGCACACGGCAGCGGGCCGCACGCTGTCGACGAAGCCGGCCGGTTGTTGACTGTAGACGACCTCGTCGAGCGTCCCGTTAAGGAACGCGTTCTTGATGTCGAGCTGGGTGATGGCCCAGTTGTTGCTGACGGCGACGCTCAAGATGACGCGGATGGTGGCCGGCTTGACCACCGGACTGAAGGTCTCGCCGTAGTCGACGCCGGGCTGCTGAGTGAAGCCTCGAAGCACCCTACGGGCCTTGTAGCGAGCGAGGGAGCCGTCGGGGTGGAGTTTGTGGCGGAAAATCCATTTGCCGGACACCAAGTTGACACCTGCGGGACAAGTAACCAAAGACCACGTTTTGTTTTGCACCAAAGCGTTAAATTCTTCAAGCATGGCATTATACCAGTTTGGGTCTTTGAGTGCAATTTTGTAGTTGGGAGGGATGGGGGAGATGGAGGGTGGTGCGGTGGTGATCGCCATGAGCTTACGTGGTTGGAGGAAGCCGGATTTAGCCCGCGTCCGCATGTTGTGAAGGTTTTTGGGAGGCGTGATCGGAACGGCACGAGGTGGTAGCGGGCGGGCAGGTGTATCTGGAGAGGACGGGGCAGGTTCGGTGGGATTGGAAGGGGACAGCGAGCTAGCTGGCGAGCGGGGATCGGGCGAGGCGGGCGCGCGATCTGAGGGGGATCCGCTGGGTCCCGGGTCCTTGGGCGGGGGCGAGGCAGGTGTGGTGGGCGCGAGATCCGGAGAGGATGCGCTGGTGGGATGGGACCCTGGGGTGAATCGGTCAGGACGAGGTGCGGGAATTGGTGGGGGGTGGGGATCGAGGGGGATCGGCTGGAAAGTGGGCGTGGGATCCGGTGTGGCCGGCGCGGGGCGATCGTTCGTGTGGCGTGGCGAGGGGGAATTAAAAGGAAAAATTGTCTCGTCAAAAACAATGTGCCGTGACGTGATGACACGATGGGTGTCTAGGTCGAGGCAACGGTAGCCTTTGTGTTCGAGGGGCATGCCCAGGAGCACACAGCGAACCGATCGCGGCGCGAGTTTGTGAGGCATGGTGGGGTAGGTGTTAGGAAAGCACAGGCACCCAAAGGTGCGTAGGGCGGCGTAGTCGGGTTGGGTGCCGAAGAGGACGAGATGAGGTGCATGGTTGCCGATGGTGCGAGAGGGGCGAATATTAAGGAGATAAGTGGCGGAGTGCAGGGATTCGACCCAGAACGCGGGTGGCATGGAGGCTTGGAGGAGGAGGGTGCGAAGGATGTCATTGGTGGAGCGGATGGCACGTTCGGCTTTTCCGTTTTGCGGAGACGTATGAGGGCAAGAGAGACGGAGTGCGACGCCATGGTCGGAGAGAAAAGTGCGGAGACGTACATTCAAGAACTCGCCGCCGTTATCGCATTGCATGCATTTGATCACAACATCGAACTGTGTGCGGACATAGGTGAAGAAGCGTTCGAGAGTGGCAGCGGCGGCGCCGGTGTCTAGGTACCACTCGCCCTGGGCGCCAGGCTGCTGCTGTTGCATGGACAGGTTGTGCATGGCGGCGAGGAGACCGGCCTGATCCCATGATGGTTGAGGTGGCGTGGGCGGAGTCGAGGATGGAGCGCCGCCGTGGTAGATCATGGGGTAGGCGTGGGCGGGATTGCCAGGTCGCGGTCCGAGCACGCCGGCGGCGTTGGGCGGGATCCAGGGCGCACGGCCTGGCGGGGGAAAGGGGGCGCCCCAGGGTGCGAAGTAGCCCATCCAGGGCGTCTGGCCCCCCGGCATCAGATGACCCTGGCCGCGTCCCGCCGGTTGCCCGTTGTTGAAGCCGCCGCGACCATGGCCGCGTCCGCGACCGCGCCCTTGGCCACGCCCGCGAGAGTAGCCGCCGCCACGCGCCGGAGTGCCCGCGTCAGCTGGGGCTTTGCCGCGATCACCGGAGAAGGAGCCACCAGTACCGGACGAGGGCCCGCCGCCGCCGCCGCTGCCGCCGCCGCCACCACCTCCGCCACCGCCACCGAGCCCGATCGCGAGGGCGGTGGAGCCGTCAGCACGGTCACGCGCGTCCTGCGTGAGCTCCTCAAGGAGCAACTGCGAGCGCGCTTGATTGAAGGTGGGGAAGGGGTTTTGCATCGGCAGGACGATGGCGATCACCTGAAAACGCCGGGAGAGGCCACGAAGCATCTGGAGGGTGAGGGTGCGGTCGGTGATGCGCTCGCCGACGTCAGAGAGGGCGTCCGCCATGGCCTTGAGCTTGCCGCAGTAGTCGGCGACACGGAGGGTGCCCTGGGTGAGGGCGCGAAATTCCGCGCTAAGGTGGACCGCCTGCGCGGTCTGATTGGTGAGGAAGAATTCCTGCAGCATGTGCCAGGCACGGTACACCGTGTTGCCGTCGCCCCGGATGACCTCGTACAGGCTGTCGGTGATGGTGGAGTAGATCAGCAGGAGGATCGTGAGATCGGTGTGGCGCCAGGAGGGAGTCTGCTGGGATGGGTCGGTGTAGCGGTCGACGTGACTCGCGACGGCGTACATGGTGAGGACGCAGCGCCATAGCCCGCGCCACTTGGAGTAGCTGCCTGCCTGGACGTCGAGCTTGACGGTGACGAGGCTCCCGATGTTGGTGAGGTTGTGGATGGAGGGGAGGGCGGCGGAAGGTGCCGCAGCTGGGAGCATGGGAGCCACGGTCATGACAGAGTTGGAGGGGGCGGGTGGGGCAGTGGTGATGGGTGTGGTGAGCCCGAGAGAGGAGGGCAGCGGAGGAGGAGGAGGGATGGGACTCGTGGCGGTGCCGGAGGAGGAGGAGGAGGCATCGTCCATCGCCATGGGTTTGAAAAAGAGGGCTCTGATTACCAAGTTGGAAGATATGTTTTACACACAGCTTATCATTGATACAATGGTTACAATATATACACCGAGATTACAACAGCCCGAGCTATGCTCAAGGGCGACGTGTGTAACAGACGCACGAAGAGAGGAGCGTCGTGGGAGCGATCCGGTGCAGCCGTAGGACTCGGTCAGGAGGGTGCAGTCTTGGCCGTAGGAGCCGTTTTCCAACAATGCTAACACACCTCTGCTGATTCCGGCACTTTCCTCATGGGAGATAAAAAATGGGTTAAAATAGAAGACAATTCCTCGGTTGCGTAGGAGTATGCATCAGGAAGATGGGAACCTTTTTCATGTATTGTTGGACGGGTCACTCTCATATGAGTTATAAAATCACTGAACAGATCTCACATTTTGGGGTTGCTGTATGCACAAATATCAGCAGTATCATAGCTTGGTGACCGATGTGAGATCAGGGTGTTATGCTAAAATGAATTAGGGATTCTAAAATTGTAATGTGCTACCTCAGATTTGAAAAAAGCTGGACTGACACATACTTCCACCTTGCACTCTCCTTATTCCAGTCACTTCGGAAATGATAGGTGGCTTCCCAAAGGACTAGTGATGTCGCTCCCACCAACCATAGAAAATAGTCTTTTATACAGCCATACCTTGTTAAGACTACGGGATAGTAGAGAGTATCATACATATGATATCGATGATACTGCCTCAATAATGCATAATATTATAAGTTAGTATCACAGAAGATCTTATTTCATGCATGACACATAATAACATATAATTTTTATTATGATGCGATATCATAATATGAGACTCGATCATCTGTTTTTCAATTTAATTCTATATCAGCTCATCAAAATTGCTTAGATGGCAAGTGCAGGGGCACGCATGTCCCTGGTACCCGCTTTTTATTTTGGCTTTCGATTTTTAATGTTTTATATCTTTTAAAAGAAAATCCAAATTAAGTTCTGTTTTCATATTCGTATTTCTGATGACCAGCGCTTTCAAATAAGATCCATTTTGAATATATTTTGATGACTTTTAAAAATATATGTTAAGTTTCAACGTTGAAACTTAGTATGAGCGACCAATAAAACTTAATTATTTTGTGTCTACAGTCGACATAAAAAATTGCTTTAAATTATATCTCTGAAACTGGTTATAACTTGACACTTTAAGATGCAAAAAACGTAAGTTTAATCGTTGAAATTTTAAAGTTTTTCAGGGATTTTCGGCTTGTGCAAAACTCTGAAACCGTGTCCACCTTCATATGCTACTCCCTCTGTCTCAAAATAAGTGTCTCAAGTTTACTACCTACTCGAACGTGCGGAAGCATCGCAAGACTGGAGCCTTCCGGGAGCAACTTTGCTCTCTTCAGGCGGGTGTGCCGCGACGACGCACTAGCTTGGGGCGTTCGTATGACCGTTGCCCAGCGTAACCATGCGCACGCCTGAGTGCAGTGCTTTAGTTGACTGACTATATCTCCCGTTGCTTTCTCTTCTTATCTCTCGTCCTTATTGTAAACATCTATGCTCGTTCAGGAGGCTATGCAAACCTTATGTTGTTGATGATAGATTTCACATTTTGTCAAAGGTTCTAGAGTATCTCTGAGTAATATATACAACATGACATGCGGCTGAAGTTTGTTGTGTGCTGCTCTCTCGTCAATTGACGAACGCAGAAATAACTTGGGACAATAATTTTTACAAGTCACGTCCTTTGTTTTTATGAACGAGATAGGCGCTCTTCCGACATGAGATTATTATTTTTGGATGAACAGGTCATCAAAGTATTTTTACGAACGAGGGATATGTTGGAAATCAGAACGTGGGTCGTTCGCCCAGCGCATCTCCCGCGAGAGGCCGGGTGAACCCTGGCCACCACCTCTCCAGCCCCACCCCCATTCCCTCCCCTCGCTGTCGCCCGAAGGCGCCGCCGGGCAAAGCCCGACCGGCATAGGCGGCGGGGGGGGGGGGGGGCTTCTCTTCCTCCTCCCGTGGCAGGTCGTGACGCTGGGGCGTGGCCGCTCGGCGAGGACAGCGTGCTGTGGCGTGGGGCACGGTGGCAGCAACCGACGTGCGATGGTGCGGCAGAGCGGCGACAGCTGTGGGGCGGTGGGGCAGGTGTGCTCCGGTGCTGCTGGCCATGATGCCTGGCTTGGATGCGAGCGTCCTCCAGGGCGGCTTGGTGGAGCTCCAGATCTGGCGGACGGTCGGGCAGCATTGACCGGTGGCGAAGGCCTTTTTGGAGGTTGACGTTGGTGGTGGTGGTCTCGTTGTGTGTGCTTGGTCTGAACTGACGCCTTGAGCTCGACGAGCGGCGCTGGATGGGTGCAACGGTTCGGCATGGCTGTTGTTCCTTCCATAGGCGGCCTGATGTGGTATTGTCCTCTGGGCGCGGTGGCCTCCTTTTGGCGTGCAGGCTACACAACAGCTCAGCGGGCCGGCTACGGCGACGGCTGCCGTGTTGCAGCGTTGGCTTCACCATAGGCAGCCCGTTTCGGCCTTCGATCCATCTCCTTGTGGTCTAGGTGCTGCATTCGTCGAAGGTTTGGTCCTCTCCCAGACGATGTCCACCGTTGAGGGATGAGTCTGCGGCCAAAGGTGGCCACAGAATCATCCTGGCCTCCCATCTGGTGGTGGAGCCACCGAGAAGCTCATCACATCCCCGGAGCGGCATGACGGGATGGTGGGGGCCAGATCTAGATGGCCCGGGTGGGTCTCGGCGCTGGGGGCCGCCCAGGGGTGGGGAAGGAGGGCATTTCTACTCTTATCTTTGGTCGGTGTAGCGGTGTGTCTCAGGTGAGGTGGTGTGGGGGTCTCGGATGCGGGAGCGGCGACCCTGGTGGTGGGATCCATAGTGCTCGTGGGAGGGCTCACGGCTCAGGTGTTGGCTAGCCGCCACGGTCGTGTGGGCGACATGGTAGTCGGTGTGCGACGGCCGGTGGCGGTGGTGCCCTCCGTCTCAGAGAAGAAGTGGGCTCGCTAGGGTGAAAATTCATTCTGGCATTGCCAGGTTGACGGCGGCGGCGCCTATGGGTGTCACATCCTTCTTGAAGGAGTTGTCGCGGCTCCCCTTTGTGTTGGAAATATGCCCTAGAGGCAGTAATATTGTATTATTATATTTCCGTGTTCATAATTAAGAGTTTATATTTCATGATATAACTGTTATGATCCTGGAATATGCGATTCAGCGGAAAACACATATGCACGTGTGGAATGATAGACGGTAAAGGATCGGTTCCTAGTCTCGCCTCTAAGACCGGCTCCAGTGTTGTTGGTGATCATGTTTTCCGGATGTTAGAATATCATTAAGTGTACCGGTGGTCCTAAAACAACACTGAGAGTAGGACATTAGAAGAACGATCATATTGAATCGACCCAAACTTGTTTGTTATACTTTGAGATAATATCGTCTGAAATCAGTTGTTATAACACGGAGTGTTAACATGGGTTTTTAGTTCCTCATAACATGAGAGTATCGTAGTAACTTCCTACCATACGGTGGGCTTTGGGGTTGCTCAAATTGACGGAGCAAATTCCCGTTAGATCCCTCGGTAGGGTTTATGACGGGACCGGAAGTACCAAGACGGGGTCTGCACACATGATTTACCTAGGTTCAGGCCTCCGAAGAATTATACCCTACATCCTGCTTTGTCTTGTTATTCATGATGAGGTGATACCTCATGCAGGGGATTAAAATGGTGTTTGAAATGTCTATCGAGAGTTGAGTTTCAGATTGGATTGCAAATGATGACCTAGGCCTCCCTTAGGGTTCTAGGATTTACACATGGGGGAGATCAGATCAATTCGGCCACCACCCTCTATCTTGGGGAGCACACTCATCGCCTTCGCCTCCTTAGGATTCCATGATTCCCTTTGGGCCTGGTGGGCCCTGGCCAAGATCGAGGGCGGGATCCCTTTCGTCAGACACTCTAGGTTTAGGAATCCGTCAGTAGCCCCCGAGCGTGGAGGAGGTCGCGAGCATCCGGGCTCCAAGACCTCCGTCGGGCTCCTTTCTTCGTGCATCTGGCCTCTTGAATCATTGTAGGGTGATCTTCTCCTTCTTATCGCCAGTAGTGTTGTCGATTTTTCTTGCACAATATGGCCCAAAAGCACCATTGGCCGGCCCACTAGCCGCGTAGGCACTGTCTCAGGTACGGTTCATATGCCAACCTGTTTAAATATGATGGCCTAATGTCCACATTGGGTCTTGCCTAACCCTTCTTCCCCGTCGGGTCCTCCGTCAGCTCCCTCTAGATTGATGGCGTCTGTGCCTCCCTCCGTCAAAGAGTCATGGCTGCCGCCCCTTCCACCTCTGGAGAAAACCCCGATCAAGGCGAACCGCTTGAGATCTTGTTGCCGCGCCTTTCTCATCCGCCCGAGTGGGTTTGCGATTGGGAGCACTCCTCCATCTCATGATCCTAGCTGGAGCATTGGTGATGATGGGGCGCCTTCCAGGGTTCATCGAGATGGATTGGATGGCGCCTTGGTCGAGGGATAAGGTCCCGCAGCCATTGCGTCGGAACCAAGTAGTGCACACAGCATTCATCCATCGTGGGCTGAGATTTCCACTTAATTCTTTCACCAGGGATGTGCTAGCCTTTTACGGGCTTCAACTGCATCACCTGACCCCCGAGCGGCATCCTACACATCTCTTGCTTCGTGGCCCGTAGCGAGTGTTTCTTGGGTTATCGGCCCCACTTCGGCCTTTTCCGGTACTTCTTCGAAGCGTTCCCCACCTCAAGGATGAAAAAATCCCTTCCTGTTGTGGGGTCGTCCTCCAGCCCCATCATGGCTCCAGTTACTTTGACTTGGCACTGGCCCTGAAGATGGAGTCGTGGAAACAAGGGTGGTTCTACGCTCTCGATAACTTCCATGATCCCTGTAACCCAGGGCTGCCAGAGTTTGCCAACGCGTCCTGCTGGCAGAGACCAAAGTGGCGGTCAAAAACTAACCTTGACCCAGGGACATGCTATCTTGTGGATGTCATTGTCCGTCTTCAGGGGCACACTCTCACCAGCCTATAGATCTTGAAGAGCTGGGTGCAGAGGAACATCCAACCTTTGGGTCGTATCGACCCTCCCATGTATGAATATCGCGGGAGGTGTGACCTCAACCATATGATCCAGTGGGAGCTCTCGAAAAACGAGATCAAATATAGTCTGCACTTGCTTACTAACCCCCCCTTCGAAGAGCTCTGCCCCAAGGTAGTCGTGGAGCCCTATAGCATGGCCAACCCGCGGCCCGCGGTGAGTTTCTTGATGTTTGCTGTCCCGTTATGTCCTCGAGACATGTGTGTCAATATTCCTCTAACGTTTTCTGCTCCTTTGTCAGTCTTTCCGGCATCTGACGCGTGAGCCCTGTCCTCTGCGTCCTCATATTGGCGCCGCGACCTGTTTCTGGTGTGGGCTAAAGCCTGTCGAGGGCGACTATAATGACTCAGTGGACCAGTCTGCGGCCGGTCGGGACGGTGGAGCTAAGAGGCCAGGGTCAACATTGGAAGACAAGCCATAACCAAAGGGCGCTCAGTCTCTAGCAGATCCCATCACCGGCCCGCCATTCCGGGAGTAGTTCTCTCACCCCGCTGGCACATGGCTTGGGGCCACCGAGGTGGCGCCTGGGTCTTTCGGTCCTTGTGGCGGTGAGCTTTTGTCGCCAGTGGAGGACCCTAGCCGGGCGTGCACATCTCCGAGGTCACAGTCGCCGCATATCCCTCCACAGAGGATGAAAATGATGGGGAGAAAAAAGGTCACTAGCCATCGACCGCCTGCAGCGGCCGCAACCTCCTCGGAGGAGCAACAATTCAAAAATTCTAGATCTGCGGGTGCCGAACCATCTGGCTACCCCCGAGCTCCTGCTTGTTAGAAGCTATGACCTGCTGTCTCTTCCCTTGCGGTTAGAAGAGAGCTCGGAAAGCTTTCTAGCACTCTTTTCGTGTGTACGCCAAAGCGAGGCCCTAGGGCAAGCTTTGGAAAATGCTCTTGCTGATCTTGGTTCTTCGGCTGGGGCCGGCATCAAGGCGAGAGGATCTTAGGTGTTATCCAATAGCCCCCGAGCCTTAAGAAAATTGTGGGTCATAGTGTGCTTGAGGGTTCTATTTCATCTCTCTAGGCCACGACGACCCATGCGGTAGAGCTAGATCGCCGAGCGCGTGACCTAACGCAGCAGGTCATGATGGAGGAAGAGCGGATTGCTCATTTACAGAGGTCGCTGGCACGCATCTACTATAAGTTCTTCATGCTGTAGCTAGTTGTTTGCACAATGATTCTTTGTCGGCTTCTTTGTTGTTTTGCGGGGTTACAACCTTCGAGCAGCTGTAGGCCCAAGTGGACTCCGATCACGGCGCCACGAAGTGGTGCAAGAGGTGGCATGCATCAAGGGTGCGGAGGCCGGCTCCTGCCAGGAGCTGTTGAAGGCAGATAGCAGCCTGCAAGGTGATAACAAGGGCATCACCAAGGGTCTCCATGCTCAATTGAGGGAGATCCAAGAGGTGGAGAACGACCCGCGACGATGGCTGGAGACCGCCAAAGGTCATGTCGCGGACACCCAAGTCCGTATGAAGGGTTGCAAGGTGCGGGATGCCACGTTGGCGGAGGCCAGAACGCGTGCTTCAAGGGATCTCTAGAGGCAACGTTCACGCCACAGGCGGTTGGAGGCTGCCGCGCCCTTTTTCCACTTTGTGGCTTGTCCTTTTGCACTTTCCTTAACTGTATTGTGTGATGTTTGTTCTCTGTGCAGCCATGCTACTGGATTTGATTTGCTCGCCAGGCTCTGCGTGCCTCGGCACTATGACATCGACGCTCAACAGGATGTCCGAGGCTTTGAGGCAGATGATACGTCTCCAACGTATCTATATTTTTTGATTGTTCCATGCAATTATAGTATCAATCTAATTTGTTTTTATATGCAATTACAAGCAATTATATATCATTTTTTGGGGACTAACCTATTAACTTAGTGCGCAGTGTCAGATGTAGTTTTTTGCTTGCTTTTGGTTTTTCAGAATATCAGTACCAAACTCTTTTGCCCTTTTTTGGACTCTAACTTGCATGATTTGAATGGAACTAACCCGGACTGACGCTGTTTTCAGCAGAATTGCCATGGTGTTATTTTTGTGCAGAAATAAAAGTTCTCAGAATGACCTGAAAATTCACGGAGATCATTTTTGGTATTAATAAAAAACATTGGCGAAAGAATCAACAGAAGGGGCCCACACCCTGGCCACAAGGGTGGGGGGCGTGCCCTCCGACCTAGTGGGCCCCTTGGACCTCCACCGACCTCAACTCCAACTCCATATATTCACGTTCGGGGAGAAAAAATCAGAGAGAAGGATTCATCGCATTTTACGATACGGAGCCATCGCCAAGCCCTGTTCTTCCACGGGAGGGCAGATCTGGAGTCCATTTTGGGCTTCGGAGAGGGGAATCTGTCGCCATTGTCATCATCAACCATCCTCCATCACCAATTTCATGTTGCTCGCCGTCGTGCGTGAGTAATTCCATCATAAGCTTGCTGGACCGTGATGGGTTGGATGAGATTTACCATGTAATCAAGTTAGTTTTGTTAGGGTTTGATCCCTAGTATCCACTATGTTCTAAGATTGATGTTGCTATGACTTTGCTATGCCTAATGCTTGTCACTAGGGCCCGAGTGTCATGATTTTAGATCTGAATCTATTGTATTTTCATGAATATATTTGTGTTCTTGATCCGATATTGCAAGTTATAGTCACCTACTACGTGTTACGATCCGGCAACCCTGGAGTGACAATAGTCGGGACACTTCCCAGTGATGACCGTAGTTTGAGGAGTTCATGTATTCACTAAGTGCTAATGCTTTGGTCCAGTACTCTATTAAAAGGAGGCCTTAATATCCCTTAGTTTCCAATAGGACCCCGCTGCCACGGGAGGGTAGAACAAAAGATGTCATGCAAGTTCTTTTCCATAAGCACGTATGACTATATTTGGAATACATGCCTACATTATATTGATGAATTGGAGCTAGTTCTGTGTCACCCTGTGTTATAACTATTGCATGATGAATGCCATCTGACATAATTATCCATCATTGATCCATTGCTTACGAGCTTTTCACATATTGATCTTTGCTTCATTACTTTTCCGCCGCTATTGTTACAATTGCTACGAAACTACTACTGTTACTTCTGCCACCGTTACCGTTACTTCCATACTACTTCGCTACTAAATACTTTGATGCAAATGTTAAGTCTTTCGGGTGTGGTTGAATTGACAACTCAGCTGCTAATACTTGAGAATATTCTTTGGCTCCCTTGTTTCGAATCAATAAATTTGTCTTGAATACTCCACCCTCGAAAACTATTGCGATCCCCTATACTTGTGGGTTATCAAGACCATTTTCTGGCGCCGTTACCGGGGAGCATAGCTCTATTCTCTGAGTCACTTGGGATTTATATCTGTTGATAACTATGAGCAATTTGAAGGATCAAAGAACCAAGATTTTTCCCTCAACTACGAGGGGAGGTAAGGAACTACCATCTAGCTCTGCACTTGATTTTCCTTTTGTTTTGAGTAAACTTGCGACACCTACACCTGCTATAGATTCTGATATGTCGCATGCTAATGATGATGCCACTTCTGTTATGCATGATGCTTATGATGAAACTACTTCTATGATTGATAATAATGTGCCCCTAGGTGAATTTCTTGATGGACAACTTGCTAGGGTTAGAGAGAATGAAATTACTGGAACTGATGATATTATTGAAACTGAAGATTATTATTCTCCCCCTAGATATGAATTTCCTGTTGTACTTGAGAGTTATGTTATGGATGTAGAAACTGCTAGAGACTTTATCGCTTGCAATGATAGAGAGGTTCTTAAAAAACTGTTAGCTAAGCTGAAAGAAAAAATCTTTGAATGCTAGAATGAAATATGATCCCGCTTTTGCCACTTCACCTATCTTTGTTACTGGTAAGGATTATGAATTCTCTATCCATCCTGAGTTAACTACTTTAGTTGAATTTGATCCTTTTTATGGCTATGAATCTAAAACTGTTGTGGCACATCTTACTAAATTGAATGATATAGCCACCCTATTTGCTCATGAGGAAAAAATTTGCTATTATTATATTCTTAGATTGTTTCCTTTCTCATTGATGGGTGATGCTAAGTTATGGTTTAATTCTCTTGCTCCTGGTTGTGTGCATAGTCCCTAGGATATGATTTACTACTTCTCTACAAAATATTTCCCCGCTCATAAGAAACAAGCTGCTTTAAGGGAAATATTTAACTTTGTGAAAATAGAAGAAGAGAGTCTCCCACAATCTTGGGGGAGGCTTCTCCAATTACTTAATGCTTTGCCTAATCATCCTCTCAAGAAAAATGAAATACTTGATATCTTTTATAATGGACTAACTGATGCTTCCAGAGACCACCTGGATAGTTGTGTTGGTCGCGTTTTCAGGGAAAGAACAGTTGAGCAAGCTGAATTGCTATTGAATAAAATATATTGAGTAATGATAATGATTGGACACTTCCTGAACCAACTCCTAAGCCAACCCCAAAGAAAAGGGGTATTCTATTTCTCAGTCCCGAAGATATGCAAGAGGCAAAGAATCTATGAAAGAAAAAGGTATTAAAGCTGAAGATGTTAAGAATCTACCGCCTATTGAAGAAATACATGGTCTTGATAACCCGACATAGGTAGTAGAGGTAAACTCTCTCCATAGATTTTATGAAGGTGATATTCCTCATAATAAGTCTGCTAGTCAGTGCTTGGATGAATTTGATAATTTTATTGTTAAACAAGAGAATTTCAATGCTTATGTTAGTAGACAATTGAAACGCAATGCTTACATGCTTGACCACTTGGGTGATTATATGAGTAGAACTGTTAATGATCTTGAGCTTATTAGTAAACATGCTTCCATGGTTACAACTCAAGTAGAACAAGTACTTAAAGCTCAGGATGATTTGCTTAATGAGTTGAATAGTAAGAACAATGATAATGTTGTTAGGGTTATGACTAGAGGTGGTAAAATGACCCAGGAACCTTTGTATCCTGAGGGTCATCCTAAGAGAGTTGAGCAAGATTCTCAAAGAGTTAATACTGATGCACCTAGTCCTAGTAATAAAAAGAAAAAGGAAACTGATAGGACTTTGCATGCTAGTGAACCTGCTATACACACACCTCAGAATCCCAATGATATTTCTATTTCTGATGATGCGACACAATCTAGTGATGATGAACCTTGTGATAATGTTAATGATGATGTTCATGTTGATTCTCAACCTATTAATGATAATGATGTGGAGACTGAACCTGCTGTTGATCTTGATAACCCATGCTACGTCTTGAGCTTGCGTTGGTTTTCCCCGAAGAGGAAGGGATGATGCAGCAGAGTAGCGTAAGTATTTCCCTCAGTTTTTGAGAACCAAGGTATCAATCCAGTAGGAGGCCACGCTCAAGTCCCTCGTACCTGCACAAAATGATAGCTACTCGCAACCAACACGATTAGGGGTTGTCAAGCCCTTTACGGTCACTTACAAGAGTGAGATCTGATAGATAGAATATTTTTGGTATTTTTGGTATAAAGATGCAAAGTAAAAAGTAAAGGCAAAGTAAATAGCAAAACAATATAAAAGTGATGGAGATTGATATGATGAGAATAGACCCAGGGGCCATAGGTTTCACTAGTGGCTTCTCTCAAGAGCATAAGTATTCTACGGTGGGTGAACAAATTACTGTTGAGCAATTGATAGAATTGAGCATAATTATGAGAATATCTAGGCATGATCATGTATATAGGAATCACGTCCGTGACAAGTAGACCGAAATGATTCTGCATCTACTACTATTACTCCACTCATCGACCGCTATCCAGCATGCATCTAGAGTATTAAGTTAAAAATAGAGTAACGCCTTAAGCAAGATGACATGATGTAGAGAGATAAATTCATGCAATATGAAATAAACCCCATCTTGTTATCCTCGATGGCAACGATGCAATACGTGCCTTGCTGCCCCTTCTGTCACTGGGAAAGGAGACCGCAAGATCGAACCCAAAGCTAAGCAGTTCTCCCATGGCAAGAACTACCAATCTAGTTGGCCAAACCAAACGGATAATTCGAAGAGACTTGCAAAGATAACCAATCATGCATAAAAGAATTCAGAGAAGATTCAAATATTATTCATAGATAGACTTGATCATAAACCCACAATTCATCGGTCTCAACAAACACACCGCAAAAAGAAGATTACATCGAATAGATCTCCATGAGAGAGGGGGAGAACTTTGTATTGAGATTCAAAGAAAGAGAAGAAGCCATCTAGCTACTAACTATGGTGATGTAGAAGCCCTCCGTGATGACGGCCCTCTTCCGGCGGAGCTCCGGAACAGGCCCCAAGATGGGATCTCGTGGATACAGAAAGTTGTGGTGGTGGAATTAGGTTTTTGGCTCCTGTTCTGATCGTTTGGGGGTACGTGTGTATATATAGGAGGAAGAAGTACGCCAAAGGAGCAACGAGGGGCCCACGAGGCAGGGGGCGTGCCCTGGGGGGGGCGCCCCCCACCCTCGTGACCGCCTCTTTTGTTCCTTGGAGCAGGGTCCAAGTCTCCTGGATCACGTTCGGTGAGATAATCACGTTCCCGAAGATTTTATTCCGTTTGGACTCCGTTTGATATTCCGTTTCTTCGAAACACTGAAATAGGCAAAAATAGCAATTCTGGGCTAGGCCTCCGGTTAATAGGTTAGTCCCAAAAATAATATAAAAGTGGAAAATAAAGCCCAATATAGTCCAAAACAGTAGATAATATAGCATGGAGCAATCAAAAATTATAGATATGTTGGAGACGTATCAACCCACAAGCAAGGAATCAACGTCATGATAAGAGAGACTTCGTTGCTAGGAAACATGGTAAAGAAAGAGAACCATGGGTTCATAAACCTATGCCCCTTCCTCCTAAGCCATCCAAGAAAAAGGATGATGAGGATTTTGAGCACTTTGCTGAAATGATCAGACCTATCTTTTTGCGTATGCGTTTGACTGATATGCTTAAAATGCCTCATTATGTTAAGTATATGAAAGATATTGTTACAAATAAAGCAAAGATACCGGAAGCTAAAATTTCCACCATGCTTGCTAATTATACTTTTAAGGGTGGAATACCAAAGAAACTTGGAGATCCAGGGTACCAACTATACCATGCTCCATTAAAAGAAACTATGTTAAAATTGCTTTATGTGATCTTGGAGCCGGTGTTAGTGTTATGCCTTTATCTTTATATCGTAGACTTGAATTGAATAAGTTGACACCTACTGAAATATCTTTGCAAATGGCTGATAAATCAACTGCTATACCAATCGGTATTTGTGAGGATGTGCCTGTTGTTGTTGTTGCAAATATTACTATCTTAACAGACTTTGTTATTCTTGATATTCCCGAGGATGACAGTCTATCGATCATTCTTGGTAGACCCTTTTTGAATACTTCAGGGGCTGTTATTGATTGTAACAAAGGCAATGTCACTTTTCATGTCAATGGTGATGAGCATACGGTACACTTTCCGAAGAAACAACATCAAGTCGATAGTATCAACTCTATAGGCAAAGTTTCAACTATTACTATGTGAAGTTTTGAATTCCCTCTTCCCACTGTCAAAAAGAAATATGATATTCTTATTGTTGGGGAAATGCATATCCCTATTGAGGTAACCTAGTATTATTCGAAAATTCTCCGGTTTCATTTCACTCGGAAGAGGTTTGTTAATAAGACTTGATCAACCTTGTTAATGGATTCCCTTTGATGGGCATGAGATGGATGAATTTAGAAGGCACAACTCTTTGTACCCATCTTTTACTCTCTATTATTTAGATTAAATAAAGTATAAATAGTATTTCTATCTGTTTTCTGAATTATCTATGAATTAAAAATGTCCCGAAAATAAAAGTTCTCCAAATGCCTTGAAAATTTAGTACAATTTTTATAGAATATTTTAGAATTTCTGGCATTGAACACACACCAGGGGGCCTCACCAGCTGGCCAAAAGGGTGGAGGGCGCACCCTACCCCCTTGGGTGTGCCCCCTGTCCTTGTGGGCCCCACATGCCCCCTCCACTTATTCCAGCACCCATCTACTCCTTCCTATAGAAAAAATCACCCCATAGCTCAAACTCGTGTTCTTGCTCATCTTGCTGCCATTTTTGATCTCCTTGCTCAAAGCTCCATTCACAAAACTGCTTTGGGGCATTGTTCTTCGGTATGTGACTCCTCCAACGGTCCAATTAGTTTTTGTTCTAGTGCTTTATTCAGTGCAAATTTTTGCTGCTGTGGTGACCTTGTTCTTGAGCTTGCACGTCAAATTTATATGGTCCAAAGTAGTTTTGATGCATGATATAGCCTCTAGGCACTTGTAGGAGTAGTTGCTATCAATTTTGTTGAGTTTGGTTCACTTTTATTTTGAGTCACTAAAAATTTCAGAAAATTTTAGAGGAAGAAAATGATGAGGATATTGTTGAGAGGCTCCTCAAGCCAGGGTTCAAAGGAAAAGGAAAATGAGGAGAAGGAGAAGCCCAAGTACAATCTCCCTCGCTCCGCGGAGATTCGACCGTGTGAATGGCCATGTGATGCATTCGTGAAGGCGGTCGGAATTCATGAGGATTTCTATTATTTAGCTGAGAATGCGGGCATCACTGACTTCCTCCACGACCAGTGTGATTAGTATCTCCTACTCACTAATACTTTCATGCAAAATTTTCATTTTCATGCTAGGAGATCACCACCCATGGTAGACTTTTACTTATATTATGAGTACAAGGAAATGATGCTTTATGACTTTTGTGAGGTTTGTAAATTACCTTATGAGGGTAGCGTCGAGGAACCACGTCCTGGTGATGTGGAAGATTTTATTAATGAAGTCACCGTAGGGGAAAGAAGAAGGGTGTCAGAAGCGGGAGTAGTTAGTTTACATTTCCTTGTTTTGCACTATTACTCATTATTTGCTGGGAGATGTTTACTTGGTTGTGGGGAGAGTGGAGGCCTTAGTGCTCCTGACCTTACCATTTTGCGCCATGCTTTACTTCGTGATAGAACTTTCAGCTTAGGCGCTATGGTTTCTAAACGGTTGAGTTTAAACCGTACAAAGGGGCCTATTGTTGGAGGTATCTTCGCCTCCCGCCTTGCTAGACGCTTCGAGATACCCATTAGGCATTATGAGAAAGAGGAGATACTGCTACCCACTATATATTTAGATTATGAAAGCATGATAGCACATAAGTTTATTCGCCATGATGAGGAAAAGAGACTCATTTATAACTTGATATTAGCGAAGATTCTTGCCAGATCATTACCCTGTCTGCACCTACTTTGTTCGATATTCATTCAGGCAGGTACTTTGTTTTGCCCGCAGACATTTATGCATACTGGGAGGGGACACGATCCCCAGCTCCTGAGCCAGAGCCATCACCTGATCCATATCAGGAATCTATTTATTAGTGGGATCCACATGAGCTCGCTAACCAGTGGAATCCCCAAGATCCTCCTTAGTACACCGGAGAGGGCTACTTTGAACCATGGGCGTAGACAAACTTACACCAAAAGCCTAAGCTTGGGGGAGTAAGTATTTCTCACCGACATTACATTCATGTTCACACACTCATTTCAGTTGTCGGTGTTCATACTTTTTCATTGTATTATCCATGATAGTTTATTTCTGTTTTTGCTTTCTTCTTGTGTGTTTGAAAAACCTTAAGAAAAACCAAAAAAATTAGTTATAGTTAGTTTACCTTCTATGCATGCTTAGTTGTAGTACTAAAAGAAAACCCAAAAAGATTTCTCGTTCTTCTTTTGCTTGTTGGGAGCTTTCTCGTGTAAATAGTTTTTCTCGTTCTTGTTTTACTTTCTTTAGAAAACAAAAACTCCAAAAATATTTCAATATGTTTCTTTGAAATTATTTTCTTTTCTTTGCGGTCCGGGAGGATAAGACCACGATGAAATTGTTGAATGCTCTCATATGCATTGTTGTTGATCTAACAAAGAGCCCATATTACCTTGTCTTCTTCTTTGAATAAATGTTTGCAGATTCCAGCTTAGTCCAATGCACGTGCACTATTATTATTATCCACACTTCGGTCGTGTAAGTGAAAGGAAATAATGACGATATATGATGAAATGATTGAGATGAGGAAAAGCTAGTATGAACTCGACCTATCTTGTTTTTGTAAATATGATTAGTTCATCGTTCCTGATTCAGCCTATTATGAATGAAACATGTTTGCAATGACAACTAGAGATTATAGTTACTCATGCCATGCTTAATTAGCTAGGAGTTTATAATGGTTTACCTTGCAAGCCAACATGCTTTTAAAATGGTTGTGATGTAGTATGATAGGATGGTATCCTCCTTTGAAAAGATTTGAGTGGCTTGATGTCGGTGTCAAAACCGGTGGATCTCGGGTAGGGGGTCCCGAACTATGCGTCTAAGGTGGATGGTAACAGGAAGCGGGGGGCACAATGTTTACCCAGGTTCGAGCCCTCTCGATGGAGGTAATACCCTACTTCCTGCTTGATTGATCTTGATGATATGAGTATTACAAGAGTTGATCTACCGCGAGATCATAGAGGCTAAACCCTAGAAGCTAGCCTATGGTATAATTGTTGTTGTCCTACGGACTAAACCCTTCGGTTTATATAGACACCGAAGGGGGCTAGGGTTACAAGGGAAGAGATCTACATATCCATATTGCCAAGCTTGCCTTCCACGCCAAGGAGAGTCCCATCCGGACACGGGACGAAGTCTTCAATCTTGCATCTTCGTAGTCCAACAGTCCGGCCAAAGGATATAGTTCGGCTGTCCGGAGACCCCCTAATCTAGGACTCCTTCAGTAGCCCCCGAACCAGGCTTCAATGACGATGAGTATGGCGCGCAGATTGTCTTCGGCATTGCAAGGCGGTGTTACACCCTCGATTCAATCGTACACTAATCATACACACAAATGTGTACGATCAAGATCAAGACTCACGGGAAGATATCACAACACAACCCTAGACACAAATTAAAATAATACAAGCTTTATATTACAAGCCAGGGGCCTCAATGGCTCGAATACGTAAGCTCGAATACACAAGAGTCAGCGGAAGCAACAATATCTGAGTACAGACATGAGTTAGACAAGTTTGCCTTAAGAAGGCTAGCACAAAAGCAACATCAATCAAAAAGGCAAGGCCTCCTGCCTAGGAGCCTCCTAACTACTCCAAGTCGTCAGCGGTCTTCACATAGTAGTAGGCACCCTCGGGGTAGCAGTAGTCATCAGTGGCGTCGTCTGGCTCCTCGGATCCATCATCTGGTCGCAACAATCGGGTATGGGGGAAAAAGAAGTAGCAAAGCAACCGTGAGTACTCATCCAAAGTACTCGCAAGACTTACATCAGATCTAAACTAAGTATGCATCTGTATCAAAGGAATGGGTTGTATATGTGGACCGGGCTGCAGAAATGCCAGAATAGAGAGAAGGCCTAGTCCTATCGAAGACTAGCATCTGCTAGAAACCACCATCTTGCAGCAACAGGAGGGAGTAGAGTAGCATAAAGTAAAGTAGTAGTAGTGTTATCAACCTCGGCCAGAGATCCTTTCTCGACTCCCTGCGAGAAAGCAATCCCAGAGCCATACTGTCCAATTATCATCACAATCCAATTCTCATCACCATCCAGTTCTCATCACAAGTATCTAGTTCTAGTTGTATCGATCGAAATACAACTCCAAGTGTCCGTTACCGTAGGACAGGCTATCGATAGATGTTTTCTTCTCAGCAGGGGTGCACCAACTTACCCACCACGCTCGATTAACTCTCGATGACCTCGACCATATAGCTACACTACGGAGATCTCATCAGGAGTGATGTAAGAGGTTCCAACCTCGGCATCAATGGTAACTCTGCAGAGTCATACAACTAGGAGGGGTGATGTGCGGTGTCGGGGCCTGGACGTCGATCATGTTGATCGAGTCATCGAACATAAAGCGGGGCAACTGGGACAAGGTGGGGTCACTGATGGGTCACTAACCATCCTATACTAAGCAGTTTAGGATAAGTAGGTAAGGTATGAAAGCAGGTAACGACAACAGGCTATGCATCAGAGTAGGATCATACAGAAAGCTGTAGCAGTTCTAATGCAAGCATGAGAGGGAAAGAAATGGGTTGTATCCGAATGCTCAAGGGGGTTTGCTTGCCTGGTTGCTCAGACAAGAAGGAGGGGTCGTCGGTGACGTAGTCGATCACAGCGACATCATCGGTCTCGGGGCCTACCGGAGAGAAGAGGGGGAAGAAACAATAAATACATAGCAATCAATGCATCACAAGGCATAACATGACGACGGGCAGAGCTAGGGTTGCCCTAACGTAGTACTACACATTGCAGACGGAGGGGATAAACATCCGAGGATGAATTCCCGGCGTTAGGCGGATTCCGGACAGATGAAAGAGAGGGGACGGTTCCATGTTCAGCATGCTAGGGGCATGTGACAGATGAACGGACCGCGTATTCGGATTCGTTGGATTTTTCTGAGCAACTTTCATATAGAAAACATTTTCATCGGAGCTATGGTTTAATTACTATGAATTTCTAAAGATTTCCCTATTTTCTGGATTTATTTTATTTACAAAAAATGATATATGATGTCAGCATGATGTCACAATGACATCAGCAGGTCAACAGATGGCTGACTAGGTCAAACCTGACATGTGGGTCCAGGGACCCACATGTCAGGCTCTCTGGGTCAACAGAGGATTAATTATTCACACGGGGTTAATTAGGGGTGTGGGCCACTTGTGTTAGTGGCTAATTAACCGATTAGATTAGGTTTTAACTAAAACCGAGTTAATACTAAACGGGACGGGCCTGCTGGTCAGTGGCTGCAGCGCCAAGTTAGCACAGCTGACCGGGGTTAACGGGTCAGTTGGGGCCCCTGGGACCCACCGGGCAGTGGCCCTGGGGGTGGCCCCCGGTCGGCCATGTCGGCACGGCCGGCGTTCAGCCGTCGGCGACACAGAGAGGCGGCGGAAGCGCTCGGGAGGCCGGATTTCGCCTACAGGGGGCCAAAACGGATGCGGCCGACGCCGTTCGAACAGGTGCGGCGAGCCGCAGCTAACCTTGGTGGTGGCCGGTCCCGGGGCGGCCGGAAACGGCGTCGACGTGGAGCACGGGCGACAGTGGCCTTCGGACGCTCGACGGCGATGGGGCTTCGGGACACGGCTTGCCGCGCAGAGCGGCTCTACGGGCGGCTGGTGCTCACGCGCATCCATTGCCGCAGTCGACAGTAGGCGGGAGGTGACGAGCTCACTGGAGACGACCTCGCGGCGGCGGCCGAAGCACTGGCCCGTCGAGGACGGCACCAGGGGAAGCGGGAGGAGTAGCGGGTGCGTGCAGTGGGTGCAGGCGGAGGTGCTGAGCACGACAGGGTGGTCGGCCACAAGCTCCGCAAGCCGTGGCCACGGCGGCGAGCACCACCGCGGCGACGATCTCGTGCACGATGGGGGAAAGCAACCGGAACTCACCGGGAAGGCACAAGGAGGCTCGGCGACAACTTAGTAGCAGCTGGGCGTGGCCAGAGTGGACGGCGACGACGACGACCGAAGCGGAGGAAGGTGGCGATCCGGCGAGGCAAAGGGGCTCCGAGGTCCGTGGCGTGGCCGCGGTCGTCGTGGTCGAGGACGAGGGGGGGTCTCCTGGATGCAGGACGGAGGACGGCCGCTGGTGGCCACGCGCACGGTGAGGCCGCGGCGACGCTACGCCTGGGCCGGCGCGTCGCGACAGATCTGGGGGAGGGGAAGAGAGAGGAGTGGGAAGCCAGGAGGTCGAGTGGGTGGAAGAGAGCGGGGAGGAGCTCGAGGGGGCACGGCTGCCGCCCTTATCCCCTCGGGGCGGCGCCGGCGAGGTGGTGTGGCGTGGACGCGCGGGAGGAGCGCCGATCGGCTGAACAGGGGAGGAAGAGAGCGACCGGGGGAGGTGGGCCACCTAGGATGGGCCGGCTGGTCCAGATGGGCCAAGGCCCAGGGAGGCAGGGGCTTTCTCTCCCCTCTACTTTTCCTTTTTCTTTTTGTTTTATTTCTAAAGCTCTTTTCTTTTTGCAGAAAATGCTTTGGAATAATTGAGCTGCCAAAAGTGGTTCTGTAAAATGTGGGACATGGCCAAATAAGCACATTACAATATTTGGCACCTGCCACAAAAAGTTTGGGAGGAGGTTGAATTTATTTGCATTTTTTTCACAAATGGAAAATCATTTAAAATGCTGATTTGGAACTACTTTAATTCCCAGGGGAAAGTAGCTATCTCAAATGATGTTGAATCACTCATGACATTTAGTTACTGAAAATTTGCAACCCAGCAAACATTTTTGTTTTACTGTTTGGAGAAATAATTTACTTGACTTTATTTTAAAATTGAATTTGAATTGGTTTTTGAATCAAAGTGAGATTAGCAACAGTAACAGTGATGACTTGGCATCATTAGTAGGGGATAACTGTAGCTTGACACTTGGGGGTGTTACAAATCTCCTCCACTACAAGAAATCTCGTCCCGAGATTTAAGTGGGGAAGTAAAGAGTAACTTCAGGTGAACTGACCCTTATAGGGTTAATTGTCTGGTGAACAATGCAGGGAATGAGGCAGAAGTATCGCTCAAGTTGAAACTTCAGAAAACACCGAGAGCAAAGTATGAAAGTTCAATAGGAAGTTTCAAGCGAATGGACAAATGATCGATACCTGAACAGAGTGTGAGAAAGGGGTTCAGAGCATCGGGAATAGATCATCTCTCGAAAGGTGGCTCGTGACATGATACGAAGCCAAATGCAAGAATATTTCGGAATCAAAGATATATAGGAGAGTCAGGTTCCGATCCTGTGGAACTGTGGGTTATGGGCCCACCATGTGGGTTAAAAGTAGAAATGGGGTGATAGCAAGGCACATCAGATGATAGACTATCAGTTATGTTGGCATCAATGTTGGTACCAAGGGCGAGGGATGAAGAGAACCATTTTCCTGCTCATTGAACGAGGCGGACCAATAGGCAAAGTTCTCGTCCATCGATGGCTACCGGAATGTCATCAACACAAACAACAGGGTCTTAGTGACACAATTGTACACCAAGGTGTTTACATAAGCAGAAGAACATTACTGCTTAGAGCATATAGACCACGAGAAAGGTTAAACAAAACAACGGAAAGGGAAATGTGATGTCCAGAGTAAACAGAACAATGGAAAGGAAAATCTATTTGGACACATATTTCAGGGGTATATCCTTCCCAAGGACAAGCAGAGCATGATATCCACGACATGATAGAAAGTGGAAAACCATTTAGGTAAGGGTAGAGAAATTTCATGACATTACCCAAACAACGGTGTTTGGATAATTGAGCAGGAAACCTTTAGCATTGGGCTTCAAAATGTTTTATTGGAAATCGGATTACCAAAGACATGCTTCGAGATAGCACCGACATGGTGTTTCAATTATGGATTGGGTCTGTAGATCATAAGAGATTCAAAGGAACATTTTCAAGATTATCTTGGAACGTAAGGTATAACCAAACACAATCAGGTTTGTGTTGGCAGGAAGTTAAGGACCTTGTCGATGATAACACAATCATAGGGGGGCGAGGATGGTATTTCTCATCATGAATTCGATTGATATCCCGAAACAGGTCAGTATATTGATGGGGATCACAACAAATTTTGTCGAGGTACTAAGAAGAGGCCATCGAACAGCGACCACATGGAGCAAAAGGAATGATGAAGCAAAAGGTTATTGGAACCATGTATATGACACAAGCTCGGATTCAAGCTTGTTGTTCAAGGTGGAATGATAAGATGAGGAAGATCGACGTAAGCTTCACTCATCGTCGAAAATTTGTGCTCCAAGAATAAGGACCAAGTAACACGGTTAAAATTAGCACGATAATGATATATCCGATCAGGCTAGGAATAATGTGATAGAGTATCACTCCAATTAAGAATTTAGAAGAGGTAGTGCAATTACACAATATCCTCGAGATAACATGAGGTAATATTTGAAGGTAGATCAAATTGGAGGTGGACAGGTGAAATGGCTTGCAGGAGACAAGTATTTTAACTCGTCCGGGAAATGGAATTAAGGAGAAACTATCATGGTCAGAACCATGGTTGCAAAGGATCAAATCCTAGATATAAGATGATCTTATACCAAGGGGATAATTAATTTTAAGAGAAGCTTCCATGATAAGATCTACATCGTGTCCACGGGCATGAACACAAGGTTCAAGGTCGACTCCCACTTCTTCAATGCATATCATTTCATTTACTTCTCGCTTTCAATGAAGTTGTAGTGTTGAAAAGTTATCTGGCAAAACACCAGAAGAGTATGACTCACATGTCTTTCGAGTTCACACGGATTAGGGAAGGCATAGGTTCAACCCGTAGGGGTATCTTAGGAGCATATACCACTAACTTCAGGATTAAAATATACCAGCTCGAAAGCAGAGCATGGTTGACAAAAGCAGATGGTAGAATTTACTAAAGGCATTATGTGTCCGGGCAAAACTCACAAGTTTAATGAATATGAAGGACATTGTCGGAGAATAATCCAACCAAGGATATGGCGGTCCATAAAAGATCTGATGTGACTATTGATACTCACCCAGAAGAACAAAGAATGCAAAGGCATCGGGTTATAGATATAACTGGATAACTTCAAAGCTTGAATACAAAGGAATTACAGTTTTCAATTCAGAAGATCTGAGGCAGAGGCTCTGATCAAAAGATAACTGAGTTGAATCGATACATATCGACAATCAATCAAAGTTTGATTTGACAAGAACAAGCTCATGTTTGGAGTGACATCTGAGCCAGAAGGATGAATGCTACGATCTGATTGAGGATTATGAGCATTCGCGACATATTGGATCAAGGGACTCGAAACGATATTGATAGAGGATGTCAACGAAGATTACTAGAATTATGGAATTAACCATAATGCAAGCAAACAAGAATTTCAGCAACAATAGGCTGCTGAGGATTTTTGGAAGATCGAATAGTATTTCAAAGACTTTTATGAAACATAAGAGCAACTGGGGAAAACAAATGCTCGATAGGTGTGAGGATTAATTTGTTGGTGTATTCAGGTGACAAGGAACTGCAAGGAAGTAGGCAGAAAAGGATTCTCGGAACAACGACAAGTATTTCAGGGTATCTTGTAACAACAAGAGCAACTGGGGATGAAGGTATGAGCGACAAGGATATGCAGTTAGTCAAAGGGGCTTATCGGTGGTAGGGAATGGCAAACGCGATGAGCACAAGTTATCAGGATAACATCGGAGAGTATCTTCGGAATCTTCTGGTGCAGCAGGCGATCATGTGTAATAAGAGGCTCTTCGCGAGGAAGTAGTTACGAGATCCTAATGTTAGAGTTAGCAAAATCGTTTAGCCCGAATGGAAGAGAGATCAGAGTCCCAGAGTATAGACGTGGAATAAAAGATCCTAATACCACCCAATTGGCGACATGGGCCCGTAAGCCACACAGCCAAGTTAGTAAAACAGTTTTCGGTTTCTAGACTCAACTTCGGCCAAGGAGTTGGAAAGGGGCTACCTATAGGTAGTCGGCTCTGATACCAACTTGTTACGCCCTCGATTCAATCATACACTAATCATACACGCAAATGTGTACGATCAAGATCAAGGACTCACGGGAAGATATCACAGCACAACCCTAGACACAAATTAAAATAATACAAGCTTTATATTACAAGCCAGAGGGCTCGAATACATAAGCTCGAATACACAAGAGTCAGCGGAAGCAACAATATCTGAGTACAGACATGAGTTAGACAAGTT
Source organism: Triticum aestivum (assembly GCF_018294505.1). Taxonomy (NCBI): domain Eukaryota; kingdom Viridiplantae; phylum Streptophyta; class Magnoliopsida; order Poales; family Poaceae; genus Triticum; species Triticum aestivum. The sequence continues at coordinate 343,425,336 of NC_057800.1, read as the reverse complement.
TGCCTTAAGAAGGCTAGCACAAAAGCAACATCGATCAAAAAGGCAAGGCCTCCTGCCTGGGAGCCTCCTAACTACTCCAAGTCGTCAGCGGTCGTCACATAGTAGTAGGCACCCTTGGGGTAGCAGTAGTCATCAGTGGCGTCGTCTGTCTCCTGGGATCCATCCTGGACGCAACAATCGGGTACGGGGGAAAAAGAAGTAGCAAAGCAACCATGAGTACTCATCCAAAGTACTCGGAAGACTTACATCAAATCTAAACTAAGTATGCATCTGTATCAAAGGAATGGGTTGTATATGTGGACTGGGCTGCAGAAATGCCAGAATAGAGAGAAGGCCTAGTCCTATCGAAGACTAGCATCTTCTGGAAACCACCATCTTGCAGCAACAGGAGGGAGTAGAGTAGCATAAAGTAAAGTAGTAGTAGTGTTATCAACCTCGGCCAGAGATCCTTTCTCGACTCCCTGCGAGAAAGCAATCCCAGAGCCATACTATCCAGTTATCATCACAATCCAATTCTCATCACCATCCAGTTCTCATCACAAGTATCCAGTTTTAGTTGTATCGATCGGGATACAACTCCAAGTGTCCGTTACCGTAGGACAGGCTATCAATAGATGTTTCTTTCCTGCAGGGGTGCACCAACTTACCCACCACGCTCGATTAACTCTGGCCGGTCACACTTTCCTGGGTCATGCCCGGCCTCGGCCAAACAATACGCCGCCACCTGACCTAGGCTTAATAGAGAGGCCAGCACGCCGGACTAAACCTATGCCCCCAGGGGTCATGGGCCATCTCCCCAGGAACTCCTGCATGTTTTGTGGGCGGCCAGTGAGCAGACCTAGCTACCTCCTTCAACAAGGTAGGTGCTTACCAGTCCAACTCGGCGCGCGCCGCTCAGTCGCTAACGTCTATTAAGCTTCGGCTGATGTATACGACGCAGAACGCACATACTATGCCCACGTGATGGTTAGTGCTATCAGGCCAGAGGCCCCTTGGATCAAACATCCAAATCGTAGTGGATTAGGAACGTGCGGTAACAAGCAGAGACTCACGATCGATGTGACCCCGTCGCCCCGTCTCGAGTACTTGCGGCAAGGGCTAAGAATGCCCGGCCACGCCTCGTAAGTATCTCGCGAGCACCTTCCAGGTCAACCCGACTCCACATCACTCGCTATTAAGCTCGCGCGGGTACCCCTCAGGGTCGACCCGTCTTTAGTAGCATGGTTTAGTGTAAAGTCATAGTAACCATAGTAACTGTGTGTCTAACACCAGGGGGAAAACCCGAGGAATCACCCTCAATGAATTCCACTCGATGTTGTCATCAAGGTGAACGTAAGAGGATCCACCCTCGAGGTTCACACTTGAGGGGTTGCACGATAGAGCCGTAATGGAAGTGGTTAAGGAGGAAATCACCCTCAATGACCTTGACCGTATAGCTACACTACGGAGATCTCATCAGGAGTGATGTAAGAGGTTCCACCCTCGGCACTCGATGGTAACTCTGCAGAGTCATACAACTAGGGGGGTGATGTGCGGTGTCGGGGCCTAGACGTCGATCACGTTGATCGAGTCATCGAACATAAAGCGGGGCAACTGTGACAAGGTGGGGTCACTGATGGGTCACTAACCATCCTATACTAAGTAGTTTAGGATAAGCAGGTAAGGTATGAAAGCAGGTAACAACAACAGGCTATGCATCAGAGTAGGATCATACAGAAAGCAGTAGCAGTTCTAATGCAAGCATGAGAGGGAAAGAAATGGGCGATATCGGAATGCTCAAGGGGGTTTGCTTGCCTGGTTGCTCAGACAAGAAGGAGGGGTCGTCGGTGACGTAGTCCATCACAGCGGCATCATCGGTCTCGGGGTCTACCGGAGAGAAGGGGGGGGGAAGAAACAGTAAATACAGAGCAATCAATGCATCACAAGGCATAACATGATGACGGGCGGAGCTAGGGTTGCCCTAACGTAGTACTACACGTTGCAGATGGAGGGGATAAACATCCGAGGATGAATTCCCGACGTTAGGCGGATTCCGGACAGATGAAAGAGAGGGGACGGTTCCATGTTCAGCATGCTAGGGGCATGTGACAGATGAACGGACCGCATATTCGGATTCGTTGGATTTTTCTGAGCAACTTTCATATAGAAAACATTTTCATCGGAGCTATGGTTTAATTACTATGAATTTCTAAAGATTTCCCTATTTTCTGGATTTATTTTATTTACAGAAAATGATATATGATGTCAGCATGATGTCACAATGACATCAGCAGGTCAACAGATGGCTGACCAGGTCAAACCTGACATGTGGGTCCAGGGACCCACATGTCAGGCTCTCTGGGTTAACAGAGGATTAATTATTCACACAGGGTTAATTAGGGGTGTGGGCCCCTTGTGTTAGTGGCTAATTAACCGATTAGATTAGATTTTAACTAAAACCGAGTTAATACTAAACGGGACGGGCCTGCTGGTCAGTGGCTGCAGCGCCAAGTTAGCACAGCTGACCGGGGTTAACGGGTCAGTTGGGGCCCCTGGGACCCACCGGGCAGTGGCCCTGGGGGTGGCCCCCGGTCGGACACGTCGGCACGGCCGGCGTTCAGCCGTCGGCGACACAGAGAGGCGGCGGAAGCGCTCGGGAGGCTGGATTTCGCCTACAAGGGCCAAAACGGACGCGGCCGACGCCGTTCGAACATGAGCAGCGAGCCGCAGCTAACCGTGGTGGTGGCCGGCCCCGGGGCGGCCGGAAACGGTGTCGGTGTGGAGCACGGGCGGCGGTGGCCTTCGGGCGCTCGACGGCGATGGGGCTTCGGGACACGGCTTGCTGCGCGGAGCGGCTCTACGGGCGGCTGGTGCTCGCGCTCATCCATTGCCGCAGTCGACAGTAGGCGGGAGGCGACGTGCTCACCGGAAACGAGCTCGCGGCGGTGGCCGAAGCACTGGCCCATCGAGGACGGCGCCAGGGGAAGCGGGAGGAGTAGCGGGTGCGTGCAGTGGGTGCAGGCGGAGGTGCTAAGCACGACGGGGTGGTCAGCCGCGAGCTCTGCGAGCCGTGGCCACGAAGGCGAGCACCACCGCGGCGACAAGCTCGTGCACGACAGGGGGAAGCAACTACGGGGGAAAAGAGAGGCACGAGGAGAGAGGAAAGGAACCGGAGCTCACCGGGAAGGCACAAGGAGGCCCGGCGACGGCTTAGTAGCAGCAGGGGGTGGCCGGAGTGTACGGCGACATCGACGACCGAAGCGGAGGAAGGTGGTGATCTGGCGAGGCAGAGGGGCTCCGAGGTCCGTGGCGTGGTCGCGGTCTTCATGGTCGAGGATGAGGGGGGGTCTCCTGGGCGCAGGACGGAGGACGGCCGCTGGTGGCCACGCGCACGGTGAGGCCCCGGCGACGCTACGCCTGGGCCGGCGCGGCGTGGCAGATCTGGGGGAGGGGGAAGAGAGAGGAGTGGGAAGCCAGGAGGGCGAGTGGGTGGAAGAGAGCGGGGAGGATCTCGAGGGGGCGCGACTGTCGCCCTTATCCCCTCGGGCGGCGCCAGTGAGGTGGTGTGGCGGGGACGCGCGGGAGGAGCCCCGGTCGGCTGAACAGGGGAGGAAGAGAGCGGCCGGGGGAGGTGGGCCACCTAGGATGGGTCGGCTGGTCCGGATGGGCCAAGGCCCAGGGAGGCAGGGGCTTTCTCTCCCCTCTGCTTTTCCTTTTACTTTTTGTTTTATTTCTAAAGCTCTTTTCTTTTTACAGAAAATGCTTTGCAATAATTGAGCTGCCAAAAGTGGTTCTGTAAAATGTGGGACATGGCCAAATAAACACATTACAATATTTGGCACCTGCCACAAAAAGTTTGGGAGGAGTTTGAATTGATTTGGATTTTTTTACAAATGGAAAAGCATTTAAATATGCTGATTTGGAACTGCTTTAATTCCCACGGGAAAGTAGCTATCTCAAATGATGTTGAATCACTCATGACATTTAGTTAGTGAAAATTTGCAACCCAGCGAACATTTTTGTTTTACTGTTTGGAGAAATAATTTATTTGACTTTATTTTAAAATTGAATTTGAATTGGTTTTGAATCAAAGTGAGAATAGCAATAGTAAAAGTGATGCCTTGGCATCATTAGTAGGGGATTACTGTAGCTTGACATGGGGGTGTTACAGGCGGGTTCTTCTCCAAATTCTGAATATCTGCTGAGTAGTGTCCGGCTCCCCATAAATGTTGCACTTCTTGGCTTCCACGCCCAATAAGGGCTATCTTCCACGTGTCGAGCGAATGTGAGGAGCCAGGGCATTTTTACATTCGCCACCCTAGCCATGTAAGTAAACCGTCTATTAAAGAGACGGGGATTCTTAGATCCAGACCACACCATCCTCCCACGGCGAGTATCCAGCTGAGCGCGCTCGGAAAAATCCATTCCAACATGGCCGGCCATCGCAGCTCCTCCTCCCTCTCCCGTAGCCCTAAGCCCGGTGATTGGGAGAAGTGTTCCGTCCCGCACAGCCAATTAGTAGAGTTACAGACCCAGGGATTTCTCCCTCCAGCGTACATGGTCCCCGTTCGAGTCGGGCTCGCCACCTATAATGGCGGGGAGCAAGCGGAGAGCTTCCCCAATCCCTCCAAGGGGGAGCGGGTATGCCTTGTCCCTTATTTACTAACGGGACTTGGATTTCCAATCCATCCGTTCCTCCGTGGGCTCCTGGAGTTTTATGGCCTCCAGTTACATAATTTCACCCCCGCTTCCATATTATACATCGCTGGTTATGTTGCCCTTTGTGAGCTGTTTTTGTGCTGCGAAGCTCATTTCGAGCTGTGGAAGAGGCTATTCTGCCTTGTGCCCTGTACACAGAAGGGGCCAATATATCAAGTGGGCGGAGCCGAAATATGGTGCATCGACGGGACCGGATACCTGTCCGGTACCCCGAAGAAGATGTCCGAAGACTGGCCTTTGGAGTGGTTTTTCATGGAGGACGTCCCCCTTCCAGATCCTATTCGGATGGGTCTTCCCGAGTTCGACAATGCCCCTTTGAAGAAACGTCGAAGCTGGTGCCCACGGAGCCCTCAGGAGGAAGATAACGGAGAAGTCCTTTACCTGATGGGCCGGATAAAAGTGATGGCTCAATCAGGACTGACAATAATCGAGGTTATGTCAATATGTATAATGCGGGGGGTGCAGCCACTTCAATATCGAGGGCACCCCATGTGGCGGGCGTAAGGGACCGGACTCAGCTGCTGCTCTAGCAAAAATTCTGTTTGATTTGTTCAAGGGAGAGGAAGAGGAGTTCATCAGTATTAAGCCACGGGATGGATTCTCCATGTACAACCCTCCAAGCTGGATGAGCTGTCACTTTTTACTCCCAACCTTCCCACATTCTTCGTCATAAATACTCACCTTGCCGTTTCATGGCAGGAACTATGAAAAGTTGTAAGGGAGGTCAACAGCCCACCTCCACAACCGGAGGATCCTCATCGGGCCCTCGATCCCGGACTCGAAGAGGATCCAGACATATTTGTGGAGCTGATCGACAGGACATGCTATCAATTGAGCTGCGATGATGCCATGGTGGCCATCATAGCCGACTATCCTGGGCTACTCCCTGCATCGCATGTAAGAAAAACCGGAGTCCCAACTTCCGAGAAGGATCCCCTTTTATGCACTTCACCTACCGTACACATATGGTGTTTTACATGGAAGGCCCTCGGGACGCCATGCCAAACCCGCAGTGACTCGCCAACAAGGGACACCGAAGCCAGGTAGGCTAAAAAGGAAGGCGGTCAGGACTGAGACGCCGGCGTAGAGCTATGGTACAGAACCTCGCTTCGTGGTTGTCGTCTTTCTTAAAATATAATGACGTCCATGTTTCCTAGTACGAAAAACGCTCGCCGGACTATATCCGGAGAGGTTGCCGATCACGCCTCCACCAGTCGGGCTCTAGGGCCGGACATAGAGGCGGAAGGTAACATGGGGCGAACGCTGGATGCTCCTCCTACAGAGGATGCAGATAGACTATCCGCTACAAATTCCGAAGAGGAGAGCGCCATGAATCACAGGCGTCGCCGGGCCGTACTCCATGACGCTTGTTTTTCCCAAGAGGCGTTTGATGCCTTCAACTCAGGAGACGCGTACATCTGTGCTGCTCAAAACGGTCTTGTCAAAGCCACATACCAGTATGTAAAGGATATATGGGTAAGAAAATCTGACGATTATATATATCAGTAGCCCCTGAGACTTGAAACAGTTGACACAACTGATTTAAGGATCATTATTTGTGCAGATTCTTACAGAGAAGAATACCCAATTGTCTCAAGAGCCAGAAGAGTGCAAAGCCCAGCTACGGGCCACGGTTGCCGCGTTGAAGGAGTCCGAGAAGGCCCCCTCTAGTAACACTTGTTTCCATTGCAAAGAATGACAGGTACCAGATAGTATGCGGCATGCATGCAAATCTAACAATAGATGTTGTAGATGACTCCAGAGTGAATCTGGAGGCCGTGCCAGAGAATGCGCAACGTGCTAATCGATAGCTAAATTCTAGCGAGTGCATGCTTACGCGGGTCAGGCTGGAGAAAAATAATCTCTAGGACGCCAATATCCAGCTGGGCGTGGAACTGAAAGATGTCCGAGCCCAGCTTGCGGACTCCGTGAAGGAGAATAAGCGGCTTCGACGCGACATTTTCAATAAGTGCTTGAACGAACTTTTGAGAGAGTTCAGTGAAGAAGCCGGCTAATAGAGTTATGTCTATAGTATGCTGACGGGTCGTCCCGCAGAGGAGATGCCCGGGTCTGCGGGTGATCTTCTACCAGAGCTCTCACAACTGCACGAACAAGTTCGGCAGGTGATGCAGGGTATTTCCCAAGCCTTGTGGCCATCCGTCTCCCCGCCAGGAGGCATGGGGGAGCTTATAGAGAAGCTTAAGGGAGCGCGGTGGCGCTTCTGATTATGGAAGATATCAGCCAGCCGATAAGGTGCAAGGGAAGCCTGGGCCATGGTGAAGACGCGATATACCAAAGTTGACCCAAACCACATGGCCGAGGTCGAACCTGTGGGGCCCGATGGGAAAGAGATCCTCGTCAGTTTGGTGTATGACCAAGTAGAATTAGCCGCAAAGTATTCCCAACATGATTGTAGGCAAGACAGCCTGTTGGATGGTATAGAAGAAGAATTTAGTCAGTCTTAGTGACTGTGTACTTTAAGTGACATATATAATGTCCCTAGCCGGATTGTAAATCATTTGTTATGGCGGACCTTTTCGCTTCGACCTCTGGACCCGATTGTCCGGAGTGTATCCGAATACCCGCTCGGTTATGTAAAAACCGGGGTATGCGTGGAAACCAGGCGTAGGGGTCATAAGTGCTTGAATAGACAAGTACCCAACTAGCTATGTTATATTACATGGATAGTAAGAAACATCTTCTAGGGAGAATAGTTCCGTTAAGGGTTCCTTTCCCTAGGAACGCATGCCCTAATGTGCATGTCCGAACTGCGAAAAGAGACGCAGGCTATAAACATCTAGGGGCATGTATCGAAATAAATAAAAGTCATCTTTTGTTCACCAACCGAATATTCCCTTAAGAACGCTAGCTTTCGGCTTCACCCAGTCTGAGGTACACATTCGGCTGACCCGGCAGTAACAATCGCAGAGGTGCTCCCCTTATGCCCTAGACGAATTAACGGGAACGTAGGGCATAAATACAAGAGCCACACAACCCAGCTTGGCCAAAACTTAAGTCATATCGATGCATATAATGGCGAAAAAAGGTACATGTGGAAGAATAACACATGTGTGGGGCATAAAGCCCAGAAAAATAGTTATATTCAGCTTCTGTATAAGAAGCCCCCAGGTATAATGAGCGTGGTTAGCGCGTCAAGATTGTGTAGTCAAGACACAAGTTAGCCTTTTAAGGCCTTGAGGAGAAGAAAAAGAAGAGAGAAAGAGAGAAAAAACAGATAACGGATATGCAAAAAATTGACGGGGGTAAGGATACGAACATAGAGTCCGGCACTAGGCGTAGAATCTTCGGAGTTTGGCTGCGTTCCATGGGTTTGGCTCGAGTCGATTGTCCGATGCATCCCGCAGACAGTACGCTCCACCGGTCATAACCTGGTCAATAATAAAGGGACCTTCCCATTTGGGCTTGAGCTTGTTCTTTTTCTTCTCCGGCAGGCATAGAACTAGTTTGCCAACATTATAGGTTTTGGCCCATACTTCTCTGCTTTGATACATTTGAGCCTCTTGCTGATAGAATGCGGAACGGGCTTTTGCCATGTCGCGCTCCTCCACCAAGGCGTCCAAACTGTCCTGCCGATCGAGCTCGACCTCTTTTTCTTCCTACATGCGCACTCGAGGTGAGTCATGAATTATGTCGCAAGGCAGAACCGCCTCTGCGCTGTACACCATAAAAAATGGTGTGTATCCGGTAGTGCGATTCGGCGTGGTCCGCAGCCCCCATAGTATAGAGTCGAGCTCCTCTACCCAGTGCGTGTTTGATTCCTTTAAGGACCGCACTAATCTGGGTTTGATGCCGCTCATGATAAGACTATTTGCTCGCTCGACTTGACCGTTAGTTTGCGGGTGATAGACAGAAGCATAATCGAGCTTGATGCCCATGTTGATGCACCAAAGTTTTACCTTGTCGGCTATAAAGTTCGTGCCGTTGTAAGTGATGATGCTGTGAGGGATGCCATAACGGTGTACAACCCCAGATATGAAGTCTATCACCGGTCCGGATTCAGCCGTTTTAACGGGTTTGGCTTCTATCCATTTGGCGAATTTATCCACCATGACCAGTAAGTATTTTTTCTTATGGGTTCCCCCTTTGAGGGGTCCAACCATATCAAGCCCCCAGACCGCAAAGGGCCAAGTAATGGGGATTGTTTGGAGAGCAGTAGGCGGCATATGGCTTTGGTTTGCAAAAAGCTGGCAACCGACGCAACGTTGGACCAAATTCTATGCATCTTCTCGGGCCGTCGGCCAATAGAAACCTGTACGGAAGGCCTTGCTTACAAGGGCCCGGGCTGCGGCGTGGTGGTCGCAGAGTCCAGCATGGATTTTTGCCAAAAGCTTCCACCCTTCCTCTTCGGAGATGCACCTTTGAAGGACTCCGGTAGTGCTTTTCTTATAAAGCTCTCCCTCGTGGACCTTGTAGGCTTTAGATCGCTGCACTATGCAGTGTGCCTCATTTTGGTCCTCGGGTAGTTCCTGCCTGGTTAGGTAGGCCAGGAATGGTTCTGTCCACGGGGCGATGACGACCATTATCACGTGGGCTGAAGGTGTTATTTCAATGGCAGAGCCTCCGATTGTGTTAGAGTGTTCGGTATCTGGTGTTGTGGCCGGGTCCGGACTATTGTTACCGGTGTCCCCTTCCCATACCACGGATGGCTTAAACAGCCTTTCCAAGAAGATGTTAGGTGGGACAGGATCGCGCTTAGCGCCGATACGGGCGAGGATATCCACCGCCTGATTGTTTTCCCAAGCCACATGGTGGAACTCAAGCCCCTCGTACCAAGCTGACATTTTGAGGACGGCGTTGCGATATGCCGCCATTTTTGGATCCTTGGCATCGAAGTCTGCATTTATTTGAGATATTGCGAGGTTCGATTCCCCACGCACCTCCAGGCGTTGAATGCCCATGGAAACTGCCATCCGGAGACCATGTAATAGGGCCTCGTATTCAGCTGCGTTGTTGGAGTCTGTGTATAGTATTTGGAGTACGTATTGGACTGTATCTCCGGTGGGGATGTCAGGACGACGCCAGCCCCCAGACCAGCCATCATTTTAGAGCCGTCAAAGTGCATGATCCAATTGGAGTACGCGCCGTACTCTTTAGGGAGTTCGGCTTCTATCCACTCGGCGATGAAATCGGCCATTACTTGAGACTTAATGGCTCACCGTGGTTTATATGTTATGTCGAACGGGAGGAGCTCAATAGCCCATTTGGCAATCCGGCCCGTGGCATCACGGTTGTTTATTATGTCGTTGAGTGGTACTTCTGAAGCCACCATAATTGAACACTCTTGAAAGTAGTGGCGTAATTTCCGGGATGCCATGAATACCGCGTATGCTATCTTTTGATAATGTGGGTACCATGATTTGCATGGAGTGAGGACAGTGGATACATAATATACCGGCTTTTGAAGTGGGAATTTATGTCCGTCCGTCTCTCGTTCGACGACGAGCACTGCGCTTACAACTTGGTGAGTTGCCGCTATATATAACAGCATTGGTTCACCGACATTTGGCGCGGCCAAGATTGAGTTGGTGTCTAGGATGGCTTTTATTTCTTCCAATCCGGCCGTCGTTGCGTCCGTCCACTCGAAGTGTTCGGTGCGCCAAAGAAGGCGATAAAGGGGGAGTGCATGTTCTCCTAATCGGTAGATAAAGCGGCTTAAGGCCGCCACACATCCAGTTAACTTCTAGATTTGCTTGAGGTCAGTTGGGATAGCCAACTGCGACAGAGCTTGGATTTTAGCCGGATTTGCTTCCATTCCTCTACCGGAGACGATGAAGGCCAGGAGATTTCCGGCGGGTACGCCGAAAACGCATTTTTCCGGATTGATCTTAATGTCGTACGTTCGGAGATTGTCGAACATGAGCCTCAAGTCGTCTATTAAGGAGTTGACGTGTCTGGTTTTAACGACCACATCATCTACATATGCCTCCACTATTTTGCCGGTCTGCTTTTCCAGACATGTCTGAATCATGCGTTGATACATTGCGCCGGCGTTTTTGAGCCCGAAGGGCATTGTATTAAAACAGAAGGGGTCGTATGGAGTGATAAATGCCGTTGCAGCTTGATCGGACTCCGCCATCTTAATTTGGTGGTAACTGGAGTATGCGTTGAGGAAGCACAATGAGTCGTGTCCTGCGGTGGCGTCGATAATTTGATCGATGCGAGGGAGGGGGGAGGGATCCTTTGGGCAAGCCTTATTAAGGTCCTTGAAGTTGATGCATAGGCGCCAGGGTTTGTCCTTCTTTGGTACCATTACCAGGTTTGCTAGCCAGTCCGGATGTTTTATTTCTCTAATGAATCCGGCCTCCAGTAACTTGGCTAGATCCTCTCCCATGGCTTGTCGCTTAGGTTCGGAGAAACGCCGAAGAGTCTGCTTGACCGGCTTGAATCCCTTTAGAATGTTAAGGCTATGCTCGGCCAGCCCGCGTGGGATTCCTGACATGTCTGAAGGATGCCAGGCGAATATGTCCCAATTCTCGCGCAGGAACTCCCGTAGTGCGGCGTCTACGGCGGGGTTTAACTGTGCCCTGATGGATGCTGTTTTTGTGGGGTCCATTGGATGGACTTGGAATTTGACTATTTCATCCGCTGGTTTAAAAGAGGTGGACTTGGATCTTTTGTCGAGTATCACGTCGTCCCTATCCACTGTGGAGTGCAGCGCAGTTAATTCCTCCACCGCAAGGGCTTCGGATAATGCCTCGAGGGCCAGTGCAGTTGTTTTGTTCTCGACGCGGAGTGCTATGTCCAGATCACTAGCTAGAATGATGATTCCATTGGGCCCGGGCATTTTGAGCTTCATGTACCCGTAATGGGGTATGACTTGGAAGATCGTGAATGCCTCCCTCCCTAAAAGGGCGTGGATCCGCTACTGAATGGGGCCACATGGAATGTAATTTCTTTGGACCTGTAATTCTCCGGAGTGCTGAATACCACATCTAGTGTGATTTTCCCAGCGCAACGTGCCTCCCGACTGGGGATGATTCCTCGGAAGGTCGTGCTACTTTGCTCAATACGGTGTCTGTGTATTTCCATTTTATGAAGAGTCTCCTCATAAATGAGGTTTAATCCGCTGGCGCCATCCATGAGCACTTTAGTAAGCCGAAAGCCGTCCACAATTGGACTGAGGACCAAGGCGGCTGGTGCTCGGGTTGTTCAGAATTTAGGTTCGTCACTGGCATTGAAGATGATAGCCGTGTCGCTCCATGGATTTATTGCTGCCACGTGGCGGACTTCGGCAAGGCTGCGGAGTGCTCGCTTACACCTATTATTTGAGGCGAAGGTCTCGAAGACTGTCAATACTATATTGTTATCCACGGGATGGTGCTCTGCGGTGTTTTGAATGAGGAGATCCTCACTGCTCTTGGCCACCTGCCGGAGTACCCAACATGCTCTAAGGCTATGTGTTGGTATGGTATCCGCTGTACTATGAATTTTGCAGGGCCCGTTAAGCCATCCCTCCAATACGGTTCCACGCCCTGTAGTGGGCTTTTGCTTCTTTGTAATTGAGTTGGGCGACTTATGAGAGTGCACCCTTTTAGTTCGGACTGGGGGGTTTGTCAGAGCCGGATTATCCCAAAATTTTGTTTGGGTTTTCCAGGCGCTTTCCATCGCACAGTACTTCCGTACTATGGCCGCCAAGTCAGCGAAGTGTACTATGTCACGGCGACTTATGGCGCTGAGGATTCCCTTGTCCGTGCAATTGTTGCACAAGAACGAAATTGCGTCTTCCTCGCGACAGTCCTTGACATTGTTCATTACAAGGAGGAATCTGGCCCGATAGTGATGTACTGTCTCTTGGGGCTCTTGCCTAATGTGGGAAAGATCGTTTATATCTAGGTGGGTGGGTGGATTTAAGTCCAGACCTTGACCCAATATGAGACCTATGGCGGGGGAGTTTCCGATCTTGGAAGTCCGGGCTCCGAGATGTTGCCCCGCAGGTTCGGCATGCTGCCTCATTCTAGGTTCAGGGTTAGGGCGATGTCCTCCCGTGGACGGGTATCTGGCTCGGAGAGCTCAGGAATCCAGACATAGTTCATCCTCAGGATAGAGGAAGAATCGTCGCATTGCTCCTCCAGCACCGTTATCTGATGGGTGACCGGCGGCGAGTTAATCTCCCTCTGGTCGGGTTTAAGCCCAATCCGATCGTAGTCCGTAGCGACTCCCATAGCGGCGATGTGATCCAAGAGCTCATTCAAAGAGGAGAGCTCCATTGGATCCATATGCTCGGTGAATTTCGAGCTGATGTGGAGGCCATTTTCGGTGACCCGAGAAGTCATCGTCGGCGCAGCGGCCGAGCGGGCGGTCTTGACGAAGCCGCCTAGTCGGAGAGTTTGGCCTATAGCCAGGGCTCCCCCAGAGGTGATGTTGTTCTTGACAACGAGACGAGCCATCCCTCCTTATGATGATGACACAATGGAACTCTCAATGAAAGCACCAATGTTGGTGTCAAAACCGGTGGATCTCGGGTAGGGGGTCCCGAACTGTGCGTCGAAGGTGGATGGTAACAGGAGGCGGGGGACACGATGTTTACCCAAGTTCGGGCCCTCTCGATGGAGGTAATACCCTACTTCCTGCTTGATTGATCTTGATGATATGAGTATTGCAAGAGTTGATCTACCGCGAGATCGTAGAGGCTAAACCCTAGAAGCTAGCCTATGGTATAATTGTTGTTGTCCTACGGACTAAACCCTCTGATTTATATAGACACCGGAGGGGGCTAGGGTTACACAAAGTCGGTTACAAGGGAAGAAATCTACATATCCGTATTGCCAAGCTTGCCTTCCACGCCAAGGAGAGTCCCATCCGGACACGGGACGAAGTCTTCAACCTTGTATCTTCATAGTCCAACAGTCCGGCCAAAGGATATAGTCCGGCTGTCCGGAGACCCCCTAATCTAGGACTCCCTCACTTGACTTGGCACATGTTCAGGCATCCAGTTGAAACAAAATCAACATAGCCTCCACGATATTTATGTTCATGGTGATCTATATCCTACTCATGCTTGCACTCAATGTTGGTTAATCTCAATGCATGTTTATGACCGTTGTCGCTCTCTAGTTGGTCGCTTCCCAGTCTCTTTCTAGCCTTCTGTGACACCCCCTTCTGTGACGCCCCGAGACCGATGCGCCAGGTGTCTTCCAGTTATTCGCCGTCATTGCCATGTCATTCGCTTGCGTGTTGCATCTTGGCATGTCATCATGTGCATTGCATCATCATGTTTTCAGAACTTGCATCCGTCCCGGCCTCCCCGTTCTTTCCGTTGTCCGTTCTGAGCTCAGACACACTTGCACGCGCCCGTGGCACGTCTGAAAAATTATTTTATAAGTGTCCGGAAAATATTCTTGGAATGGGTTGAAAGTTGGCATGCGGTGTTGTTATTTTGTTAGTAGGTCGCCTGCCAAGTTTCTTCGCATTCGGAGTTTGTTTGACACCCCAACGATTAGCTATAGCGGCAGTATAGCTGGTCATACGTCGGACGTTTTCGGTCTCCGGAAACCATTGCCCGGCTGCCTTCTCTTCTCTCCTCTCAGCCCATCGCACTCTGCATAGCCCACCTGCAGCCCATCTAGTTCCCCTCTGTCCGGAACCTTCGGATCTCGATCGGAGGGCTCCGAAAGTTCCCCCCAAACCCCCCTAACCCTAGCTCATGTCTATATATAGACGTCCCGTTCAAAAAAAAGGGCTACCCTAGTCTTCCCCTACACCTAGACCCTCTCCTCCTCGGATCCACCTCCTCCAGCCACAGCCAACCCCTCCCTTCTCAAATTCCGGCGAGATCCATCCCTCAAACGCCACTTGGCGCATCCCCACTGGTCAGCCGCCACCATGCAAACGCCCGCAACCAACGGGAAGGCGCCACGCGTCCTCCCCGCGCCCCACTTCGCCGTGGCCCTGCCAGGCCCATCCGAGGCCCGCCCCGGGCCGATCTGGGCCCGAGGCGCCCGCGTCCTGCACCATCGCTCGTCCCATCGCCTCCTTGCTCGCGCCGCCCAGCTCCCGAGCAGCTCCTCCCGCGCCGAGCATCGCCGCTGCCTTGCCAGAACCCCGCCTCGCCGGATCCGCGCCGCCGGTGAGCAGTGCGCTGCCCTGCGCCTTCCTCTTCTTATTCTCCTTCTGTCCCTCACCCTCTCTCTCTCTCTCCCGCGTAGGGCGCCTTCGCCGGTGAAGATCCACGCCTCCCTGCTGTTTGGCCTCTCCGCCGCCCCACACCTATTCCCGGCCTCCCCGTCGTTCCCCACGTTGCCGGAACACCGCCGCCAGAGCTGCGTTGCCCGTCCCCGTCGATTCCTGCCGCCGTCCCGCACCATTGTCCACGTCCAGTCTAGCGCCACTCGCGCGTGTTGACTGCGTGTGGCCGCGCGTGGGCCGCAACCTCCCCGGCCCAGCATCGCCAGCGCTCCAAGGCCCAGCCGCGGCCTGCCCGGCCTCCTCCAACGACCGGCCCATGAGGCCTGGTGAGCAGCCCCCTTGAGCTTCCCTATGCACTTCCGGGCCTGCTAGTTTCGGCCCGAGCCACTGTTTTCTTCCATGGACGAATTTCCTATTTATCCAGTGTTTGGCAGTTTTACAAAATAGCCCCCCCTAGATCATGCATTTAATAACTCACAAATGGTGCATCGGTTTAAAATGTATTATATATGAAAAATGCTTAAAATTTTGTGTAGTTTAATAATTTGCAACTTTCATGAATGTTTGACATGTTTAAAATGCTGTTTGGTTAAATTTGCTCCTATGCCATGTTAAAATGCTTTAATTCATAACTAATTAACCGTAGCTCCAAATCTAATAAACTTTATATGTAAATGGGGTAGAAAAATGCATAGATTATCACGATGACCTTACTGTGCATGTTTTACAACTCTAAAATATGGTTTAGGGCAGAACAGTACCAAACCTAAAATATGCACATGAGGAGTTTCTGGACTTGTTGTTTGTTGTTCCGGCCTCATTTAAACTTGCCTAGATAGGTAGTTTTCATATGCTTCACCTCTTGCCATGCTAACCAACATTTAATATTGTTGAGTACATAAACGGGAGATAACTAAATAAGCCACGTGGTGTTTCGTCAATATGCAACTCGTTGCATATTGAGCTCCACTTAATTTGTAGGATTGCTTGTGCACTTTGCCATGCCATGCTTCATTAAACCGGACATGCATCATACTTGGTTGTGCATCATGCCTTGTTGATGTGATGGTTGTTTACCATGTTGTTTTCTTCTATGCGGTGTTGCTTCTTCGGGTTGGTTCCAATAACGTCGCGTTTGTGAGGATTCGCTCGACTACGTCTGTTTGCCTTCTTCATGGACTCGTTCTTCTTCCTTGCGGGATCTCTGGCAAGATGACCATACCCTCGAAATCACTTCTATCTTTGCTTGCTAGTTGCTCGATCTATTGCTATGCTGTGATACCTACCACTTGCTATATCATGCCTCCCATATTGCCATGTCAAGCCTCTAACCCACCTTTCCTAGGAACCGTTGTTTGGCTATGTTACCGCTTTGCTCAGCCCCTCTTATAGCATTGCTAGTTGCAGGTGAAGCTGAAGTTTGTTCCATGTTTGGGACATGGATTTGTTGGGATATCACAATATCTCTTAATTAATGCATCTATATACGTAGTAAAGGGTGGGAGGCTCGGCCTTATGCCTGGTGTTTTGTTCCACTCTTGCCGCCCTAGTTTCCGTCATACCGGTGTTATGTTCCTTGATTTTGCGTTCCTTACACGGTTGGGTGTTATGGGAACCCCTTGACAGCTCGCTTTGAATAAAACTCCTCCAGCAAGGCCCAACCTTGGTTTTACAATTTGCCTCACCATCCATCACCTACCTTTTCCCTTGGGAGTTGCGCTCCCGAGGGGCATCTTTATTTTAACCCCCCCCCCCCCCGGGCCAGTGCTTCTCTAAGTGTTAGTCCGAATTAGAGTCCTTTGCAGCGCCACCTCAGGGAACTTGAGTGCTGGTTTTAGTTGTACGGAGAGCTCATCCGGTGTTGCCCTGAGAACGAGATATGTGCAGCTCCTATCGAGATGTCGGCACATCGAGCGGTCTTGCTGGTCTTGTTTTACCATTGTCGAAATGTCTTGTAACCGAGATTCCGAGTCTGATCAGGTCTTCCTGGGAGAAGGAATATCCTTCGTTGACCGTGAGAGCTTGTGATGGGCTAAGTTGGGACACCCCTGCAGGGTTTTGAAGTTCCGAAAGTCGTGCCCGTGGTTATGGGCAGATGGGAATTTGTTAATGTTCGGTTGTAGAGAACTTGACACTTAACTTAAATTAAATGAATCAACCGCGTGTGTAGCCGTGATGGTCTCTTTCCGGCGGAGTCCGGGAAGTGAACACGGTTCTTGTGTTATGCTTGAACGTAAGTAGTTTCAGGATCACTTCTTGATCACTTCTAGTTCACGACCGTGCATTGCTTCTCTTCTCGCTCTTATTTTGCGTATGTTAGCCACCATATATGCTTAGTGCTTGCTGCAGCTCCACCTCATTACCCCTTTCCTACCCATAAGCTTAAATAGTCTTGATCTCGTGGGTGTGAGATTGCTGAGTCCTCGTGACTCACAGATACTTCCAAACAATTGCAGGTGCCGATGATACTAGTGCAGATGACGCAACTGAGCTCAAGTGGGAGCTCGATGAAGATCTTGATCGTTGTGTTGTTCTGTTTCCTTTTGATCAGTAGTGGAGCCCAGTTGGGACGATCGGGGATCTAGCATTTGGGGTTTTCTTCTTTTATTTTGGATCCGTAGTCGGACCTTGATTGTATTCAGGATGATGTATGTTTAACTTGTATTTGTGTGAAGTGGCGATTGTAAGCCAACTCTTTATCCCTTTCTTATTCAGTACATGGGATTGTGTGAAGATTACCCCTCTTGCGACAAACCTACCATGCGGCTATGCCTCTAAGTCGTGCCCTGACACGTGGGAGATATAGCCGCATTATGGGTGTTACACCTTCACTTGTACTAAGCGGGAATACTGCTTGTGCATCCAATTCCATAAACCCCAAAGTTGTTCCATATGAGTCCACCATACCTACCTATATGCGGTATTTACCCGTCGTTCCAAGTAAATTTGCATGTGCCAAACTCTAAAGCTTCAAATGATAATCGGTTTTGTATGCCCGAATCGCTCATGTACCATCTAGGGTTGTCAATATCTTCCATGCTAGGTGGGTTATTCTCACGATGAGTGGACTCTGCTCATCATTCACGAGAAAATGGCTGGTAACCGGGATGTCCAGTCCCATGCTCAAATCAAATCAAAATAATTGCAAACAAAACTCCCCTAGTACTATTGTTAGTTGGACGGTAGCCGTTGTTTCGGACCAGCCGTGGAGTGTGCTTGTTGGTGGTGGGGGAGTATAAACTTTACCATTCTGTTTGGGAACCGCCTATAATGTATCTAGTATGGAAGATACCGAGATCTCTTAGTTGTTATGTTGACAATGAAAGCATGCCACTCAAAATATTATTTATCTCTATTTTAAAACTCGAGCTCTGGCACCTTTGCAAATCCCTGCTTCCCTCTGCGAAGGGCCTATCTATTTACTTTGATTACTGAGTCATCATCCTCTTATCAAACGCACCAATTGTAGAGCACCACTGTCATTTGTATGCATTGTTATTAATTTATATTAAGTATGGCTGTTACTGGATCTCTTTTACCATGAATTACAATGTCTAGTCAGTCCTTGATCTTCAGAGGTGCTCTGCATTTATGTTTTGCGATCTCAGAAAGGGCTAGCGAGATACCATCTTGTTATATCATATCATGATTGTTTTGAGAAAGTGCTTTCATTCGAGATTTATTATTATTACTTGCTAGTTCATTATGCCATTGATATGAGTAAATGTGAGACCTAAACGTTATCGTCAATATGGTTAGTTCATAATCTTTGCTGAAAACTTGAATGCTGGCTTTACATATTTGCAACAACAAGATCAAACAGAGTTTGTAAAAGTTTTTCTTTATCACTTTTAGTTTGTCAACTGAATTGCTTGAGGACAAGCAATGGGTTAAGCTTGGGGGAGTTGATACATATCGATCGTATCTACTTTTCCAAACTCTTTTGCCCTTGTTTTAGACTCTAACTTGCATGATTTGAATGGAACTAACCTGGACTGACACTGTTTTCAGTAGAACTGCCATGGTGTTATTTTTGTGCAGAAATAAAAGTTCTCAGAATGAACTGAAAATTCAAGGAGATCATTTTGGTAATTAATAAAAAACATTGGCTAAAGAATCAACAGAAGGGGGCCCACACCCTGGCTACAAGGGTGGGGGGCACACCCTCTGACCTTGTGGGCCCCCTGGACCTCCGCCGACCTCAACTCCAACTCCATATATTCATGTTCGGGGAGAAAAAACCAGAGAGAAGGATTCATCGCGTTTTATGATATAGAGCAGCCGCCAAGCCATGTTCTTCCTTGGGGGGGGGGCAGATCTGGAGTCCGTTTTGGGCTCCGAAGAGGGGAATCTGTCGCCATCGTCATCATCAACCATCCTCCATCACCAATTTCATGATGCTCACCGTCATGCGTGAGTAATTCCATCGTAGGCTTGCTGGACCGTGATGAGTTGGATGAGATTTACCATGTAATCGAGTTAGTTTTGTTAGGGTTTGATCCCTAGTATCCACTATGTTCTAAGATTGATGTTGCTATGACTTTGCTATGCCTAATGCTTGTCACTAGGGCCCGAGTACCATGATTTCATATCTGAACCTATTATGTTTTCATGAATATATTTGTGTTCTTGATCCGATATTCCAAGTTATAGTCACCTACTACATGTTATGATCCAGCAACCCTAGAGTGACAATAGTCGGGACACTTCCCGGTGATGACCGTAGTTTGAGGAGTTCATGTATTCACTAAGTGCTAATGCTTTGGTATGGTACTCTATTAAAAGGAGGCCTTAATATCCCTTAGTTTCCAATAGGACCCCGCTGCCACGGGAGGGTAGGACAAAAGATGTCATGCAAGTTCTTTTTCATAAGCATGTATGACTATATTCGGAATACATGCCTACATTATATTGATGTATTGGAGCTAGTTCCGTGTCACCCAATGTTATAACTGTTGCATGATGAATGCCATCCGACATAATTATCCATCATTGATCCATTGCCTACGAGCTTTTCACATATTGATCTTTGCTTCATTACTTTTCCGCTGCTACGATTACAATTGCTACGAAACTACTACTGTTACTTCTGCCACCGTTACCATTACTTCCATACTACTTCGCTACTAAATACTTTGCTGTAGATATTAAGTCTTTCAGGTGTGGTTGAATTGACAACTCAGCTGCTAATACTTGAGAATATTCTTTGGCTCCCCTTGTGTCGAATCAATAAATTTGGGTTGAATACTCTACACTCGAAGACTGTTGCGATCCCCTATACTTGTGGGTTATCAAGACCTTTTTCGGGCACCGTTGCCGAGGAGCATAGCTCTATTCTCTGAGTCACTTTGGATTTATATCTGTTGATAACTACGATGAATTTTAAGGATCAAAGAACCAAGATTTTTCCCTCAACTACGAGGGGAGGTGAGGAACTGCCATCTAGCTTTGTATTTCTCTCTGATCTATTGATTCGGTTTGGCTAACTAGATTGATATTTCTTGCAATGGGAGAGGTGCTTTGTGATGTGTTCGATCTTGCGGTGCTCAATCCTAGTGACAGAAAGGGACATGACAAGTATTTGTATCGTTGCCATTAAGGATAAAAACATGGGGTTTATTCATGCATGAGTTTGCATTGTCTACACCATCTCATCTTGCTTAAGGCGTTGCTCTGTTCTTTATGAACTTAATACTCTAGATGCATGTTGGATAGTGGTGGATGTGTGGAGTAATAGTAGTAGATGTAGGCAGGAGTCGGTCTACTTGTCTTGGAGGTGATGCCTATGTACATGATCATTGCCTTGGGTATCGTCATGATTATTCGCTTTTCTATGAGTTGCCCAAGTAATTTGTTTAGCCACCGTATGTTATTTTCAATATAGATGCCTCTAGTGAAAACAATGGCCCCCGGGTCTACTTTTATCATATATAAAAATCCAAAAATACCTTGCTGCAATTTTTCTTTACTTATTTTATTTTGTGTTTTATTTATCTCTCTATCACTAAAAAATTCAATCTTGCAAATAACCGTCAGGGATTGACAACCCCTTGTTCGCGTTGGGTGCAAGTATTTGTTATTTTGTGTGCAAGTACTGCTAATGATGTGTTGCGTGATTCTCCTACTGGGTTGATAACCTCTGTTCTTAACTGAGGGAAATACTTATCTCTACTATACTGCATTGTCCCCTCCTCTTTGGGGAAATCCCAACATAGCTGACAAGTAGCAGGAAGAATTTATGGTGTCGTTGCCGGGGAGACATCATTGATATGTCTCCAACGTTTCTATAATTTTTGCATGTTCCATGCTATTATATTACCATTCTTGGATGTTTTACAATCATTTTATAGCAACTTTATATCCTTTTTTGGGACTAACCTATTGACATAGTGCCCACTGCTAGTTGTTGTTTTTAGCTTGTTTTTTACTTCACATAATATCAGTACCAAATGGAGTCCAAACGCAATGAAACTTTTTGGAGAATTTTTCTGGACCAGAAGACACCTGTTGGGCCAAAGAAGTACCAGAGGGGGCTCCGAGGGGAGCACAACCCACCCGGGGGAGCGCCCTAGTGGGTTGTGCCCAGGGGGCCCAGGCGTGCCCTGGTGGGTTGTGCCCACCTCGGCCACCTCCCGCACCGCCTCTTTGCTCTATAAATAACCCGAAAATCCAAAAACCCTAGGGGATTCAACAAAACACAATTCCAGCCGCCGCAAGTTCCAAAACCACCAGATCCAATCTAGACACCATCACGGAGGGGTTCATCATCCTCATTGGTGCCTCTCTGATGATGTGTGAGTAGTTCATTCAAGACCTACGGGTCCGTACTAAGTAACTAGATGGCTTCCTCTCTCTCTCTCTCTCTCTCTCCCTTTTGATTCTCAATACAATCGTCTCCTGGAAATCTATTTGATGTAACTCTTTTTGTGGTGTGTTTGTTGGGATCCGATGAACTTTGAGTTTATGATTAGATCTATTTATCCATGAAAGTTATTTGAGTTTCTTCGATCTCTTATATGCATGATTACTTATAGCCTCGTATTTCTTCTTGGAATATTTGGCTTAGTTAGGCCAACTAGATCAATTTTTCTTGCCATGGGAAGAGGTGCTTTGTGATGGGTTCGATCGTGCGGTGTTCTTTCCGAATGACAGAAGGGGCAGAAAGACACACATGTATCATTGCTATTAAGGATAACAAGATGGGGTATATTCCTACATGAATAGATCTTGTCTACATCATCTCATTGTTCTTATTGCATTACTCCGTTTTTCCATGAACTTAATACACTAGATGCATGCTAGATAGCGGTCGATGTGTGGAGTAATAGTAGTAGATGCAGGAAGGAGTCGATCTACTAATCTTGGACATGATGCCTATATAATGATCATTGCCTGGATATCGTCATAATTATTTGAAGTTATATCAATTGCCCAACAATAATTTGTTTACCTGCCGTATGCTATTTTTCTCGAGAGAAGCCACTAGTGAAATCTATGGCCCCTGAGTCTATTCTTTATCATATTTGCATTGAGATCTATTTTCATTTTCTTTTGTTTTCAGATCTGTTATTCAAAAAAACCCCAAAATACCTTGCTGCACTTTTTCTTTCTTTATTTTATTTTGTTTTATGATGAGATCTACTTATCCAAAATCGTACAAACCAATCTATCTTTTACCCGAGAGGGATTGACAACCCCTCTTACACGTCGGGTTGCAAGTATTTGTTCTTTGTGCAGGTACCATTTACATAGTGTTGCTTGGTTCTCCTACTAGTTCGATAACCTTGGTTTCATAACTGAGGGAGATACCTACCGTAGCTGTGCTGCATCATCCCTTCCTCTTCGGGAAATACTGACGCGGACACGAGCCATCAAGAAAGGATTTATGGCGCCGTTGACGGGGAGACATTATCAACATCTATCAGGTTCCTAATCACAAATCTCATCTCCTTGCGATTTACATTATTTTCCATTTGCCTCTCGTTTTCATCTCCCCCACTTCACAAAAAATGTCGTTTTATTCGCCCTCTTTTTCCGTTCGCCGTTTTTCTTGTCAGATCAGTTTGTGTGGGCAATTTTGTTTGCCACTTTTTGTCGTTATGGATAGTTCTTCCTCTATTGTGTGTACCCCCGACAACAAGGTTCTTAATTTCAAACAAAGAGGAGGGGAGAATCTAAAGGATGCTTGGTATCGGATTTGCAATTCTCACAATAGATCTGTTCGTAAGCAATCTACTATTGTTCTTCTTTACTGTTTTTATGTGGGCATCACTACTTGGTATAGGTTCGTCCTTCATACGATTACCGGTGGGGATTTATTGATGTGTCCTTCTCTAGATGTTTTTAATGCTATGTGAAATCTATTGGGTTCACCACCTCTTATGATTAATGAAACAACTTTAACTCTTGAGCATGTTATTGAAAGGCTAGATGCTATTGAAAAGAAAATGCTCACTGAAGAAAACATTGAAAAATTAGATAAAAGGATGCACAATCTTGCTAATAGAATTGGGTAAAAAGCGGGAGATGCTCTTAAAGTACTAAAATAAAAATAACCCGCATTCAATGAAAGAATACAGGAGAGCGCTCCTAGAATTGATAAGTTGGAAGAAATTTTTAGTAATCTAAGAACGGCTTTTGCTTCCGCTAAAACTATTGAAAAAACTCCCATAAAATTGGCAAGATTACTCAAGTCACTAAAAACAAGGGTGCAACTTCTAATAGTAACAAAGAAGATCTTAAGATGATTAGTATTCACCCCGATTTTGCTGAAGTGATAAAAGACCCTACTTGCAAGAATGAATTTTTCAAACTTGTTTCTGGGAGTATTGTTATTGAAAATTTGTATGCTAAGTCTTTGAAGAATTCTAAATGTCTGATTGAGGAGTTGGAAACTAAAGATGACAATACTTGAATCTATGATTTATGCCTAGCTAGGGGCGTAAAACAATAGCGCTTGTTGGGAGGCAACCCAATGAATACAATTTATTTTTGCCTTTTTCTTTCTATTCTTGAGTGTTTGTACAATTATGCCTCTGTTATAATTGTGTTTTATGCTTTAATTAGTGTTTGTGCCAAGTAAAGCCTTTGGGATCATGTTGGAAGATAGTTTATTTGATCTTGTTGAAAAACAGAAACTTTGTGTGCCAGCGACATAATTGTTTAAATTACAGAAGCATGATAAAATTCTGAATTTTTTACACAAAATTGATATACAAATTGCCTACATTGTCCTAACTGTTCAGAATTTTTGGAGTTACAGAAGTATACGAAGTTTTCAGATTGCTATAGACTGTTCTATTTTTGACAAATTCTGTTTTCTTTGCATCGTGTACTTATTTTGATGAATCTATGGACTTTATCAGGCGGTATAGGCCATAACATAGTTGGAATACAGTATATATAATGCAAAATAATATATGAATGGGTTTGCAACAGTACTTAGAGTGGCGATTTTCCTTGTTATACTAACGGATCTCACAAAATTTTTTTGAGTTTTGTGTGATTGAAGTTTTCAAGTTTTGGGTGAGATCACGATGGATGGATGAATAAGGAGTAAGAAGAGCATAAGCGTGGGGATGCCCCATGGCACCCCAAGGCAATATTCAAGGAGAAACAAGCAACTAAGCTTGGGGATGCCCCGAGTAACATCCCCTCTTTCTTTTAACGACCATCGGTATTTTACTTGGAGCTATATTTTTATTCATCACATATCATGAGTTTTGCTTTGAACGTCTTGTATTATATGAGTCTTTGCTTGTTTTTCTTTTTAGTTTGTCACAAGTATCTGCTGGACACACCTATTTGAGAGAGCCAAAATTATGCTATGATTTGTTAGAATTGCTCTATGTGCTTCACTTAACTTTTTTTAAGATATGGAATTGCTCTAGTGCTTCACTTATATCTTTTTGAGCATGGTGTGCTTTAATATTTCTGAATAAATGCTCTCATGCTTCACTTAGATTTATTTGAGAGTTAGTAACTTTGAAGAAATTTTCTCATGCTCCACTTATATTATTTTGAGAGATGAAATTTTTTATGCTCATGTTCTTCACTTAAATTTGTTTAACCTTGCCAAAAGCAATTGCAATATATGAAAGTAGTCCCAAAGTGATAGATATTCAAGAGCGATATAATAAAAACTTCCATGAAGGTCATTGGACAAAATGAACTTGATTCTTTGTAATAGTTTTGAGATATGATGATAGTGATATGTGAGTCATGTTGGTGAGTAATTTTGCTTTACTAAGAATATTGGTTTTACGGTTTGTGATTCCCTATGCAAGCACGAAAGTCAAAAGTCATGCAATTAAATTACATCCTACTTGTGGTGCATTACTTGGTGTTAGTTATGCTTAATGCTCGCTTATGTGATTTTTCGTTTCTTGGTTGGATGCTTCTCAATCTTTTTGCTAGCCTTCACTTGTACTAAGTAGGAATACTCCTTGTGCATCCAAAATCCTTAAATCCAGTTTTGCCATATGAGTCCACCATACCTACCTATATGCGGTATTCCCGTGCTGTTCTAAGCAAATTTGTATGTGCCATCTCTAATTTTCAAAATAATTTCCTTTTTGTGTGCTCATACCGCTCATGAAACGGTAGCGGGTGGCTGATATTTTTTCCATGCTAGATGTATTATTCTCAAGATGAGTGTTTATTCTGCACGAGAGTACGGCAAAGGTATTAGGGATGCCCGGTCCCGAAATGAGAAATGAATTTACTTTATGTTTTCAAATAATAAATTCCTTGGAAAGTGTTGGTATGGACAATACCCGTGGATACGGCTAGCCGCGGAATGTGAAAGTATGGTGGAAGAAGGAATAAACTTTATTTTCTGTTTGGGAAACGCCTATAATATATGTAGCATGGGAAGTACTGGGAACTATTCGATCATTTTCGTTGACAGGAAAAGTATGCCACCCAAAATGTTTTATCTCTATTTTTTCGATTTGAGCTCTGGCACCTCTACAAATCACTACATCCCTCTGTGAAGGGCATTTCTATTTACTTTATGCAATTTTTATTTTTATTTTAATCTCCATCTCTTATAAAGCACCAACTAAGGGGCACTATGATTGTACTTGAGCATTGGATGTAGCTAATATGCGAGTGTGTTTCATGAATGGATCAATGATTGAGCATAATGGGCTAGGGATAACTTGCTTTAGTGTTGATATTTTGAAAGACATGGTTGCTTGTTGATATGCTTGAGTATTGAAATCTTCATGTTAAAACTAGACTATTGCTTTGAACCATATAAAAGTCCATATGTCCATGCTACTAAAGAAAAAAATATGTGATGAACATGTTAGGCAACATTCCACATCAAAAATTCGGTTTTTATCATTTACCGACTTGTAGCTTGGGGATGATGATATGTCTCCAACGTATCCATAATTTTTGCTTGTTACATGCTGTCATATAATCATTCTTGGATGTTTTACAATCATTTTATAGCAACTTTATATCATTTTTAGGGACTAACCTATTGACATAGCGCCCAGTGCCAGTTGTTGTTTTTTGCTTGTTTTTTACTTCGCAGAATATCACTACCAAACGGAGTTCAAACGCATCGAAACTTTTTGGAGATTTTTTCTGGACCAGAAGAAACCTGTTGGGCCAAAGAAGTACCACAGGGGGTTATACTTCTTATGCTTGCGTTGGTTTTTCCCTTGAAGAGGAAAGGGTGATGCAGCAAAGTAGAGTTAGTATTTCCCTCAGTTTTGAGAACCAAGGTATCAATTCAGTAAGAGACAACGCACAACTCACCGAATACCTGCACAAA
Organism: Triticum aestivum; assembly: GCF_018294505.1. Classification (NCBI taxonomy): domain Eukaryota; kingdom Viridiplantae; phylum Streptophyta; class Magnoliopsida; order Poales; family Poaceae; genus Triticum; species Triticum aestivum. The sequence goes on along the minus strand of NC_057800.1, from coordinate 343,398,704 downwards.
CAAACACCAACTTGCACCCAACGCGATAAAGGGTTTGTCAATCCCTTCACGGTTATTTGCAAAGTGAGATCTGATAGAGATGGATAAACGGTAAAGTAATATTTTTGGTATTTATGGTTTACGGAACGGAAAGTAAAAGATTTCAAAGGAAGTAAATAGGAAACTAAAATTGTAGATCGGAAACTTAAATGATGGAAAGTAGACCCGGGGGCCATAGGGTTCACTAGAGGCTTCTCTCAAGATAGAAAATATGACGGTGGGTGAAAAAATTGCTATCGAGCAATTGACAGAAAAGCGCAAAGTTATCACGACATCTAAGGCAATGATCATGAATATAGGCATCACATCTGTATCAAGTAGACCGGCTCATGCCTGCATCTACTACTGTTACTCCACACATCGACCGACTCCTTCATGCATCTATAGTATTAAGTTCATGAAGAACAGAGTAACGCATTAAGTAAGATGACATGATGTAGCGGGATAAACTCAAGCAATGTGATGAAAATCCCATCTTATTATCCTCGATGGTAACAATACAATACGTGTAGGTTCCCCTTCTGTCACTGGGATCAAGCATCGCAAGATTGAACCCAAAGCTAAGCACTTCTCCCATTGCAAGAAAAACCAATCGAGTTGGAAAAACCAAATCGATAGTTCAAAGAGACTTGCAAAGATATCAAATCATGCATATAAGAATTCAGAGGACATTCAAGTAATATTCATAGATAAGCTGATCATAAATCCACAATTCATCGGATCTCGGCAAACACACCACAAAATGGTATTACATTGAATAGATCTCCAAGAACATCAAGGATAACATGGTATTGAGAATCAAAGAGAGAAGAAGCCATCTAGCTACTAGCTATGGACCCATAGGTCTGAGGTAAACTAGTCACGTGTAACATCCCAAATTTTCAATTTGGAATGTTATATATAGGTCATCTTATGCATATCATATTTTATTTGCATTTTGGTTTTGATCCTAGAAATTCTAAGCAACTCAACGTCCCACGGAGAGAGTTGGGGATTTCGTTTATTTTCATATTTGATTTTTTTCTCAAATTTGAGAAGAGGATCATTTTGGTTTTACTTATTTTTCTCTCCAAAATATTTCCAATATTAAAAATAAAAGAGAGGGATAAAATGACTTCTCCAAAATAAAAAGAAATATTGGAGGAAAAAATATTAAAATCAAATAAATAGTTTTATATGATCTTATTGCTATTTTATTTGAATTAGAAAAATATGCATTTTTCGTAAATTGCATTTTAGGCCAGAAAAATGTTCACTCCGTTCTAAAATTTTTATTTAGACGGTGAAAATTGTTTTTGGCATTTTTATATTTTTTTAATATTTATTAGGATTGTTCCTATCAGCGGAATTTTTTTAAGTTTCCCGGCCCGCACTGGGCCGAAGGCCCAGCCGGCCCGCTGCGCCACCGCCTTCGCCGCCGTGCCCGCGTAGGACACCGGCCGGAGTCCAGCTCCGAGCCGCGCCGCATGCCCCCTAACCCAAGCCACCGCGCCCCTTCCCCTTAAATACTGCCGCCCTCTCCTCCTCGTCCCAAGCCGTCGCCGCCGCATCTGCCGCCGCCGCATCTACCACCGTCGCCGCGTAGCCGCCGCCCCGCGCCGCGCCGCCGTCGCCCACGCCGCCGCCCCGCTGACCCGCGCCGGAGCCTCCGCCGCCGCCATTTTTTTTCGGTTTTATGTTTAAACCATTCGGTTTTTTAAAAACTCTAGATCGTTTTTTTAGATCGGTTTGGTTTTCTCGGGTTAGATTTTTTACGAACGTTCGTTCGTTAGTTGGTTTTAATAAACGAATTCGTTCGTTTGCCTCTGTTAGCAGACGTTCGTCCAATAGATTTTTCTTTTTCTTTTTATTTTCAGTCAGGGACCTATCCGTGATTATTTTTATCGCAGATTAGCCCCTGATATTAAAACCCTCGCAAATTTTTAACCGTTTGTCCAAATTCAGTGAAACCAACGCCAAAATCTTCGTCTCGAACCCCTCTTCCGGTTAAACAACTTGAACATGGTTTTGACAATTTAAAATTTTGTTTAAGAAGATTTGATTTCGAAATTCTTTCGATCGTAGTTTCAGTTCCGTAGCTCCGATTTGATCGATTCTTTTTGCAAATTGTAGTTCTTCGGTTGAACTTTCAGATTGGATCTTCTTACTTGAGTTTTACCCTTGCATCTATGCTTGCATGATTATGTATGCTATTGTTTGTTTGCGATAGAATTTCCGGAGTGCGAAGCGTGCTACTACAAGTCTCTAGGGTTTGCAGATCGTCACCAAGGCAAGTAACACTTTGATCATACTTATTTATTACCCAGTTTTTATGCATTAGCTACAATCCTCAAACATTGCATGAGTAGGATCTCTTAACATGTGGGTTTGGGAAGTAGATGATGAGGTAGAACCTATTGCCCTTTTATTATCAAACCTTGGGAGTTACTTCTATGTTATGCTCACATTGCTATGCTATGCTCGTAGACGTGGTTTGGTTTGAGTGATCCATGACAGATGTGAGATTGTTAATTAATGGTTAACTTAAGGTGGCTACTTAAATACACATCTGGGTGGATTGGTTGCGGGCACCTGGGGTTATACCAGTGTTGTCCTAGGAGATCCCGGGGTTACCGTCTGATCATCCTATGGTTTGCCACCAAGGCTCAAAGGGATCACAAGATTATTCATACTAGGAACTTCCGTGTGCAGCCACAAGCTATTATGGGCTCTAGCATAGTTGAGTATGTTGCATGACCTCTTTTAGTGGAAGGCTAGCAGATGTAGGGGAAAGTAGGTTTAACTGTCTACCCAGAGTAAAGAGTAAATGTTTCTGAAAGACTGTGTCTCGGTCATTCATTTTCGAAACACCATGTAGTGTGAGAAATCCAATGGAGGAGATCGAGTCTTGTGGGGAAAAGTGTGCAAACCTCTGTAGAGTGTACAAACTAATCATGGTTAGCCCTGTCCCCGGTTATGGACATCTTGAGTATCTGGTTCTTGGATTATCCTGTTGATCTCATCACTCTAAATTAATTCGTTGGGTTGTTAACTACTGTTTAATTGAGATTGAGATGGGGTTACCATTCTCAATGTTTACCAACTACCATGATAGTTAAACAAAATATATTCCTTTGTTGTAGGGGAAAATTGGCTTTTCGCAAAACATTATAACCATAGAGCCTCCACCAGCCATATATGCATGTAGTGATAGCATTTACTTGTTCATTGCTCTATTGTGTTATCTTGCCAGCATATGCCATGTGCTGACCCGTTTCGGGCTGCAACATATCATGTTGCAGACTTTTCAGACGAAGAGTAAGGTGCGCTAGGTCATTTGTCGTGCACTTAGCTATAATGCTGGAGTTGATGGACTCACTTTATCTTCCAAGCGTTCCGTTGTTATCTTATTTAGATGGCCTTAAGCCATTTTATTGTATTAAGTTCTCTCTTGAGACTATCGATGTAATAAATGTGTGATTGCTACTCTGTTATAAATCCTTCAAAGTACTGTGTGTGTCAGCATTATCGATCCAGGGATGACACTTATGCACAGAGATTTGACTATTTGAGTTCAGATTGCTACATCACACTTCATCGGAGAGGCAGTGGTGTTGATGTAGAAGCCCTCTGTGATCGAATCCCCCTCCGACAAGATGCTGGAAAAGGCCCCTAGATGGGATCTCACAGGTGCAGAAGGTTGCGGTGGTGGAAAAGTGTTTTTGTAGCTCTCCTGATTGGTCTTGGAATATTTGAGAATATATAGGCGAAAGAAATAGGACGGTGGAGTCACGAGGGGGCCACAAGGGTGGGGGCACCCTACCCCCCTGGGCACACCCTCCATCCTTGTGGCCGCCTCGTGGCTTTCCTGACATGTACTCCAAGTCCTCTGGATGTGTTCTAGTCCAAGAAAAATCATCGCGAAAGTTTCATTCCGTTTGGACTCTGTTTGATATTCCTTTTCTGCCAAACCCTAAAACAAGGAAAAAACAGGAACTGGCACTGGGCTCTAGGTTAATAGTTTAGTCCCAAAAATAATATAAAATAGTATAATAATGCGTATATAACATCCAAAACAGATAATATAATAACATGGAAAAATAAAAAAGATATAGAAATGTTGGAGGCGTATCAAGCATCCCCAAGCTTAATTCCTGCTCGTCCTCGAGTAGGTAAATGATAAAAATATAATTTTGATGTGGAATGCTACCTAACATATTTATCCATGTAATTTTCTCTATTGTGGCATGAATGTTCAGATCCGTATGATTCAAAATAAAAGTTTAATATTGGCATAAAACAATAATACTTCAAGCATACTAACAAGATAATTATGTCTTCTCAAAATAACATGGCCTTAGAAAGCTTATCCCTATAAAATCATATAGTCTGGCTATGCTCCATCTTCATCACACAAAATATTCAAATCATGCACAACCCCGATGACAAGCCAAGCAATTGTTTCATACTTTTGATGTTCTCAATCCTTTTCAACTTTCACGCAACACATGAGCGTGAGCCATGGACATAGCACTATAGGTGGAGTAGAAGGTGGTTGTGGAGAAGACAAAAGGAGGGAGATGGTCTCACATAAACTAGGCGTATTAACAGGCTATGGAGATGCCCATCAATAGATATCAATGTGAGTGAGTAGGTATTGTCATGCAGCAGATGCACTACAGCTATAAGTTTATGAAAGCTCAAAAAGAAAATTAAGTGGATGTGCATCCAACTTGCTTGCTCATGAAGACCTTGGGCAATTTGAGGAAGCCCATCGTTGGAATATAGAAGCCAAGTTCTATAATGAAAAATTCCCACTTGTATATGAAAGTGACAACATAGGAGACTCTCTATCATGAAGATCATGGTGCTACTTTGAAGCACAAGTATGGAAAAGGATAGTAACATTGCCCCTTCTCTCTTTTTCTCTCATTTCTTTCTTTCTTTTTCTTTCGTTCTTTTTTCTTTCTCTTTTTTTCTCCTTTTTTCTTTCTTTTATTTCCTCACATCGGACTGTGTTCTAAAAAGGAAGATCATCATACTTCTATTCACTTACAACTCAAAAATTACAACTCGATACTAGAACAAGATATGACTCTATATGAATGCCTCCAGCGGTGTACCGGGATGTGCAATGAAGCAAGAGCGACATGTATAAAAAATGATGAATGGTGGCTTTGCCACAAATACGATGTCAACTACATGATCATGCAAAGCAATATAACAATGATGATGTGTGCCATAATAAACGGAACGGTGGAAAGTTGCATGGCAATATATCTCGGAATGGCTATGGAAATGCCATAATAGGTAGGTATGGTGGCTGTTTTGAGGAAGGTATATGGTGGGTTTATGGTACCGGCAAAAGTTGTGTGGCACTAGAGAGGCTAGCAATGGTGGAAGGGTGAGAGTGCGTATAATCCATGGACTCAACATTAGTCATAAAGAACTCACATACTTATTACAAAAATCTATTAGTCATCGAAACAATGTACTTCGCGCTCTAAAAAGATATAAGTGAAGCATGAGAGTTCATAAATTTCTATAAACTAAAACCACCGTCGTGCTCTAAAAAGATATAAGTGAAGCACTAGAGCAAAATTGCCTAGCTCAAAAGATATAAGTGAAGCACATAGAGTACTCTAATAAATCACGATTCATGTGTGTCTCTCTCAAAAGGTGTGTACAGCAAGGATGATTCTCGCAAACTAAAAAGCAAAGACTCAAATCATACAAGACGCTCCAAGCAAAACACATATCATGTGGTGAATAAAAATATAGCCTCAAGTAAAGTTACCGATAGACGAAGACGAAAGAAGGGATGCCTTCCGGGGCATCCCCAAGCTTAGATCTTGGTTGTCCTTGAATATTACCTTGGGGTGCCTTAGGCATCCCCAAGATTAGGCTCTTGCCACTCCTTATTCTAAATTCCATCTTATCCTTACCCAAAACATGAAAACTTCACTACACAAAACTCAACAGAAAATCTCATAAGCTCTGTTAGTATAAGAAAATAAATCACCACTTTTGGTACTGTTGTGAACTCATTCTTTATTTATATACGTGCAATATCTACTGTATTCCAACTTTTCCATGGTTCATACCCCCCAATACTAGCCATAGATTCATCAAAATAACCAAACAACACAAAGAAACAGAATCTGTAAAAAACAGAACAATCTGTAGCAATCTAGATATTTTGAATACTTATGTAACTCCAAAAATTCTGAAATATTAGGAAGACCTAAGAATTTTTTTATTAATCTTCTTCAAATAGAATTAGTAGTTTATCACGCTTCTGCTAAAAAGGAGAATTGTTTTCCTGAGCGCAAAAGTTTCTGTTTTTAGCAAGATCAAATCAACTATCACCGTAAGCTAACCCAAAGGTCTTATACTTGGCACAAACACTAACTAAAATACAAAACCACATCCAACCAGAGGCTAGATGAATTATTTATTGCAAAAAAGAACCTAAAAAGTAAAAACAAAAGGTAAAATTGGGTTTCCTCCCAACAAGCGCTATTGTTTAACTCCCTTAGCTGGGCATAAAACACGAATAGATCTAAGTTTTATCATCTTTGTATGCAATCCATAAGTGGTTCTCATAATAGATTCATAAGGAAATTTAATTTTCTTCTTGGAAAGTGTTCCATGCCTTTCCTTAATGGAAATTGAAATATAATGTTTCCTTCTTTCATATCAACAATTGCACCAATCGTTCTAAGGAAAGGTCTACCAAGAATAATAGGACATGTAGGATTGCAATCTATATCAAGAAAAATGAAATCTACGGGCACATAATTCCTATTTGCAACAATAAGAACATCATTAATCCTTCCCATTGGTTTCTTAATAGTGGAATCTGCAAGATGCAAATTTAAAGAACAATCATCAAATTCACAAAAACCTATCACATAAAGTTTTTGGAATCGTGGAAACACTAGCACCCAAATCACACAAATCAACAAAATTGTTTAGATGGGATGCGACATCGTCACTAGGAAGGCCGGAAAATTGATCTTTCATAACAAGATTCAACAAAGAAGCATTAATTTCACAAGATTCCGCATTAATAGCGGGAGCAATCAGAGTACTAATAAAATCATTGTAATTGGTGTTGGAAAAGTCACATAGTTTGGTATTCTCTTGAGTCATCATGACAAGCAAGAAATCCAACACACGAGCACACAAAAGGCAAGCGAAGAAGACGAACGGAAGAGGGGTGAAGAAAAGACAAATCTTTTCGAAAATCATTTTAGAAGTGGGGGAGAGGAAAACGAGAGGCGAATGGCAAATAATGTAATGCAAGGGATGAGAGATTATGACGGGTACTTGGTATGTCTTGACTTGGTGTAGATCTCCCCTGCAACGGCGCCAGAAATTCTTCCGACTACTTCTTGAGCTTGCGTTGGTTTATCCCTTGAAGTGGAAAGGGTGATATAGCAAATTAGAGTAAGTATTTCCCTCGGTTTTGAGAACCAAGGTATCAATCCGGTAGGAGACAACGCACAAGTCACTGAATACCTGCACAAACAAACACTAACTTGCACCCAACGTGATAAAGGGGTTGTCAATCCCTTCACGGTTATTTGCAAAGTGAGATCTAATAGAGATGGATAAACGGTAAAGTAATATATTTGGTTTATGGAACGGAAAGTAAAAGATTGCAAAGGAAGTAAATAGGAAACTAAAATTGTAGATCGGAAACTTATATGATGGGAAGTAGACCCGAGGGCCATAGGTTTCACTAGAGGCTTCTCTCAAGATAGAAAATATTACGGTGGGTGAACAAATTACTGTCGAGCAATTGATAGAAAAGCGCAAAGTTATGATGATATCTAAGGCAATGAACATGAATATAGGCATCATGTCCGTATCAAGTAGACCGACTCCTACCTGCATCTACTACTATTACTCTAGACATCGACCAACTCCTGCCTGCATCTAGAGTATTAAGTTCATGAAGAACAGAGCAACGCATTAAGTAAGATGACATGATGTACGGGATAAACTCAAGCAATATGATGAAAACCCCATCTTGTTATCCTCGTTAGCAATAATACAATACATGTTGGTTCCCCTTCTGTCACTGGGATCAAGCACCGCTAGATTGAACCCAAAGCTAAGCACTTCTCCCATTGCAAGAAAAACCAATCGAGTTGGCCAAACCAAATCGATAGTTCGAAGAGACTAACAAAGATATCAAATCATGCATATAAGAATTCAGAGGACATTCAAGTAATATTCATAGATAAGCTGATCATAAATTCACAATTCATCGGATCTCGGCAAACACACCGCAAAAAGGAATTACATCGAATAGATCTCCAAGAACATCGAGGAGAACATGGTATTGAGAATCAAATAGAGAGAAGAAGCCATCTAGCTACTAGCTATGGACCAGTAGGTCTGAGGTAAACTACTCATGCTTCATCGTAGAGGCAATGGTGTTGATGTAGAAGTCCTTCGTGACCGAATCCCCCTCCGGTAGGAAGCTGGGAATGGCCCCTAGATGGGATCTCATGGGTACAGAAGGTTGCGGCGGTGGCAAAGTGTTTTCGTGGCTCTCCTGATTGGTTTTGGAATATTTGAGAATATATAGGCGGAAGAAATAGATCGGTGGAGTCACGAGGGGCCCACAAGGGTGGGCGCGCGTGTCGGTGTCAAAACCGGCGGATCTCGGGTAGGGGGTCCCGAACTGTGTGTCTATGGTCAATGGTAATAGGAAACAAGGGACACGATGTTTTACCCAGGTTCGGGCCCTCTCTATGGAGGTAATACCCTACGTCCTGCTTGATTGATATTGATGAATATGAGTGTTACAAGAGTTGATCTACCTCGAGATCGTAATGGCTAAACCCTAGGGGTCTAGCATGTATGGCTATGATAATGAGTCTCCTCTATCCGGACTAAGTCCTACGGTTTATATAGACACTGGGAGGATCTAGGGTTACATAAGGTCGGTTACAAAGAGAGGAATCTACATATTCGGTCGCCAAGCTTGCCTTCCACGCCAAGGAGAGTCCTATCGGGACACGGGTACAGTCTTCAGTCTTCGTATCTTCATAGCCCATCAGTCCGACCCATAGCCAACATGTCGGACGCCTGAGGACCCCTTAGTCCAGGACTCCCTAAGTAGCCCCTAAACCTAACTTCAATGACAAGATGTTCGGCGCGTATTGTTGTCTTCGGCATTGCAAGGCGGGTTCCTCCTTCCGAACTCCAAAATAGTCTTTGGACGAATTGATCGTATCCGGACCTGTAACACACACCAGACACAACCGTAAAGAGAATATAATAATACACGGGTCTAATCCGCAGACAACTTTTACTACATGATATCACGTCCATCCGGTCATAATTTCGAACCGTTTTATGCCTGCCGCTCCACGTTTCGAGACGTGGTTGCCATTGGCACGTCTTGTCAAAACAGAGATCGTGTCGCCTTATTACGGGATTCTCATCAATACGGGCATGGGTAATCCGACCGTGCCGTTTACGCCGCAGTTGAATGCGGCAGCCGCGGCCCAGGTGGCACCGCGGGTTCAGTGATGTAGAACCATTGTTTCTGCCATTCCATTACGGACTCCACGAATGTGCCTTTTGGCCAAGAAACATTGGTGAGCTTGCTCACCATGGCGCCCCCACACTCTGCGTGCTTTCCATCCACCACCTTGGGCTTCACGTTAAAGGTTTTGAGCCACAGCCCGAAGTGGGGTTGGATGCGGAGGAAGGCCTCGCACACGACGATGAACGCCAAGATATTGAGGTAGGAGTTCGGGGATAGATCGTGGAATTCTATCCCATAGTAGAACATTATCCCGCAGATGAAGGGGTGGAGTGGAAACCCTAGCCCACGGAGGAAATGGGGGAGAAACACTACCCTCTCGTCGGGCATCGGCGTGGGAATGTCGTTTTTTCCACAAAGGTGACACGTTTCCCTACTAGAACTATGAGTCTTCTTGTGAGAAGCTCTTGTTTGTGTGAAGCTTATACCATAACCTGCCCCAAATGGGATAATAATTTTTACCCTAGCATGTTGATTCCATTCCATGATAGCATGCCAAGGTTCATGAATTTCAGACGAGTTTTGGATTTACTAGAATTACAAAGGCAAGTACCTCAACGTTTGCCGGAGAGCCACGGTGCCGTGGTGTTTGAAATTCATCCCCATTTCTTGCATGAGACATAAGCATCAACCCATGGACACATATATGATTTGACAACTCATTTTCGTGCATCGGAGCATGTGCATGTAGTTTAATTTTGAATTGTGCACCTAAAATTCCTAGAAAACCAAGTTAATGTATAAAAATGTCCAAATGAACCCTGAATAATTACATTTTCTTACGACACACCTATAGTTGCATGTTCACTACAGATAAAAGTTCTAGCAATTCAAACACCCTCCTTTGCCGCTGTGACCCCATTATGTTATTCAAATGAAGGAGAAAAATGAAGTAGATCGCACACAGTTTATTATGACCAACCGTGTGAGATGCAGCACAAAATATCTTGGAGCACCGTTGGAGTATAGTATGCCTATGGCTTACACGAGAAGGTGCATCGGCAATAGTCCACATCCAGCGTGTCAAGCACACTAGCTCGCTCCCCAAATATCATTTCACTGTTCAATCGTCGCTGGTGAAAGATCGGGACGTGGACCCGCGTCATGAGGAAAACTTCAGTGGCCCACTTCAACGAGAGTGTGGCCGCAGCTGCCATCCGCCTGCTAACAAGCTGCATGAGCGCGGCCGCAATCTGCGACCGGGTGGCCAAGGCAGCCCAAACGGCCGTTGTTGCTTCTCAGGTGGCAGCAGCAACATCTGCCTCGGGGATAGCAACTGGTGAGAGTTGCACAGCGGCTATCCATTCTGCAGCGGTGGCCTTAGCCCTAATGGAGGCCACCCACAACCATGTCGTGGCCGCTCACGCCTGGCTCGTGGCGGTCACCACAAAAATCGAATGAAGCTTCTCCGACAACGGTAGGCAACCCACTGTCGTAGAGTTGGCAATCGTTGAGAGCGTTCGAGAAGTTGTCCATTCATCTACGACATACCTTGCTACAATGGAGCCCGTCCAAGCCCAGATCACGGCCGCCCATGCCCAGCTCATGGCGGCCTTTTCCAAAGAGATGGTGGACGCGGATGACGAGATACTTGCCCAGTATGGTGTGATGGATGCCATGGAGCCCCTTCCCTAGGAGATCGTTGGGCGCGAGCTGTACATGGAGGAGGCGGTGGAGATTGACGAGCACCAGCCATAGTAGTACTCTTTGTTTTGTTTAATTAAGAGCGCTGGTCTTTACTTTGTTAGAGTAATGTTTAGGTCAGCTAGCTCTATTTAATTGCTGAACTTGCTCGATTAAGAAGTGTGGGTGTGCTGTAGTCTCCTTTGTGTACCCAAATTATGCAATGACGTGGATGACCACTATAACTAGGGAAATTCGGACCAAATTTGCATGTTCAAACTCATCACACACGGGTTAAGCTATATGAATCGCTTGTGATGTTCACATATCGTACACAATGCTGAATAAGGGACCGTGTCTGATGACACTTTCCGCTTCAGTTTTTTCGCTGCACCGATCCAAAATTTTTGGCTTCCATAGAAATATCTACCTCCCCGCTCGCTGCCCCCTTACCAAAAGCCACATTTCCCCTGTTTCTGCCTTCCTTTCCAAGTTGAAACCTTCACTCCTTGCTTGCAGCACCGCCTCCTCACCGGCGACCCTCCTTCGCGTTGCTTGTCCTCGTCAATCCAGGAAGGTAATCCACACCTGACCCCCATCTTCCTCCTCCTTCCACATCCACATGCCCCGACCGCCGGCGCGACACCTTCCACCCAAATCACCTCCCACTCCCCCAAATAAGCGCCGCCCTAAGCCATGGTGCATGTTGTATAGCCAGGATCTCAAGGAGCATTGGTAGCGGAGAAGCAAATCGCGGCCGCATGCGTGGATGAGATCACGATGGCTGCCATTCGTGTCGACCCCCATATCTCAGAGGAGCACCTTGCCGTTGAGGCCACCATAGACGCCTCACATGCCGATGCCGTGACACGGTTGGCTGCTTTAAATGACAGTTCGTGGTGTTTTCTCGAGGCCACCATCGGTGCCTTCGATGAAGACTATGAGGTGTTTTCTCAGCGTGCTCGTGCTTACCTCAATTCGAGAGCCAGTAGGTTGGTGCCCGGAGCGGCTCAAGCAACTCACCACTACGATGAGGGCACCCACGATATGGAGGTCTGGCCCTCTTCCATGTCCAAGGAGCCAATCATCATCGATATCTCCGATGATGAGGAGTAGCTTGTCTTATTAGCTCACTATAAGGACCTATGTTCAGTTTGCTAGCTACGCTAGTTAAGCATGCTCGGTTTACCCGTTGCATTTGCTGCTCCTGCCTTTCCTTCACAAATTCTAGTGAATTTTCCTATCTACTTTTACCATGCAATCTATTGCTCTAGTGTATATGTTCTATATGTGGTGCAATGTGGTGCTCACTTATTGACAATTTGGTTAATTAGTTGTCATGTTCAGTTAACTGTCTGGTTCAATTATGCAAATGTGATGTTCAATTATTCAGGGTGCAATTTTGTATTGTCTTCATGTGAGAAATATATCGAATTTATCTTTACAAAATACATGAGAAACAAATACAATTGCTATATTTCCAAGTTGTCAACCATGCTTGGTTTGGTTAACTGTCTGATCTTCTAGTATGTTATATATTGTACAATGTGGTGCTATAACACCCACAATGCCGCTATATCTCCCACGTGTCGAGGCACAACTTAGAGGCATAACCGCATGGTGGTTTTGTCGCAAGAGGGGTAATCTTCACACAATCCCATGTACTAAATAAGAAAGGGATAAATAGTTGGCTTACAATCGCCACTTCACACACATAACAAGTTAAACATACATCATCCAAAGTATAATAAAGGTCCGACTATGGAACCAAAATAAAAGAAGACAACCCCAAATGCTAGATCCCCGATCGTCCCAACCGGGCACCACTACTGATCATCTAGAAAAGACACATAGAAACGACCAAGGTCCTTGTCGAACTCCCACTTGAGTTCAGAAGCATCACCTGCACTGGTATCATCGGCACTTGCAACTGTTTGGAAGTATCCATCAGCCACGAGGACTCAGAATCTCACACCCGCGAGATCAAGAATATTTAAGCTTACGGGTAGGATAAGGTAATGAGGTGGAGCTGTAGCAAGCGCTAAGCAAATATGGTGGCTAACATACACAAATAAGAGTAAGATGAGAAGCTACGCAATGGTCGAAAATCTATGAGTGATCAAGAAGTGATCCTGAAGCTACCTACATCCAAACATAACCCAAGACCGTGTTCACTTCCCGGACTCCGCCAAAAAGAGACCATCACGGCTACACACACGGTTGATTCATTTTAATTAAGTCAAGTGTCAAGTTCTCTACAACCGGATATTAACAAATTCCCATCTGCCACATAATCGCAGACACAGCTCTCGAAAGTTTATACCCTGCAGGGGTGTTCCAACTTAGCCCATCACAAGCTCTCACGGTCAACGAAGGATATTCCTTCTCCCGGAAAGACCCGATCAGTCTCGGAATCCCGGTTACAAGACATTTCGACAATGATAAAACAAGAACAGCAAAGCCGCCCGATTTGCCGACAAATCCCGATAGGAGTCACATGTATCTCGTTCTCAGGGCACACTGTATGGGCAAGACGTCGGGTTGGCATAGACCCTCGTTGCCCAGGGGGCGCTGGACATCGCCCAGTTTGGACCAACACTCAGAGGAGCACTGGCCCGAGGGTTGAAAATAAAGATGACCCTTGAGTCTACAGAACCCAAGGGAAAAAGGCTTAGGTGGCAAATGTTAAAACCAAAGTTGGGCCTTGCTGGAGGAGTTTTATTCAAGCCGAACTATCAAGGGGTTCCCATAACCCCAACTGCGTAAGGAACGCAAAATCAAGGAACATAACACCGGTATGATGGAAACTAGGGTAGCAAGAATGGAACAAAACACTAGGAAAAAGGTTGAGCCTTCCACCCTTTACCAAGTATATAGACGCATTAATTAAAATACAAGATATTGTGATATCCCAACATATCCATGTTCCAACATGGAACAAACTTCAACTTCACCTGCAACTAACAATGCTATAAGAGGGGTTGAGCAAAAGCGGTAACTTAGCAAAACAACGGTTTGCTAGGAAGGTTGGTTAGAGGCTTGACTTGGCAATATGGGAGGCATGATAAACAAGTGGTAGGTAGCGCGACATAGGGATAGAGCGAACAACTAGCAAGCAAAGATAGAAGTGATATCGAGGGTATGGTCATCTTGCCTGAGATCCTGCAAGGAAGAAGAACGAGTCCATGAAGAAGACAAACAGACGTAGTTGAAAGGATTCTCACAAACGCAACGTTACCGAAATTAACAAGAAGAAGAAACACCGGAAAGTAGCAAACAACATGGTAAACCAACAAGCATAAACATGGCATGATGCACAATCAAGGATGATGTCTAGTTTAAAGAGGCATGGCATGGCAAAGTGCAACAAACAATAGTACTAATTAAGTGGAGCTCAATATGCAACAAGTTGCATATTGACGGAACACCACATCAATTATTTAGTTCTCTCTCGTTTATGTACCCAACAATATTAAATGTTGTTCAGCATGGCAAGAGGTGAAGCATATGTAAACTAAATATTTAGGCAAGTTTGAATGAGGCCGGAAATAACAACAACCATTCCGGAAAATCCCCATGTGCATATCTAGCAATTTTAAGCAAACAACAATTTAAACATTTTAAATGTTGTTATCATGATGCGGATGACCAAAGCATGGTTTATGCAATTTAGATAAGTTGGCATGAGCATGTTATGAAGCATTTGTCACCACGGCGGAAAGAAAGGTGTGCCACGGCAATGACAACGGAAATGATGCCACGGCAACATTCCGATGATCCGACTACTCATCGAGATGTCGGTGCAAAAGAAAGTGGATGGCGAAACACGCAAGAGTGACGGGGACTGATCTCAGATACCGGGTGTCCCATGTGTCGGTGGCATGGCAAACGAGGGACGTGCACGAAACAAACGGGCACGGTGCAAACACGGGGTTCATCTCATACATCACACAACATTCATTCACGAGTCATCATCTCGGCGGTATACCTTCGAAGCGTGCATTTTCGAAATGAGTCGAGTTCATAGTGGAAGTAGACATTCTCGGGACGGTCGTAATGGAAGTAGTGGTACACGGCGTCGGTAATGGAAGTAGTGATACATGTTTTGTAGAGGGACTTGACGAATCCGAGTAACTTGGGGTCGACGGTAGTCGTTCACGTCCTTAGTCGCCCAAGTTTCCGTAGATGTTCGGGGTCCCGGCGAGGTACTTGACGTCCACGGAGTCTTCGAGGGTCGACGTTAGTGGTACTTGGCAAAATACACGTCGATGGTAGTTGTTCTCGTATCGTCGTGGAAGTAGTCATTCACTTGACGATCTTATCGGAACCTCGTCAATGGTAGAGATCCACCTTGGAGTTCCGAAGGGGTACTTGACGTTTTCGGAGACGACGGAAGACAAACTTGACGCGTCATCGTGGTACTTGGCAAAAATCTCAGAGAAGATGCCTGACGGTCCGGGTACAGGTCTTTGCGTCTCGTTCTTGCTGACCCAACACAAAGCGAGACCAAAATGGCCTTTGGCCGGAAGCAGATAAGTGGTCGGGCTGGACAGAGGCTTGCGGCTAGGCCGGACTGGTCACGGGAGTCACGCGGGATCGAGCGAGGAGGCGTGGTCAGCGACCACTCGGGGTCGGGCAGGAGACAGCAAGCACGGGCATAGGCCATGCACGGCGGCAAGCTTGCTGGCGAGGGGACAAGGCGGCTGAGGGCGAGGTGGTGGAGGCCAGGTCCGACGCGGGGAGAAGCGAGGGAACCGGAACCACCCATGATCTTGCTGGGCCTTGGCAGAATGGCGTCAGCGGAAGGGGAAGAGTGCCAGTGGCGGCTTGATGGGAACACGGCAACGCAGAGGAGAGCCAAGAGGAGGAGGTCGCGGGCGACCGACGACAGGGCTTGAGCTCCCTGCGACCTCCAGGGCGAGGGAGGAGGTGCGGGGAAGACGAAGATGGTGCGCGGCAGCGACCTACAGGGTCACTGGCGCGGGTGCCATGACGGGGAGGCGACATGACTCCGGTGGTTGAGGCCGAGTGGAGGAAGCGGCTGCAGGGCCGTTGCGCGGGCCGAGGGGACGACGCCACGACCACAGTTGGTCTGGCGGTGGAGGCCATGGACGAAGGAGGGGAGCAGCTCGCTGGCGGCGGCCGGAGGCAGAGGCACAGCGAGGAAGGAGGAGAGGCCGGCGTGGTCCTGGTGGAGCTCGGCGGCGGCGTCATAGGCCGGCATGGCAGAGGCAAGGCGGGGGGTGAGGAGGCGGCATGAAGGGGCTCACGGCAGGAGACGGCGTCTCGTGGTGCTCTGCTGCAGGGGTGGCTGGAGCGAGGTGGGATCGAGAGAGAGACGAAGGGAATTGGAAGGATGCGGCGCTGAAGGAAGGGAGAGGGAGAGATCGACAGGAGGGGGGTCGGGCTAGGGTTAGGTGGGTTATGTGGTCCTGGGCAAAAAGGCTGTGGGGAAGCAGGCCGGCCTAGCGGGAGGCCCAAGTGGCCAGCGGTGCATGCCACCTCTCTCTCTCTCTCTCTTAGCCTCTCTTCTCTTATTCTCTTTTCATAACAGAAAATAAAGAGAAAGAAAAGGGAAGAAAGAAAAGGTTATAGAAAGAGTTTGGGCATGTGGATTATTTTCCCGGACTAACAAAAAATGAGCTCGATCCAAAAAATTAAAAGTGGCATGATTGAAAGATCTGGATTCAAATCCATTTGAATTTAATTCAAATGGTTTGAGTCAGTTCAAGGTTTTGAAGAGTCAAAAAATGTTGGGAATTTTGGTGGAGCTCGGGAAAGTGAGGAAAGGATTTATGGGAAAAGTTTGAGGTCAAGAAAATTGAGATAGACAAGGCATGGAATTTGTTTTGCAAGTGTGTTATGGTCAATTCCAAATTAATGGAATATTCATTACAGCTCCCTAATATATTGGGAGGATATGTTTTAAAGAGAATTTTACCATGTGAATTTCCCTCGATTAAATGGATCGAATACCCATACAATTTATTTAGTTGAGTTTTAAAAAGGTTGCAAGATGACATGATGCAATGCACATGATGCAAAAATGAATGCAACGAACCAAATAAATCACACGACGAATCTCGGAAATCATGGAAGGCATCTGAAGCTCCGGTCTTGGGGCGTTACAGCACTCCACCACTATAAGAGGATCTCGTCCCGAGATCTAAGGATGGCACCGAAGAGAAACGAAAGAGGAAGAGAAGAGGTAAAACTAAGTTGCTTCTTTGACAAATAAGTGAAACCAAAGAACCTTGCGAGGTTGAACAAATTAAAAGAAAGAATACAACGAAGATGAACAAAGATGTGAATGCTCTGTTAGAAAAGAGGAACAAGGAACCTTACTAGAACCATGTAGGTTGAAAGACATAAGAAAAGGGTTGCAATGGACAAGAAGTACATGCAAGCACTCCGGTAGAAACGAGATGTACAAGGAATGATAAATATTAATTATGACAACACTCCGGTTGGAAATGGAAGGTAAATAATATGAGCTTGGTAAAATGAAAGCACTTGGATGAGAGTCCGGTTAGAAGAGGAATGATAGACACAACACTCTGGTTAAAACAAGATAGAGAAGGAATAAGAATGATACAATTTGGGCAGCACTCCGATTATAAATGGAAGGAATTGAACATGATCTTGACAAAACAAGATGATGGGTCGAAGAGAGCAACATCTCAATGCATCCGGAACAAATGTAAGAATGAAATGAAAAGGAAGGAGGAGAAAACAACATCTTCTACCTCAAATGAGCTTGAAAAAGCATCTTTAGGAGAAGGGTCAAACAGAGTTATTGGAAAACCAACAATTAAAAGAGTAATCTTGTTGTGGGATTATGGAGAACATCTCGAAATCTTGAGGTGAAATTTTGCCACTAACGAAAACAATAGGTTGGATTGATATGAACAAGGAGACGAGAAACTTATTTCACCGGGAGTATAAATGAAGAACTTGGGTCATTTATGAGCACCATAAATAGCAACAATCCTTAGGGAAAGCTTTAGGTGTAATATAGCCCAAGAGAACTCCAATGTAAAGATTGATGGGTTGAAAAGATGTCGTGAACAATTGAAAATGATGGGTTGAAAATATGTCATTCTGGACAACTTGTCAATCAAGAAGCATGAAGGAAACTGTCAAAATGACATAACACCGCCTCAAAAGATAAGATAGAAAGAATTTCACTTCGGGAATGCAAGATGAAGAATTCTTGAACTCCTCAAAACAAATATGTGTTGAGCACCATGTTTACTTTAGAGTATGGCTTGGCGTATCAAAATTCTGAGAGAAATCTTGAAGAATGATCGAAGATTGAAAAGAATCCTTGACGAACCACCATGAAGAAACTCTCGAAGAACTCCGGATGGATAAAAAGAAGGTCGCAAGGAAAAGAAGCTTGAAAAGAATAAGATGAATCCTTGCATTGATTAGATGGAGCTTTGTGATGATATAACCGAGAAAACTTGGAACTCCGGAAAAGAAAGATGAATAATTGAAATTAAGAATTTTGATGGACCTCCGGAATAAGGATTTGAATTTACTCGATGAAACAAGAATAAGAATTACATCATGCTTACCCTTCGTCAATTAAATTTATGACACACAATGGATTTGGCATACTACTCGTTCTCATTGGAAAGGATTAAAGAGAGATATAGCGTAATCTTGAGAAGGTCTTCCATGAACCACCATTAGGATTGAAACAACGAATAAATCAATATCAGAACTTAGGAAGAGGAATCTTGGACGAACCACCGTAAGAATTAAAAAAGAATGAAGAAAAAAGATAAAGAAACACCGGTAAGAATTGGTGAACGAATGAAGATACTTGAGGGAATTTAGATACAGGAGAACGAAGAGATCCCGAGCTGATTAGAGGATATTTGAACGATGGACCGGTAAGATTTGGAGAACGAGAGCTGAAAGCTGGAATGAGTAATTCTGAGATGATGGGCTCTGGAGAATCAAACTGAAAAGACTCCTGAATGCTCCGGATGGGTGAATTGAATTCTCACAATCGAAAACAATTATGAGAGGATGGCAGCAAGCATGAACTACGCATCTTTGAGAGAACGGATAAGATTTGGAAGAAAAACTCTTCTTCGGTCTTCAAATGCAGATTATGACGATGAGAAAGACCACCACGAATTATTAAGGCACTCTAGAATGAAGAATAGAAAGGTTAAGCTGAAAGTGCAACTATCCCTGGGTGGTTTTGGTAATTCCTAACAACATATAGCTCATTGAGCTAACATTATTCCAAGATTAATATTTCCGGAAAAGCTCAATGAATGGCATGGCATGGATGAGGAAAGTGGATCCCTCAAAATTCGAAGGACAAAAAGTTTGGCTCAAGCTTGAAGCTCAGGACTCTACATTTTATATTTTAGTGATCCAAGATCACATTGAGTCTATAGGAAAAGCCAATACTATCAAGGAGGGATGAGGTGTTGCTTAATGGCTTGCTTGCTCAAAATGCTTAGTGATATGCTCCAAAACCCTCAACTACCTTCCCACATCCACATATGACCTAAACCAAAAGTCAAACTCGGCCCCACCGGTTCTTTCTATCCGGCGCCACCGAGTTTCAAATGTCATAGCCACTGCCACAAACCCTAGGCAAATCGGTCTCACCGATAGGGATATCGGTCTCACCGAGATGGGATTGTAATCTCTCTGTTTCCCTTCTTAACGTTTCGGTCTTACCGAGATGAGCGATCGGTCCCACCGAGATTGCAATGTAAACTCTCTGTTTCCCTTTTGTAACACTTCGGTCTCACCGAGATGAGCGAATCGGTCCCACCGAGTTTACCTGACCAACTCTCTGGTTAGCTTATTACCAAAATCGGCACTATCGAGTTTGTGTAATCGGTCACACCGAGATTACGTTATGCCCTAACCCTAACCATATTGGTCCTACCGAGTTGCATCTCAGTCCCACCGAAAATCCTAACGGTCACTAGGTTTGCTGAATCGGTCCGACCGAGTTTAACCATTCGGTCCCACCGAGTTTGGAAAATTGTGTGTAACGGTTAGATTTTGTGTGGAGGCTATATATACCCCTCCACCCACTCTTCATTCGTGGAGAGAGCCATCAGAACATACCTACACTTCCAATACACATTTTCTGAGAGAGAACCACCTACACTCGTGTTGAGGTCAAGATATTCCATTCCAACCATATGAATCTTGATCTCTAGCCTTCCCCAAGTTGCTTTCCACTCAAATCTTCTTTCCACCAAATACAAATCCTGTGAGAGAGAGTTGAGTGTTGGGGAGACTATCATTTGAAGCACAAGAGCAAGGAGTTCATCATCAACACACCATTTGTTACTTCTTGGAGAGTGGTGTCTCCTAGATTGGCTAGGTGTCACTTGGGAGCCTCCGACAAGATTGTGGAGTTGAACCAAGGAGTTTGTAAGGGCAAGGAGATCGCCTACTTCGTGAAGATCTACCGCTAGTGACGCGAGTCCTTCGTGGGCGACGACCGTGATGGAATAGACAAGGTTGCTTCTTCGTGGACCCTTTGTGGGTGGAGCCCTCCGTGGACTCGCGCAACCGTTACCCTCCGTGGGTTGAAGTCTCCATCAACGTGGATGTACGATAGCACCACCTATCGGAACCACGACAAAAACATCCGTGTCTCCAATTGCGTTTGAATCCTCCAAACCCTTCCCGTTACATTCTTGCAAGTTGCATGCTTTACTTTCCGCTGCTCATATACTCTTTTGCATGCTTGCTTGAATTGTGTGGAGATTGCTTGACTTGTACTAAGATAGCTAAAATCTGCCAAGAACTAAAATTGGGAAAAGGCTAGATTTTTATTTGGTCAAGTAGTCTAATCACCCCCCCCCTCTAGACATACTTTCGATCCTACATGAGCCAACAACGAAAAGAATTTGAAAGATATTGAAGAAAGACATATGACATATGACTGATGACAATCCATTCTTACGTCAAACTTGGAAAATAATTTAAGAGTAACTCCGGAAAAATTAGAAGAGTTAGGTAAGATCCTGGGAAAAGACCTGTAGGTTAGGGCCCACTCAAAATATACACCGTTGAACGATTTTGAAGAGAGATTGGACCGGTTGATTTAAATGGCTTGAATGAGGTAACAAGCTTGAAATAACTCGAACGGGTTAAGAATGGCAAGCGAATCTTCTGAGATATCTTCAACACTCCAGAACAAATGACTAGCTTGAGGTGAATAATTAATAGGTTCATCGGAATGAGAAAGCATTTAAAATAAGGAAAGAGATATGATCAACACCGAAAGCTTGAATTTAATCCACCGCAGAAGAAAAAGAATGAAGAATGATGAACTTGAAGCTCTGTTATTATCTTCCTGATAGACATCCCATCAATAAAAGATGCTTGATTAGGAAATCCGAGTCCTTCAACAAAAGGGTGGGAGGGCGGGAAAAACAAAGGCAACTTGGGGACGGATGAAACGAACAATGTTGAGAAAACTTAGAATTGATCTTGCGGATGTTGAAATGATCGGATCCACTTGAAGAGAAACATTCTGGTTGGAAAAGAATTGGCATGAACATCTCGGTGATCGAAAAGGATTAGCACTCCCATAGAAATATGAGAACACCATTTAGGAAAAGGTATGGATTCAACACTTGACATTGAAGCAACTCGAATACCACAACTCAAAACAAAACAAGGATTTGGCTTGCAAAATAAGCCGGAAACAAACATATGATCGATCCCATATCGTATCATGTGTCTATTGGAAAGATATTATAGGAGCTACTTGAATTCCCACCTATAAACTCCTGAAACTTTCTGGTTATGCAATCTGGTGTTGGGGATACAGGGGAAGCATAATATCTCACCCAAACTAACAATCCCTACATCCAGCTGTATCCATCCGTCAACACATAACCAAGAAACCTTCAGAAATCGTGTACCTCAACCTTCGAAAAGCATCCGTTATATGAGCTATGGCAGTACTCTCGAACTCCCACCCCAGTACTGGGTGGCATCGAGGTTATCTCACCAAGAACTGCATAAAAGAGATTTTCGATGTCGGTGAAACTCAGGTATTCCAGAACTACAACGATAAAATTGTGATGAAAACACCTCGGAGCTCAACTCCCCGGGACACTGCCACAACCCCTAAATGTTAGGAGGCACCAAGAACAATGTTCTCGTCACAAGAATATCGAAACGATTCCAAGATACCCGCGTGATCCTAAAAAAATTCGCGGGAGGAGAGGAAAGTCAAAACATCTACGTTAGGAGGCCTCACCAGAGCGACGAAGGGACAGAGGAGTAAAGAGAATCCTACTATCCGATATATATAATCCTAAGACTCAAAACATTTTTTCTAGACTAAACAACGTCAGCGATTCAATCAAGCAGGGGGCTCCTAAGTCGGGGATGGGTCTGATTACCAACTTGTAACGCCCATGATGCGGCTATATCTCCCACGTGTGAAGGCGCGACTTAGAGGCATAACCGCATGGTGGTTTTGTCACAAGAGGGGTAATCTTCACACAATCCCATGTACTGAATAAGAAAGGGATAAAGAGTTGGCTTACAATCGCCACTTCACACAAATAACAAGTTAAACATACATCATCCAAAGTATAATCAAGGTCCGACTATGGAACCAAAATAAAAGAAGACAACCCAAAATGCTAGATCCCCGATCGTCCCAACTGGGCACTACTACTGATCATCTGGAAAAGACACATAGAAACGACCAAGGTCCTCGTCGAACTCCCACTTGAGTTCGGTAGCATCACCTGCACTAGTATCATCGGCTCCTAGAACTGTTTGGAAGTATCCGTGAGTCACGAGGACTCAACAATCTCACACCCGAATATTTAAGCTTACGGGTAGGATAAGGTAATGAGGTGGAGCTGCAGCAAGTGCTAAGCAAATATGGTGGCTAACGTACGCAAATAAGAGTAAGATGAGAAGCTACGCAATGGGCGCAAAGCTATGAGTGATCAATAAGTGATCCTGAAGCTACCTACGTCCAAACATAACCCAAGATTGTGATCACTTCCTGGACTACGCCGAAAAGAGGCCATCACGGCTACACATGCAGTTGATTCATTCTAATTAAGTCAAGTGTCAAGTTCTCTACAATCGGATATTAACAAATTCCCATCTGCCACAGAACCGCGAGCACGACTCTCGAAACTTTATACCCTGCAGGGGTGTCCCAACTTAGCCCATCACAAGCTCTCATGGTCAATGAAGGATATTCCTTCTCCCGGAAAGATCTGATCAGTCTCGGAATCCTGGTTACAAGACATTTCGACAATGGTAAAACAAGACCAGCAAAGCCGCCCGATGTGCCGACAAATCCCGATAGGAGTCGCACGTATCTCATTCTCAGGGCACAACGGATGGGCAAGACGTCGGTTGGCATAGACCCTGGTTGCCCAAGGGGCGCCGGACATCGCCCAGTTTGGACCGATACTCAAAGGAGCACTGACCCGGGGGTTTAAAATAAAGATGACCCTTCAGTCTGCAGAACCCAAGGGAAAAAGGCTTAGGTGGCAAATGTTAAAACCAAAGTTGGGCCTTGCTAGAGGAGTTTTATTCAAGGCAAACTGTCAAGGGGGTCCCATAACCCCAACCGCGTAAGGAACGCAAAATCAAGGAACATAACACCAGTATGACGGAAACTAGGGCGGCAAGAGTGGAACAAAACACCAGGCAAAAGGCCGACCCTTCCACCCTTTACCAACTATATAGATGCATTAATTAAAATACGAGATATTGTGATATCCCAAGATATCCATGTTCCAACATGGAACAAACTTCAACTTCACCTGCAACTAACGACTCTATAAGAGGGGCTGAGCAAAAGCGGTAACTTAGCCAAACAACAATTTTGCTAGGAAGGTGGGTTAGAGGCTTGACTTGGCAATATGGGAGGCGTGATAAACAAGTGGTAGGTAGCACGACATAGCGATAGAGCAAACAACTAGCAAGCAAATATAGAAGTGATATCGAGGGTATGGTCATCTTGCATGAGTTCCGGCAAGGAAGAAAAACGAGTCCATGAACATAGTCGAACGGATCCTCACAAACGCAACGTTACCGGAACTAACAAGAAGAAGCAACACCGGAAAGAAGCAAACAACATGGTAAACCAAAAAGCATAAACATGGCATGATGCACAATCAAGGATGATGCATGTCCGATTTAAAGAGGCATGGCATGGCAAAGTGCAACAAACAATACTACAAATTAAGTGGAGCTTAATATGCAACGAGTTGTATATTGACAGAACACCACATCAATTATTTAGTTCTCTCTCGTTTATGTACCCAACAATATTAAATGTTGTTAAGCATGGCAAGAGGTGAAGCACATGTAAACTAAATATTTAGGCAAGTTTAAATGAGGCTAGAAATAACAACAATCATTCCAGAAAATCCCCATGTGCATATCTAGCAATTTTAAGCAAACAACAATTTGAACATTTTAAATGTTGTTATCATGATGCGGATGACCAAAGCATGGTTTATGAAATTTAGGAAAGTTGGCATCAGCATGTTATGAAGCATATGTCACCACGGCAGAAAGAAAGGGGTGCCACGGCAACGACAACGGAAATGATGCCACGGCAACATTCTGATGATCCGACAACTCATCGAGATGTCGGTGCAAAAAAAGTGGATGTGCGAAACATGCAAGAGTGACGGGGATTGATCCCGGATACCGGGTGTCCCTTGTATCGGTGGCATGGTAAACGATGGACGTGCATGAAACAAATGGGCACGTTGCAAACACGGGGTTCATCGCATACATCACACAACATTCGTCCACGGGTCATCATCTCGGCGGTAATACCTTTGAAGCGTGCATTTTCGGAACGGGTCGAGTTCATAGTGGAAGTAGACGTTCTCGGGACGATAGTAGTGGAAGTAGACATACACGGTGTCGGTAATGGAAGTAGTGATACACGTTTCATAGAGGGACTTGACGAATCCGAGTAACTTGGGGTCGACGGAAGTCATTCACGTCTTTAGTCGCCCAAGTTTCCGTAGATGTTCAGGGTCCTGGCGAGGAACTTGACGTCCGCAGAGTCTTCGAGGGTCGATGGTAGTAGTACTTGGCAAAATGCATGTCGACAGTAGTTGTTCTCGTATCGTCGTGGAAGTAGTCGTTCACTTGATGATCTTATCAGAACCTCGTCAATGGTAGAGATCCACCTTGGCGTTTCGAAGGGGTACTTGGTGTCGTGGTACTTGGCGTTTTCGGAGACGGCGGAAGACGAACTTGACGCGTTGTCGTGGTACTTGGTAAAAATCTCAGAGAAGATGCGTGACAGTCCGGGTATAGGTCTTGTCGTCTTGTTCTTGCTGACCCAAAACAAAGCGAGACCGAAAGGGCCTCTGGCCGGAAGCAGATAAGTGTTTGGACTGGACAGAGGCTTGCGGCTGGGCCAGACTGGTCGCGGGAGTCAAGCGGGATCGAGCGAGGAGGCGCGGTCAGCGACCACTCGGGGTCGGGCAGGAGGCAGCAAGCGTGGCCACATGCCATGCGCGGCTGCAAGCTTGCTGGCGAGGGGACGAGGCGGCTGAGGGCGAGGTGGTGGAGGCCAGGTCCGACGCGGGGAGATGCGAGGGAACCGGAACCACCCGTGATCTTGCCGGGCCTTGGCAGAATGGCGTCAGCGGAAGGGGAAGAGGGCCAGTGGCGGCTTGATGGGAACACGGCAACGCAGAGCAGAGCCGGGAGGAGGAGGTCACGGGCGACCGACGATAGGGCCTGAGCTCCTTGCGACCTCCAGGGCGAGGGAGGAGGTGCGGGGAAGACGGAGATGGTGCGTGGCAGCGACCTGCAGGGTCACTGGCGCGGGTGCCATGACAGGGAGGCGACGTGACTCCGGTGGTTGAGGCCGAGTGGAGGAAGCGGCTGCGGGGCCGTTGCGCGGGCCGAGGGGACGACGCCACGACCACAGTTGGTCTGGCGGTGGAGGCCATGGACGAAGGAGGGGAGCAGCTCGCTGGCGGCGGCCGGAGGCAGAGGCACAGCGAGGAAGGAGGAGAGGCCGGCGTGGTCCTGGTGGAGCTCGGTGGCGGCGTCATAGGCCAGCATGGCAGAGGCAAGGCGGGGGGTGAGGAGGCGGCATGAAGGGGCTCACGGTAGGAGACGGCGTCTCGTGGTGCTCTGCTGCAGGGGTGGCTGGAGCAAGGTGGGATCGAGAGAGAGACGAAGGGAATTGGAAGGATGCGGCGCTGAAGGAAGGGAGAGGGAGAGATCGACAGGAGGGGGGTCGGGCTAGGGTTAGGAGGGTTATGTGGTCCTGGGCAAAAAGGTTGTGGGGAAGCAGGCCGGCCTAGCGGGAGGCCCAAGTGGCCAGCGGTGCATGCCACCTCTCTCTCTCTCTCTTAGCCTCTCTTCTCTTATTCTCTTTTCATAACAGAAAATAAAGAGAAAGAAAAGGGAAGAAAAGAAAAGGTTATAGAAAGAGTTTGGGCATGTGGATTATTTTCCCGGACTAACAAAAAATGAGCTCGATCCAAAAAATTAAAAGTGGCATGATTGAAAGATCTGGATTCAAATCCATTTGAATTTAATTCAAATGGTTTGAGTCATTTCAAGGTTTTGAAGAGTCCAAAAATGTTGGGAATTTTGGTGGAGCTCGGGAAAGTGAGGAAAGGATTTATGGGAAAAGTTTGAGGTCAAGAAAATTGAGATAGACAAGGCATGGAATTTGTTTTGCAAGTGTGTTATGGTCAATTCCAAATTAATGGAATATTCATTATAGCTCCCTAATATATTGGGAGGATATGTTTTAAAGAGAATTTTACCATGTGAATTTTCCTCGATTAAATGGATCAAAGACCCAGAAAATTTAGTTAGTTGAGTTTTAAAAAGGTTGCAAGATGACATGATGCAATGCACATGATGCAAAAATGAATGCAATGAACCAAACAAATCACACGACGAATCTCGGAAATCATGGAAGGCATCTGAAGCTCCGGTCTTGGGGCGGTACAGGTGCTCAGTTAATGTTTGGTTCATTTGTTGTGGTCTTTAGTTAACTGTTTCATTCAATTCTGCAATGCGATATTCAATTGTTGTGGATGCATTCTGTTATTGTATACCATGTGAGAAATAAATCGAATTTGGTTGTACTAAATACATGAGAAAGAAATACTATTGCTATATTTCCAAGTTGTTAAGCATGCTTGGTTTTGTTAACTATCTAATATTTTATTAGGAGTATGTTATATTGTGCAATGTGGTGCTCTGTTAATGTTTGGTTCTTTTGTTATGGTGTTTAGTTAACTGCTTGGTTCAATTCTGCAATGCGATGTCCAATTGTCGTGGGTAGAATTTTGTATTGTTGTGCATGTGAGGAATAAATCGAATTTGGCTGCACTTAATTCATGAGAAACATATACATTGCTATATTTCCTAGTTCTTAATCATGCCTGGTTTGGATAAATGGGTTTTCCATGTAGCTCGAATTAATCCGATGAATCTGCAATGTGCTTATTTTTCATCAACATATTTTACTGATACCATGTGAACCCTCACTTAACCTGATCACTAACTACCTTATATGTGTTGCAGGGAAACAATGGGAAGCACTGAGGTTTACAATCGAGGTTTGCACATGGATGGTCCTTTGTCTAATAGCACATTATTGTGCAATTGCAGGAACGATTCTAATATTTAGGTTTTTAATAATTTGGTCTTGCACGTGTAGGTCCTACTGTCAGAGGTTTTGACCCACTGTTCGACTGTTTTTGCATTTGGGGAAATTTATTGTCCATGAATATCAGTCAAGTCAAGAAACTCAGAAATATTGTTAGGATAAGAAAATTAGCGACAAAAAACAACAAGATCTATGTCTGCACAATGCAGAAGACATCAGTTAACTATAGGATGGTAATAACTATTATACCTTGCCTTTTTATTCCTTTGCCCCATTTCCAATCTAGAGAAGATATTTATGCACATCGTTGTTTTTAGGCCTTTCCAAAGCAGTTCACTGATGATTACCTCTCAAATAACCTGTATGGTCAGGAGGCAAGGAAGGTATTCATACAACACCCATGGTTCAATATTGAAGTGTTTCTGAAGAGGACGAAGGATGGACGGTCAATCATCCATAGGCACTAGCCTAAAGTTGCAAAGACCTTCAACATCAATGAAGGCTCAATATTCGCTTCCCCTTCAACGGTTCTCAGATGAGATTCATCTGTCTATGTACCGTCTATGATGCTAATTTCGAAAGGTTATAGATGTTGCATGTGAAACTTGGTACTAGTGCAGTTGTGTAATGCGGTAGTTGAGTGCTGAAGCTATATGATGTTGTACTCTAATGTATTTCAATTGTGAAATCCTGCTTCCTTAATACGAAAATGAAATATATTTCGTTCTTAATATGAAATTTCAATTAGATTAATAAATGGATTATTAATAATAGGACAACTAGCCTGCTAATGGCCAATTAGCCCCCTAATTGGGGTTTTCTATTGCAAACGGGTATTGAGAAAACACCGTGGGTGATGACCTCACGCAACGCACATAGTTTCTAGGAATAAACTGTGTTGGATCAATGAACAATCACACACGACTTCCTCTTGAAAACTGTTTGCGTTAGGCCACCTTGCACAAACGTTTACCACATAAAAAGTGTGTGTGATGGACAACCTATGCCACACAGTTTCTTGTACGCACCATGTGTGATGCATTCAATAACGCAAATGATAAAATTGTTAATATCGTCTGCAATGGCAACGCTCACAAACGATTTAATGGGCAAAATTGTGTGTGATGTACCTGTGAACGGAAACGTTTTCCTTGGAGTGACTGTGTGCGATGTATATATGAATGGAAATGTACTTCTTGGATTAACTGTGTGGGATGTACTCCCTCCGTTCCCAAATACTTGTCTTTCTAGGCATTTCAAATGGACACAACATATGGATGCATGTAGACATATTTTAGACTGTAGATTCACTCATTTTGCTCCGTATGTAGTCACTTGTTGAAATCTCTAGAAAGACAAATATTTGGGAACGGAGGGAGTACATACTAACGGAAACATATTCCTTGGATTAACCATGTGGAATGTACATATGAACGGAAACGTATAGACGGGACTGACTGTGTGGGATGTACTTCCGACCAGAAATGATGTGTCCTGTATAATTGTATTTTTAGCACAACTGTATGTATAAATCGTATTTCATTGCTCACTTGTCGCACACGACCTCATTTTGCCGAGCGTATGTGCCAGGAGGGCCTATTCCCGACGGTTTTTGGGTCACGTGGGAAGGACCCCCCTATCACACACACTCACTCGGCGATGGTTCAAAATGACGTGACGGAAACGGGTTAAAAACTATTTGTATAGTGAGGTGATTGTGAAGTTATAATACAATAGGTATCTATACCTACTATTAAAGGGAGGTTATATTCTTGGTTTCGTCCTACTTCGTTTGGTCCCGCTTCAATTAATTTCACATACGCTATTTTGTTTTGGCCCAATGGAGGAAGCCCGCCTGGCGGCGCACTATGGCCCAGGTCTGGAGAGTTGGCAAAAAATAAAACTGCCCATGGGAGAGTTCGATTTCATAACCTGTCAACCGGCCACACACCCAGCTAGCGATATGAGAGGATTTCCTTCCCCCGTTGCAACGCACGGGCCTTTTGCTAGTAATACAATAATAAAATATGAATGGGTTTACAATAGTACCTAAAGTATTGATTTGCTTTATTATACTAACGGATCTCATGAAGGTTTTGTTGAGTTTTGTGTGCTGAAGTTTTTAAGTTTTGAGTGCAATCGCGATGGATGAAGGAATAAGGAGTGGCAAGATCCTAAGCTTGGGGATGCCCGAGGCATCTCAAGGTAACATTCAAGGACTCCCAACAACTAAGCTCGGGGATGCCCCGGAAGGCATCCCCACTTTCTTCTACCGACCATCAGTAATATTACATGGAGCCATATTTTTATCATCACATGATATGGATTTTTCTTGGAGCGTCGTGTATTACATGATTCTTTGCTTTGTTTGGTTTTTAGTTTGTCACAATCATACTTGCTAGACACACCCATTTGAGAGGGACATTCATTTTCCGTAATTTGTTAGAATACTCTATGTGCTACACTTATATCTTTTAAGCTAGGTAGTTGCTCTAGTCCTTCACTTATATCTTTTTGTGCATGATGGTGATTATATTTTTAAGAAATATTTGCACTCTCATGCTTAACTTATATCTTTTTGAGAGTTGATATTAGTAATGGTAATTTGCACAAGATATGAATTTGGTCCCAATGTGATGGATATTCAAGAGGGATATAATAAAAACTTTCATGTAGATCATTGAATATGATAAGTTTGTTTCCTTGCAATAGTTTTGCGATGTGGAGATGATAATATGAGAGCTATGCTAGTGAGTAATTATGATAGTAAGAATATTAGTGTTAAGGTTTGTGATTCCCTATGCATGCACGTAAAGTTAATAGTTATGCAATGAAGTTATATCCTACTTGTGGTGCATTATTTAGTGTTAGTTATTCTCAATGCATGTTTATGAACGTTTTCGTTTTCTGGTTGGTTGCTTCTCAATCTATTTGATAGCCTTCATTTTTACTAAGCGGGAATATTGCTTGTGCATCCAATTCCTTAAACCCAAAGTTGTGCCAAATGAGTCCACTATATCTACCTATATGCGGTATTTACATGTCGTTCCAAGTAAATTTGCATGTGCCAACTCTAATCATTCAAAACCTTTTCCATTTTGTATGCTTGTACCGCTCATGAAGCGATAGGGGGTGGTCAATATCTTTCATGCTAGATGGGTTATTCTCAAGATGAGTGTTTATTCACTTATCATTGCACGAGAAAATGTCTGGTAATAGGGATACCAAGTCCCAAAATGAAAATAATAATAATAATAATAATAATAATAATAATAATAATAATAATAATAATAATAATAATAATAATAAATTCCTTGGAGAGTTGAAAGTTTGGAAGGCACCTGTAGATACGGCTGGCCATGGATTGTGAAAGAATGCTGGAAAGAAAATGAACTTTATTTTTTGTTTGGGAACCGCCTATAATGTGTCTAGCATGGGAGATATTGGAAACTTTCAGTCATGACGTTGACAGGAAAAGCATGCCTCTCAAAAATAATTTTATCTCTGTTTTAATCTTTGAGGTCTTGCACCACTTCAAATCTCTACTTCCCTCTACGAATGGCATATCTATTTTAATTTATTCATTTTTATTTTTATTTTGAGTCTCCATCTTCTCTTATAAAGCATGAACTAGAGAGCACTATTGTCATACTTGTGCATCAGATGTAGTTAATATTGAGTGTATTTCATGAATGGGTCAATGACTGAGCATAATGGGCCAGGGTAAGTTTCTTTAGTGTTGATATTTTGAAAGACATGGTTTCTTGTTAGTAGGCTTGAGTATTTATATCTTCATGTCAAGTTATAGATTATTGCTTTGAATACTCGAATCCAAATATCCATGACACAAAATATTATATGATGAATATGATAGGTAGCATTCGGCATAAAAAATTCTATTTTATCATTTACCTACTCGAGGACGAGTAGGAATTAAGCTTGGGGATGCTTGTACGTCTCCAACGTTTCTATAAATTTTATTGTTCCATGCTATTATAGTATAAATCTTGGATGTTTTATATGCAATTACAAGCAATTATATATCATTGGGACTAACCTATTAACTTAGTGCCCAGTGCCAGTTGTTTTTGTTTTGCCTGTTTTTGTTTTTCAAAATGTCAGAACCAAACAAAGTCCAAATTCCACGAAACTTTTGGAGATTTTTTCTGGACGAAAGAGACCCTAGAAGCTTCGGGAGAGGGCCAGAAGATGAAGGAGATGGCCACGAGCCACCAGGGCATGGCCAGGGGGTTAGGCACACCCTGGTGCCTCCTAGGCCCACCTTTGCTCCATTTGACCTAATTCTGCCTCTATAAATTCTCTAAAATCGGGAAACCAACACAGAGCCACCCGAAATACTTTTTTCGTCGCTGCAAGTTCCTATTCTTGTGACATCCCATGTGGAGGCCTTTTCTGGCACTATGTCGGACGGGCAATCAATCACGGAAGGGCTCTCCATCAACCTTGTTGCCCTTCTGATGACGTGTGAGTAGTTTACCATAGACCTACGGGCCCATAGTTAGCATCTAGATGGCTCTCTCTCTCTATCTCTCTCTCACTCTCTCTCTCTCTCTTTGATCTTCAATACAATGTCCTCCCCATGTTCTTGGAGTTCTACTCGATGTAATCACTTTTTGGGGTGTGTTCGTTGGGATCCGATGAATTGTGAGTATATGATCAGATTATCCATGAATATTTCTTGAGTCTTCTCTGAACTCTTTTATGCATGATTGTTATAGCTTTGTATTTCTCTCTGATATATTGATTTGGTTTGGCCAACTAGATTGATATTTCTTGCAATGGGAGAGGTGCTTTGTGATGGGTTTGATCTTGCGGTGCTCAATACCAGTGATAGAAAGGGAATGACACATATTTGTATCGTTTCTATTAAGGATAAAAAGATGTCGTTTACTCATGCATGAATTTGCTTTGTCTACATCATGTCATCTTGCTTAAGGCATTACTCCGTTCTTTATGAACTTAACACTCCAGATGCATGCTGGGTTGCGCTTGATGTGTGGAGTAATAGTAGTAGATGCAGACATGAGTCGGTCTACTTGTCTCGGAGGTGATGCCTATATACATGATCATTGCCTTGGATATCGTCATGATTATTCGCTTTTCTATCAATTCCCCAACAGTAATTTGTTTACCCACCGTATGCTATCTTGTGAAAATTATGGGTCTAGTTTTATCATATATTAAAATCCAAATATACCTTGCTGCAATTTTTCCCTAGTTATTTTATTTTGTGTTTTATTTATCTATCTATCACTAAAAAAATTAATCTTGCAAATAATCGTCAAGGGATTGACAACCCCTTGTTCGCGTTTGTGCATGTACTTCTAACGAGGTGTTGGGTGATTCTCCTACTGGATTGATAACCTTGGTTCTTAACTGACTTATCTCTATTGTACTACATCATTCCCTCATCTTCAGGGAAATCCCAACGTAGCTCACAAGTAGCAGCAGACCATGGGGGTTTTGTGGCCAGGAGAGGCCGAAGCCGCTGACCTTGCCCAGCGCATTGCGCGCATGCCGGAAGCAGCCTAGTGCTTGATGGATCATATACATAGGGAGTTGGCAGATCTCGTGCTGGTATGCAGCTTCCGTGTTCCTAAATCCAAACGGGAAGCGATCAGTGGGATCGGTTGCCAATGCCACCGGGATCAGGAGCCTGCCGCATCCTTTGGGTTGGACGGGTGGTAGGCATAATCGAAAGTCGCTGCTTGTGTTGATGACGAAGGTGACATTGGCGATGTAGATGATGCACGTGGGGCAAACCGGTGGGTTCACGTCGACTCGGCCCGCATCGTTCGCTGTGGACGTCAGAGAGCCAAAGATTAGGCTTTCTCCCAACGGTAGGCCGCCGGAAGCATAAAAATATCATATCCATGATCAGTCTCTAGTCGGCACTGCCCGTTCCTAGTGCGCCAACTAACGGAGAGAATTTCCGTCAAATCCCTCAGTAGGGGTCCAAGCGCAGCTGGAAGTCGTGGATTAGAGGTTGCACGAGCGGTTTATCCAGTAACCCCGGGCTAGTACATAGCCCCCACGTTTTGTGGCCGAACGACATCATGATATAGCAGAAAGGTCCATATGGCGTGATGAAGGAGGCCGTCTCCCGGTTGCACTCTTTCATCTGTATCTAGTGGTATCCGGAGTACACATTTAGGAAGTGTAGGCATTCGCACCCCTCCATGGAATCAATTATCTGATAGATCCTAGGTAGAGGGAATGGGTTTTTAGGGCATGCCTTGTTAAGGTCGGTGCAGTCCACGCACATGCACCATGTGTTGTTTTTCTTTAGCAACATTACTGGGTTCGCCAGCCACTCTAGGTACGCGACCTCCCTTATGAATTTAGCTGCAAGCAGGCATGTTATCTCCTCTCCTATTGCCATTTGTTTTTCCACGACGAAGCATCGTAGGGCCTTCTTTACCGGCCTCGCATCCTTGAGGACGTTGAGGCAATGTTCAATCTTCTCTGTGCGTACTCCTGGCATGTTAGCGGACTTCCACACAAATATGCTCCAATTGGATTGAAGAAAGGCAAGGAGCTCTACTTCCTAGCTCTCCTAGAGGCCTCTGTCGATAGTCGCTGTTTTGTCATGATCTTCTAGGTGAACCTGGAACTTTTTGGTCTGTCTGGCCGGCTGGAAGAAGGGTCCAGGCCCTGGTTTCTGGGGGAGCTTGTCTTTTGACAGCCCTGTGCGCTTTCTTATCTTGGCAAACTCGGCAGACGCCAGGGTGGCCTCAATGAGCTCCACGTTTGCCACTTCGGCCTTGTAGGCTTTCTTTGTCCTTCCCTGTACGGTGATCGTGTCGTTCGGGCTAGGCATCTTCAGATGTAGATAGGCGTAGGAGAGAACTACCATAAATTTTATGTATGCAAGTCTGCCTAAGATCACTTGGTAGCCGCTCTGGAAGGGGGCAACCTTGAACTGGTCAGTTTTGCTTTGGTAGTTTGACTCGTCTCCGAAAAAGACCTCGAGTTCGATCCGCCCCAAGGGACAGCCCGGGCGGCCTGGTACCACCCCATGGAAACCCATTTCTGATCTCAGTAGTCCTGACAAGGATATCTTCATCTATTCGAATGTTGAGTCCTCTGCCTCTGTCCATCAGGATATGTGAGAGGCAGCAACCCCCACTTTGGAATCCAGCACTAGGGCATGCTCACCTGGCTGTACGATGTCTTCGGGGTGATCCCCGTTGTCAAACGCGATTGTCTCTTGAGACCACGCCAGCCGTTCGCTGGTTATGTTCTCCATAGCGTACATCATACATATGGCGAGCTTCTTGTTTCGGCGCGTGTCAGCCATCGTGAATATCATGTTCATAGAGGTCTCACAGGAAACCTCGTAGTACCGTGGAGGTCGTAGGATACGTCTCCATGTGAGGTGATCGGGGTGATCACACACCCTTTGGGCTTGCCCTTTCCTGTCATACACGCGCTTGTTGTAGAGTGAAGGCGAGATGTCAAGGAGTTGTCCTGATTCGTCAGCGATCAGCTCGAAAGAGCCGATCGTGAGGTGACGGCCTGGCGAGAGATCGCCGGCGGCTACAACTCCCCGTGCCGGGTTCGTTCTCTGGTCAACGTCGCCCCTACTTGGCGCGCCAACTGATGGAGCAAATTCCCATCAGATCCCTCGGTAGGGATCATGATGAGACCATAAGTACTGAGACGGGGTTTGCACACATGATTTACCTAGGTTCGTGCCTTCGAAGAGTAAAACTCTACATCCTACTTTGTCTTGTTATTCACGGTGAGGGGATACCTCATGCAGAGGGTTACGATGGTGTTTGAGATGTCTACCAAGAATTGTATTTCATATTGTATTGCAAAAGAGGACCTAGGCCTCCCTTTATATAGATAGGAGAGGCCTAGGGTTTACACAGGGGGAGATCAGATCAATTCGTCCGCCACCGTCTATTTTGGGGAGCAAGCTCATCACCTTCACCTCCTTAGGGTTCATGATTCCCTTTGGGCCTGGTGGGACCTGGCCAAGATCAAGGGTGGGCTCACTTTCTCACACACCCCAGGTTTTGGACCCCTTCAAAAATGTCATATGTAACTAGGTGATCATAACAACGACTTACAAGTTCATCGAAAAGATTGACAAGGGACTAGATAACTCGAGAGTGGGATTTTCTCCTCCGACGATGCATAAATATTCTTAGGGCCCTCTAAGTGTGATGGCATCCATCATTGTCTGGCTAGACACAGGTGAGTATGTGATACGTCCATTTTGCGTCATGTTTTCCTACTGTTACTTATAATGTTTTGGGTTAATATTTCACTCCATGAGACAATTTTAATGACTTTTCTCTCTATTTATGCAAGATATATATGAAGAGGGAAATTAACGGCAGCTGCCATTCTGGACCTGAAAAAGCTACAACAGAGATAACTATTCTATGGAGCTCCAAGTGACCAAAAAATTTACGGAGCTTTACTTTGGAATTAATCAAAAATATTGGAAGAAGAATCACCTGGAGGTGACCCAACAGGGGGCACAAGCTCAGGTGGTGCCCCCCGGTGGGGCGCGCCATGTGAGCTCGTGGGCCCACCAGCTGGCCTCCGTGGCCCTCCTTCTCCTATATGATGCCATTTTCCCTAGAAAAAAATTAAGAGAAGACTTTTGGGAAAAAGCGCCGCAGTCTTGAGGCGGAACCTGGGCAGGAGCACTTTCGCTCTCTGGCAGAGTGATTCTGCTGGGGATAATTACTTCCACGAGGGGGATATCGAAGCCATCGACATCACGAACGATCCTCACATCGTGGGAGGACCAATATTCATCAAAATCTTCATCAGCACCATGTCCTCTCAAACCCTAGGTCATCTCTTGCATTCAATCTTTGTATCAAAACCTCAGATTGGTACCTGTGGGTTACTAGTAGTGTTGATTACATCTTGTAGCTGATGCTTGTTGGTTTATTTGGTGGAAAATCATACGTTCATATCCTCAATCATATACAATACCCCTCTGATCTTGGACATGAATTTGATTTGTGAGTAGTTACGTTTGTTCTTGAGGACATGAGAGAAGTCTTGTTATAAGTAATTATGTGAAGTTGGTACTTGTTCAATATTTTGATGATGTGTATGTTGTTTTCCCTCTAGTGGTGTTGTGTGAACGTCGACTACATGACAGTTCACCATGTTTGGACCTAGGGGAAGTCATTGGGGAGTTATAATTGGATGATGGGTTGCGAGAGTGACAGAACCTTAAACCCTAGTTTATGAGTCATTCTGTAAGGGGCTGATTTGGATCCATATGTTTCATGCTATGTTTAGATTTATTTTAATTTTGCTTCATAGTTGCGGATGCTTGCGAGAGGGGGTAATCATAAGAGGGTTGCTTGTTCAAGTAAGAACAACACCCTAGCACGGGTCCACCCATATATCAAGTTATCTAAGTAGTGAACGTGAATCAACTAAACATAATGAACATGACTAGACGAGAATTCCCATGTATCCTCGCGAACTCTTTTGAAAGGATCGATACATTCGACTAGAGGGGGGTGAATTGGAGACTACAAATTTTAATCTTACTTGTCAATTTTAGGGTTAAGTGGATAAATAGGGTTCACTACACTGGTACAACGAGCTGCTATTAAAACGGTTTCTAACCCCTTTCCACGATGGCATTTTGAACCGTTGCCTTGTAAGTGTGGCCGATAGGGGGGGGGGGTCCATCCCACACGACCTAGAAACCATCGAGGATAGGCCCTCCGGTCACACACGCTGCGCAAAATGAGCTCGTGTACGATCGGGCTAGCCATCACATACAATTATACAGGCCTAATCGTTTCCGTTTGTAAGTACATCCCACACAGTGAATCCCAAAGAAACGTTTCCCTTCGTATGTACACCCCACACAGTCAATCCAAGTAATATGTTTCCGCTTGTATGTACATCCCACGCAGTCAATCGAAGAAGAACGTTTCCGTTCGTATGTACATCCCACACAATGAATCCTAGACAAACGTATCAATTCACATGTACATCACACACAATTTTCCCCATCAAATCGTCTGTGATAGCATTGCCATTGCAGACGATATTAAAATTTTATTGTCTGCATTATTGAATGCATCACGCACGATGCGTAGAAGAAACAGTGTGGCATAGGTTGTCCATCACACACACTTTTTATGTCGAAAACATTTGCGCAAGGTGGCTTAACGCAAACAGTTTTCAAGAGGAAGTCGTGTGTGATTGTTCATTGATCCAACACGTTTTCTTCCTAGAAATTGTGTGGGTTGTCTGAGGTCATCGCCCATGGTGATTTCTAATAACCTTTTGCAATAGAAAAACCCATAAGCAGGACAATTGGCCTATTATTAATAATCCATTTATTAATCAAATTTACATTTCATATTAAGAACACAATACATTTCATTTTCGTATTATGGAACCAGGATTTCATAATTGAAATACATCAGAGTACAACATCATATAGCTTGAGCACTCAGTTACACCATATAGGCATATAGATAGCTACCCCATTACACAACTGCACCAGCACCAAGTTTCACATGCAACATCTATAACCTTTGGAGATTAGCATCATAGATGGTAGATAGGCAGATGAATCTCATCTGGAAAACTTATGAAGTGGAAGGAGAATATTGAGCTTTCATTGATGTTGAAGCTCCTTGCAACTTTAGGCCAGTGCGTGTGGATGATTGACCGTCCATCCTACGTCCTCTTCAGGAATACTTCAATATTGTACCGTGGGTATTGTATGAATACCTTCGTCGCCTCCTAACCATACATGTGGTTTGAGAGGTAATCATATGTGAACTGCTTTGGAAAGGCCTAGAAACAAGGATATGCATAAATATCTTCTATAAATTTGGAAATGGCACAAAGGAATAAAAAAGACAAGGTATAATAGTTAGTACCATCAGGTAGTGCACTGATGCCTTCTTCATTGTGCGGACAAAGGTCTTGTTGTTTTTCGTTGCTAGTTTCTTTATCCTAACAACTTTTCTGAGTTTCTTGACTTGACTGATATCCATGGACAACTCATTTCCCCATATGAAAAAGGGTCGAATAGTGGGTCAAAACCTCTGACGGTAGGACCTACATGTGCAAGAACAAATTGTTAAAAACCTAAATATTAGAATGGTTCCCGCAATTGCTCAATAATGTGCCATTAGACAAAGGACCATGCATGTGCAAACCTCAATTGTAAACCTCAATGCTTTCCATTGTTTCTCTGCAACACATATATGGTAGTTAGTGATCAGGTTAAGTGAGAGTTGGCATACTATTAGTAAAATATGTTGATGAAAAATAAACACATTGCAGATTTAGCAGATTAATTCGAGCCACATGGAAAATCCATTTATCCTAACCAAGCATGATTAATACTAGGAAATATAGCAATTGTATATGTTTCTCATGTATTTACTAGTCAGATTCGATTTATTCCTCACATGCATAACAATACAAAATTGTACCCACAACAATTGATCAGTGCTTCCTACTATTGACTACTGCCCGGACTGCTAGCGGTGTTGAGGGGGGCACACTAATTGTGCAGTCCCCTCCGCGACAGCAAACCCAGAGGCAACAACAAGAACAACACAACCACAAGCTCGAGGAAGCATCAATGGCCCGGTCTGATCCACAAGCCCATTGAGATCAGCGGCAGGTCCTAGAGGATCGATGGAGGGAAGATGCATGTGTCAGTATAGAATGGTGTTGGGAGACCCACCGTCAATCTGGTAGGCGCAATGGCCCAGACATCGACAAACTCGCGCCCAATGATGGTGAGTACTTACCTTTCGCGAGCTACGACAAGTCCGCTGGGCATCTGACCACGTCTTCATGCCTGAGCTAACAGAAAAGTATGATGGAAAGCTG
The DNA here is from genome assembly GCF_018294505.1 of Triticum aestivum. NCBI lineage: Eukaryota > Viridiplantae > Streptophyta > Magnoliopsida > Poales > Poaceae > Triticum > Triticum aestivum. The sequence continues at coordinate 343,358,964 of NC_057800.1, read as the reverse complement.
AACCCGACAGAGTTCTTTAGGATTTACACAATTGTTGTTCAAGCCACTGGAGGCAGGGATGAGAAGGTATTTGCCAAACACTTTCCTTTGGCACTTAAGCCAAATGTGAGATTGTGGTTGATGCACCTGCCAGAGAATTCCATTTCATCATGGGCTAACTTGTGCAATGAATTTGTTGGCGCCTTCACGGGCGGCCATCAAGAACTAGGACGGCCCAGTGATTTGCAAGTCCTTCCACAGAACTAAGGGGAGAGTTTGCGGAAGTATATGCAAAGGTTTAGCTGAGTGCACAGGAACATTCCAGAGATCCACCCGGCATCTGTGATTGCTGCATTCCATTTGAACGTGCGCAACAGAAGGATACAGTCCAAAATGAATGTCCAATTTCCCAAGACTGTAAATGAATTATACACCTTGGCAGATAAATGTGCCCGTGCAAAGGAAGGAAGGCGACTGCCTGGGGAGCAGGATGGCGTCGAGGTTGATTCAGAGGATGATGACGATGCCGCTAAATCAAAGAGGAGGAGCTGGAAGCGCAACAAGAAGCGCAAGGAGAAGTCAGTGTTGGCCGTTGAGGGTTCTGGCAACCTTAGTACCGACAAGAAGGCCAAAACTGAAGCCCATGACAAGGAAGCTGCCGCGTGCGCTGATTGCCGGGAGGCTGCGGTGGCAGAGAAAGATGAGAAGTCTGATGGGCCATACTGCAAAATCCACCGCACTAAGGGCCATGATCTCCAAGAGTGTCATCAAGTTGAGAAACTTGTCAAGAAGCATAAGGATGAGTATGAGAAGCGTGATAAAGAGACAAACCAGGAGGGTGCTGGCAGAAAGGGCAATGGTGGCAGAGGGGGGCGCTGCGGCAAGACCCCTCAGCAAAAAGAGAAACCTACCATAGGCCATGAGATGAAAGAAGGTGATGGTGAGAGTGATGAAGGAGATGAGGAAGAAACCAGTGAGCAAGAATTCCAGAACACAACTAAAACCATGTGCATTGACAGAGGTGCATCTTTGCACTCCTCTCACTGCTAGCTCAACTAGTGGGCACGTGAGGTCAATGTCGTGGAGCCGGCTGCAGACTCCCAGAAGCCGCTCAAATGGTCCCGCACACCCATCATCTTTGATGAAGAGTATCACCGTGACCACACTACTGTGGTACGATGTTTGCCATTGTTGGTCTCACCAACAATCCGCAACCTCAAAGTCACGAAGATGCTAGTTGACGGCGGGTCTGGACTGAATCTGATCTCCCCCAAGTTAGTCAGCAAGCTATAGATATCTGATGAAGAGCTCAAGGTTACTGGCACGTTTCAAGGAATTAACCCCGATAGAAGCTGGCTAAGGGAAAGATTACGCTCCCGGTAACGTTTGGTGAAGAACTGAACTACCGGACCAAGAGGGTTGTGTTTGACATTGTTGAACTTCCCTTATTGTACAATGGGATTCTTGGCCGCCCAGCCCTGGCAAAATTCATGGCGACATCTCACTATGCCTACAACACTTTGAAGATGCCGGGGCCGATGGGCGTCATTTCCATCCCATCAGACAAGAAAGATGCGATCGTATGTGTGGACAAGATGTATCGAGATGCGGTAGTAGCTGAGGCTGCAGAAGCCGCAGCTCCCTCCAAGGAAACAAAGAAGGGAAAGAAGGCTATGCCGGCCTGGAATCCGGGAAGCGCGCCTCCCCAGAGTGCGCTGCTCCTGTTGATGACCCGCCGGAGAGTTCCACCAGTAAGAGGTCCAAAGTTGCCTCACCTGCTATGAAGAGGGTCCCGGCAAGGCAGGAGGGCACTGGCGGTACGTTCACCATCAGTGCCGCCCTTGACGACAAATAGGAAAGTGCACTAGTTGCCTTCTTGTGGCGAATGTCAATGTGTTTGCTTGGCAACCGTCTGATATCCCCGACATTCCCAGGGAGGTAATTGAGCACCACCTTGCTGTCTGTCCTCATGCCCGACCTGTCAAGCAGAAGGTCGGGAAGCAAGCTTTGGAATGGCAGTAGTTCATTACCGAAGAAATCAAGAAGCTTGAAGCAACTGCTTTGGTCAGAGGAGTGCTGCATCCAATGTGGTTAGCAAACCTGGTGGTAGTGCGCAAGGCAAATGGGAAATGGAGGCTCTGCATAGACTTCACATATATGAATAAGGCATGCCCGAAGGACTTCCCTGCTGCGCATCAATCAGATTGTGGATTCCACTTCCGGGTGTGATCTGCTTTCCTTTTTGGATGCATACTCCGAGTACCATGAGATATTCATGTCCAAGGAAGATGAAGAGAAGACCGCATTCATAACTCCATGTGGCACGTACTGCTTTGTATAGATGCCTTTTGGGTTAAAGAGCGCTGGATCCACCTTTGCGAGAGTAGTACAAATTGGCTTTGAGCCTCAATTGCACAGAAATGTAGAAGCTTACACGGATGACATAGTGGTCAAAACCAAGGATAGATCAACACTCATTCAAGATTTGGAAGAGACCTTTGCGAACTTATACAAGATCAACCTGAAGTTAAACCCTGTGAAGTGTGTGTACGGCATACCCTACGGCAAGCTACTTGGTTTATTTGTGTCTCACCAAGGGATAGAAGCCAACCCCGACAAGATCAGGGCAATTGAGCAGATTTAAGCACCCAAGGCTGTTAAGGATGTGAGGCGCCTAACTGGATGCGTTGCCGCGTTGAGCAGGTTCATTTCCAAGTCCGCCAAGCGTGCCTTGCCTTTCTTCAAAATTGTTAAGAAGACATGACCTATGAAGTGGAACCCGGAGGCAGAAGCAGCTCTAGGAGACCTGAAAGCATACCTTTCCTCTGCTCCCACCTTAGTCGCTCCTAAACCGCAAGAGTCGTTGCTGCTATATTTAGCGGCAACGAACCAAGTGGTTAGTGCAGCGCTGGTGGCACAGCAAGAAATGGATGAAGAAGCAGCTGCAGCAGTTGTCCCCTCTGGAGGTGAAACTGAACCAGTCGCGGCAGGATCGAACATAGAACAGGAAAAAGTAGAGCAAGTTAGTGAAGGTAGTTCCAAAAACGTGGCAAGGAAGAAAGTGGTGCAACGGCCAGTGTACTTTGTTAGCTCCCTGTTACATGGGCCTAGGTCAAGGTACTCCGGAGTGCTAAAATTGATCTTCGGTCTCATCATGGCCTCGAGGAAGCTACACCACTACTTCCAAGCCCATGAGATCACGGTTGTCACCCATTTCCAACTAGAGCGCATACTAAGAAAACCTGAAGCCACTGGCAGGATAGTTGAATGGGCCCTAGAGTTGTCAAGCTTTGGCCTGAAGTATGAGAGTAACTCAACCATTAAAAGCAGAGCATTAGTGGAGTTCATTGCAGAATGGACACCCACTCCAGATGAAGAAGTACCAGAGACGGTTATCCCAACAAGGAAGTGCCTCAAGAGTGGATCATGTATTTTGATGGTGCTTTCTCGTTGCAAGGCATTGGAGGTGGTGTGCTCCTTGTTGCACCCACTGGAGAGCATCTCCAGTACGTGGTTCAAATGCACTTTCCCCGAGAGAAGCCACCAACAATACTGCTGAGTATGAAGGGATCCTTGTTGGGCTCAGAATCGCAATAGAGTTGGGAATCAAGGAGCTAATCATCAGTGGAGACACAACGCTCGTGGTTAGAGCAGTCAATAAGGATTACTAGATCCCTTTGATGGAGGCATATGTGGAGGAAGTGAGAAAGTTGGAGGAACACTTTGATGGATTACAAACAGAGCATGTGCCACATGCAGAAAACAACACTGATGATCATTTATCAAATTGCGCTACACAAAAGTTCCCTGTGGAACTAGGAACTTTTGTCCTCCACTTGACTCAACCATCACTGTACTCTTTAGTGATGACCAGAAAAAGAGGAAATTGGACTCCGGAAAGTATCTCTCGGTGGAGCTTCTCGGAGTCGCTGGTAGAGAGACTGCCGGGAACGACTCTAATTCGGTTGGTGAGAAGCGCCCTCCCGCGGAACTACAAGTTCCTGCGGTCGAGGTAAGCTCTCCCGCGAACGAAGATGTGCCATTAGTCCTTGTTGTTGAGCCTTAGGCTCCAACTTGGGTGCAACACATAGTCCACTACCTTCAAACAGGAGAACTTCCCGGAGAACAAGAAGAAGCCGAAAGAGTAGCCGGGTAGTCCAGTATGTATCAGTTTGTCGATGACACACTATACAGAAAAAGGTCTAATGGTGTGACATTGAAGTGCATTTACCGAGAAGATGGACAAAGGCTGCTAGCATAAATACTTAGGGGCGTGTGCGGCTCCCACATTGGATCAAGAGCCTTGGTGGGAAAAGCTTTTCGGTAGGGTTTTTCTTGGCCCACGGCCCTCCAAGATGCAACTAAGCTAGTCACTAGATGTGAAGCCTGGCAGTTGCACTCCAAGAACATCCGTCAACCAGTTCAAGCTCTCCTGTCAATTCCTTTATCCCGACCATTTTCGGTCTAGGGGTTCGACATCTTGGGCCCCTTCCCCCGTGCTACCAGGGGCTTTGAATTCTTGTATGTTGCAATAGACAAGTTTACAAAGTGGCCAGAAGTGGAGCGAGTGAGGAAGGTAACCGCACAGTCAGCTATCAAGTTCTTGAAGGGATTGGTGTGCCATTTTGGAGTATCCACCAGAGTGATCACTGATAACGGCACCCAATTTACAAACCGCGCCTTCATGCAATATGTCCAATCCCTCGGAAGAAAGGTCTCCTTTGCCTTTGTTCTTCATCCCCGGAGCAATGGGCAAGCTAAGAGGATGAACACCGACGTGTTGCATGGACTCAAGACAAGAACTTTTAATAAGTTGCAGAAGTGCGGTAGGCGCTGGATCGACGAGATGCCGGTGGTTCTTTGGTCCCTCCATACGACACCGAATCACGCCACCGGCCAGACTCCCTTCTCCCTAGTATATGGGGCAGAAGCAGTACTCCCCACGGAACTCATATACGGGTCACCTCGAGTACTTTCCTATGATGAAGTAGAGCAAGAGCAGCTCTGGCACGACGATGCCGTGCTCCTCGAGGAAGATCATCTCCGGACCGTTGTGCATGCTGCACGCTACCAACAAGCCTTGCGCTGCTATCATAGCTGCAGGATCCATGCCCGGAGCCTCGAGGAAGGCGACCTTGTCCTTAGGCATGTTCAATCCGCCAAAGGTTCCAAAAAGTTGACGCCAAAGTGGGAAGGCCCTTACCGGGTAGTATGAGTCACCAGACCTAGCGCAGTCTGTCTGGAGACCGAAGATGGCATTAAGGTGCAAAACTAGTGGAATATTGAGCATCTTCACAAGTTCTGCCCGTGAGGCGCGGCTCCCGGACTCAGCCCCGACAGCCACCCTTTTGTACAGGCCTTGACGATGTGCATGTAACCCTTTGTACAAAGCCAGGTGCAGACCCTGTGCAAAGATAATAAAACAAAGCACTGGCGCGTAAAAATCATGCATGCATGTCTAGTTTAGCATGAATTTGCCATGATCATTTAGAGAGAGTCATATGCTGTTGTTTTTCCCCTGTACTAACTACAGGGCCCCTGCTGTGGATGAAATCCGAAGAAGGAGAAGTGAAAAACAAGCTTGCGTATCGACCCCAGACAACGCAAAATAGATAAGCTCCCTTTAAAAACATCCATAGTGTACCTCTGTAAGGGAAAAACTTGTGTGTAGAAAAACCTTGTCGCCTTCAAAACATTTGTGTTCCCATCCTTTGATTCAAAGGTTACTTTGATCGGGTTGGTCGCTGTGGCATTTAAAAAAAGAGGGTTTGACAAGGGGCCGGTTCCCTTCCACACTCCTAAGCCCGCCAGGCAAAGCCTCGCGGCGATGGAAGGGACCGGCAAGATAGCTTGCCGAAGGACCTTGTTTACTTGAAAGTATTGAGGAGTTTCTCCTCTACATGGATATGATACATGCACAAGTACCCGGCAGGCATGTCTTTTTTCATTAATACACAGATAAACAAGTACAAACCATACATAGTACGGATATGGATAGAAAAGATTACATATTTAAGACTAAAGTTTGGCAAGTTCCTACATGTTTTATATTGAAAAAAGATAAGTGCCTCGTAATCCCTTGTCCCTCTCCTCCTAAGGGCTACAGTGGGAGGTGAAGAGGGCAAAAGGAGTGTCTGGGTAGAAGCCTAGCCTAACCCCGTCAAGGCCCGCGGGATGCAGTCTGACAAGATCGGGAGGGCGCGAACAAAGGCGATGGACGGACAGAGCGGCTAGGAGATGCCCTGGTCACCATCGCCAAGACCGGCAGAACGCGACAGGAATGACACCGGCAGGGAAGACAAAGCCGGAGTCCATGGGGAAGGCTGTCGGAGTCTAGCTGGAGGAGGCGGAGACATCCACACCCAACACCCCGGAAAATCGCTCTGCCTGGGGAAGAAGACGCATGTGCAGATGATGGTGTTGTCGATGCCTTGCTGACGATGATGGTGTGGCCAACGTTTAGCTGGAGTCCGGCCCACCGTCCTCTAGCTTGGCGTCATCGTCATCGCCATGACTATGCTCTTCGTCACTGTCGCTCGAGGAGGAGCTTTCGTCGTCGGTCGAGCTTTCCGCGCAGCACCCTATGCGAGCACCTGAATGCCCAAAGACCTTGATGGAGAGCATGTTGGCCTCCATTAACTTGAAATGGAGAATGTGCCTCGCCGACAAGCTGTGGGCAAGAGAAAAACTTTTCCAACCACGCCGAACAAGCATGAAATGAGGCGCGGGGAACTCTACATCCACCCGCATGATGCCGTTATAGTAGCCCCTCCTGTGCAGCCTCAATCCTGGCGATTGTTCTAAATCCATCACTCTTGCGAATGGAGTGGGGAGTCAAAAGCGACTATGTAGGGGGCCACGCAGCTTGACGATGAACTCCAACGACTGGTCCTCGACATGGCCTTCATTCGGGGCCACAGCGGTTGGAGGACGAGCAATCATAGCACCGCCACACCCCCCTCGGCCCCGAGCGCCATGACAGCTACGCCCTCGTCCTGCAGCGCCACCTCGTGCCCTGGACTCTGCCCCTGCATCCCCAGCAAGGGGAGGGACACTATAGGAATCAACTTCTTTGTCGTCTGCCATGGCAGACGGCAAAGGTACAAAAAGCGGACGACAAACCTATTTGCGTCTACCACCGGCGACAAACCTGCCCGGCAAAGAGGTTCTTTGCCGTCTGCTTCCTCAAAGTGGATGGAAAAGACCCTTTGTCATCGGTGGCGGATGGCAAAGAACCTGGACGGCAAATAATAGGAATTAGCCATGTTAGGTGGCTAACGGGAGGCTTTGCCATCAGCCAGCAGACGACAAACATGCCCTCCCCTTTGTCGTCTGCTATCTGATATCAGCCACGCGTCATGCCCCCAAGCCTTTGTCGTCCGCCATAGACAACAAACTCCCATAGCCTTTGTCATCCACCAGAGATGACAAAGGCCTCTTTGTCGTCGGTGACAGACAGCAAAGAGGCTGCATTGTTTCTGTTTTATGTTATATCCCTGCATTTTCAAAAGATATATATGATATATATATATATATATAGTTTCAACCTCAAACATAGCTCATATATCAAACATATAGTAGTCCATCAATACAACAGAACACATAGGATATTAAAAGATCCAATACATACATAGTTTCACAGAGTTCATCCATATATACATACATAGTTTTACATTGTTCACCAATACAAATGAAAATAAGAACTAAACACTAGCAGTCCGTCAATGCTGCTTCCATGAAGTAAATCAAACATGCAAAAATGGGAGTAAGAAAGTTAGAAGAAGAAGAAGAAGAAGAGGAAGACTAGAATAAGAAGAAGAAGAAGAAGAAGACTAGAAGAAGAAGAACACGACGAAGAAGAAGGGAAGACTAGAAAAAGAAGAAGAAGATATTTTCTTCTTCTTTCTTCTTCTCTTCTATCTTTTTATCCTTTTCCTCCTCATTCTCATTCTTCTTCTTTTATTCTTTCTTTTTCTTCTCTTTCTTCTTCTATTCTTTCTTTTTCTCCTCTTCCTTGTTTTTCTTCTTATTATTTTTTAGCTAACTAAGCTTATTATGTCAATTTGGAGGAATATAAGGTAAGTACATGTCACTTTTGTGCTAACCCAGGTGATGATGGCATTTTTGAGCCAACTTACGTAAGTATACCTCATTTTTCATCTAACTTAGGTAATTATGCCATTTTGGAGGAAAATATGCTAAGTATATGACATCTATGAGAGAACCAAGGTTATTATGCCATTTTTGAAACGAATAAGCTACTTATGTCATAAATGAACTAAATAAGCTAATTATGTCATTCTGGAGGATAATTAGCTAAGTACGTCTTTTTGGGGGAAAATAAGCTAAGTATGTGGCATAATAGGGCTAATAAGCATGCATGTACGAAGCTAAGTATGCATTTGTTAAGCAAAACACTAGAGAAAACTTACCCTCATCACAACAAATGTGATCAAGATCGCAACGAAGGTAATAATTGATCCAACGGCATAATGATATCAAGCCTCATTATCAATGGCATATTTTCTAATCTTCTTAATCTTCAAGTGCATTGCATCCATCTTCATCTTGTCATGATCGACGACATCGGCAACATACAACTCCAATTTCATCTTCTCTTCTTCAATTCTTTTCACTTTTTCTTTCAAATACCCATTTTCTTTTTCAACTAAATTTTACTTCTCGATAAGAGGGTCGGTTGCAATTTTCGATTCACATACCTCCTAGATAAAAATATCTCTATGTCAACTTGATGGCCATAATTGTCGTAAATGCAAAATGCAACAAATAGTTATAAAAGAGAATATACCACATCTGAATCATAAACCGGGCAAGGGCCGACGGGGACGGATATCAAGACCATGGCACTATGTATAACAAACAATCATACAAAGTAAGAAAATTATTCAAGTAACTATATAAATCATACAATCATACAAGTAACTATATAAATCAAGTACAACATAAAAATGAATACCTAATAATAATCATGATTGTCGGGTTCAATAAATGCTTCGGGATCAATAAATGCATCATCATCGTCACTATCATGAATGAAGTGCTCATCGAGTTCAGCGGCATCAACATGTGGAAGGCCACCTTTATGTAATCAGTCAAGCATTGACATGTCATCTGCAACAGTAACCTCCTCTTGTTCAGGATCTTCTTGTTTCGGCTCAGGGGTGAAGTCGGATTCACTGTCGATGTCTACTTTAATGTTCTGGGGTGAAGTAGAGTGTTTCTTGAAGCATTTTTTTGGAAAGGACGTGTTTCTTGGAAGAATTCACCTTCATATGTGTCTGGGTTAATGTGAGGTTTATAATCCACTTCATTGGGGGAGGTGGTCTAACATGTGGTGGCACTTCATAAACGACATCACAACCATTCAGGTTTGGATCAGTTTGGCAGGCCCATGATAGATAGAAAACTTGGGTCGCCTGTTGAGCCATAATACAGACACCGGGAACATCTAAATGGGTGCTTTGTTTGTTTCGACTAGCCCTATATGTTCATCAGTACTTCTAGTCTCCTTCGGCTGGAACCAATAACATTTGAAGACTACGACGTTCGGTGGGTTTTCACCATAGAATAAAAGTTCATAAATTGCTTCAACTCTCCCATAATACTCGATACCTCCATCGCCGATAGCAGAGACACAACAATTTGTAGACTTTTGGTCGTCCATAGATAGCTCTTTGCCATAGGTACGAAAGTGATACCCTTTGATGTCGTATTTGTCAAATGAACGGGCGTTATAGTCAAAACCATTAGCGACTTGTCTCAATTCAGCGTCCATAGACTCTGAATTGTCCTACAAGTTTAATAAGAAAGGATTGTTGCATTAGCTGCAAATTAGACGAAGAAATGAGAATGGTGTAATGGAAATTATCATTTGTTTGAACCAAGAGATGAAACCGGGAAAGCTGCCTCCTTGCTTTTCCAGAATCTCATACTCTTTGATGGATTCCTTTTCGATCTCCATCCATTCGAGAATTTGGTGACGTATTGACTGTATCAAATATCCGGGAATAAGAGATTTTCAAAGGAATTAGAAGGTGCGAAACAATGTACCGCGATAACTTACTCGATACAGCCGCACTTCTGTTAGGTTGTTGAAGATATACAACGAAATGGTGCAAGATTCCCTTTGAATAGGCTGAGGTTGGATCCACCATTTTAGGGTCGCTAGCATTGCACTGAGGCTTCGGATTATGCAAATGACGATTTTTGGCTTCGTAGTGTGCTGTCACGAATTTTGCCGCCTCCTCAGTAATGAATGCCTCAGCCATCGACGCTTCAATTCTATGTTTATTTGTAAATTTTTCTCGGAGCATCTTCTACATCCTCTCAGTCGCATAGCACCAATGATTTTGCATGCTCCCCCAATCTTGCCTCGGTCAGGAGATGCAAAATAAAGTGTTGCATTGGATTAAAGAAGCCCGGCGGAAAGATCTTCTCTAACTTGCAGATCAACTCCAGTGCCAAATGTTCCATTTCTTCTAGCACGGTAGATGATAGTTCTTTCACACAAACAACACGGAAGAAATAGCTCAGCTCTGCCAGTACTAGCCATTCATCCTCAGGGATAAAGCCACGCAACATCACCGTCATTACGCGCTCAATCCGTATGTGCCAATCATGACTCTTGATACCAAATATTTTCATTTTTTCAAGACTCGCTCCCCTCTTTAGATTCGCTGCATACCCATCGGGGAACATCAACTGCATTTTCACCCACAAGATAATTTCCCTCATAGTTGGCCTTCCAAGATTGAACCATGCCTTTGGCTTAGTCTAGTTCTGCTTTCCTTTCGGTTCTTTCATGTTTTGTAACCGTCTATCACATAGCGCCTCTTGATCGACTCTAGCCTTAGTATTATCCTTTGACTTCCCCTCTATGTCGAACAATGTACGAAATAGGCCCTCGACAATATTCTTTTTAGTGTGCATCACGTCGATGTTGTGTGGGCAAAGGACATCTTTGAAGTAAGGTAGATCCCACAAGCATGTCTTGTGAGTCCAGGCGTGATCTGAATTATACCCCTTGAAATACCCTGGACGCTCTGGATCTGGCTCGAGAGCATTTAACTGATCCAGGGTCTCTTGGCCTGTCAACTGTGGTGGTCTAGAGTTTTAGAAAACTCTACCTTTGATGAAGTTCTTCTTGTCTTTCCTGCACTTATGGTGAGGATCCAGGAATTGTATATGCAAGTCGAAGCAAGAAAACTCGCGAACCGCCTGCAGCCAATGAATCTCAAGAGCTGCCTTGCATGTGGGGCACGGGAACCTTCCATGCACACACCAGCCAACGAATAGCGCATACGCCGGCAAGTAATGCGTCGAGTACATGTACCAGACACACATTATGAAGTTCTTTTTGCTAAAGGTGTCGTATGTCTTGAACCCATTATCCCAAGCTTCTTGCAATTCATCCTTAAGAGGCTGCATGTACACATTCATATTCTTCCCCGGATAGTTCAGCTCTAGAATTATCAACGTCAGGAAAATGTTCTTTCTTTACATAATCTGTTCGGGGGGAGATTGAGTGGACTGACAAATACGGGCCAACAAATGTATTGGGTTGCCGTCAGACCAAACACACTGCACCCATCTGTGCTGATGGTGACTCGAGGTTGCCTTGGATCTGCCGCTTTTTGTGGACGTAATGCATCGAAGCGCTTCCACGCTTCACCATCCTATGTGTGTACCATCATCAGATTCCCATCTGCATCTAGTTTGGTTCTTTTGCTTGTTTTGTGCCATGTCATATGGCTAGCCGTCTCTTCGACCATGAAAAGACGTTTAAGTCTTGGTATGTTTGGCATATACCGAAGAACATTAACGGGTATTTTGGTATGCCTCTTCTCACCCATACCGTTGTCTACCACAACATACCTGGAAGACTTGCAAATGGGACAATAGTTCAAGTCCGCATACTCAAGCCTAAATACGGCACATCCTTTCTCATAGGAATGTATCTTCTCATAGGGCATCTTAAGAGCACAAAAGATTTTGTCTCACTGGTACAGGTTTGTAGGCATTACATGGCCTTTGGGTAGAAAGCGTCCAAATACTATCATCATTGTGTCATAGCATTCTCTACCCAAGTTGAATTGAGCCTTCATACCGATTATTTGTGAGATGGCATCAAGTTGACAAAGCTCAGTGTGCTCGTGGAGAGGACGTTTTGAAGACTCCTACATTTCATTGAAGGCCTTTGCAGATTCCTCCATCTCATCATCCGAATCCCGAGCATCATCAAAGTTTTGCACCAAGTCTTCCATCCCGATATTATGCTCGTCGGTGCGACGACGAACCACCTTAGCTCTGGCACATTGGGCAGACTCACCAAGAAATGTCCACAACGTATAACTGGGCGTAAAACCACTCTTCTGCAGGTGTTTGCCCATTTCATCATCTGTCCTCTTTTCCCAATTGTTGCACCGGACACAGGGGTACTAGTTTTTCCTCTGGCCATTTGCAAATGCGGCTTTCACAAACCCCTTGGTTTTTGTTAACCATTCATTGGTAATCTCTTTCTGACTAGTGTGACCGATGTACATCCATGCATGATCACTCATCTTGCTTAGCTACTGGACAGATAAGAAATATATATAATTCATCATGTATATTCATTAGTTAATCTAGTTTTTCAATTTTATTACGTTCATGCAACTTACATTCTAATAGGTAAAGATATGTCCTAATCCCACCCGAGTATGTGTAGATTGAGTATGTTCTCCATGCTCTACCCCATTCCGAGACAAAATTTCGGCAGCACCTCCCTGATGTTCTCCTAATACACGTCTCGGCAAAAAGCCGAGAGAATGTGCATCCGGAGAACAACAGGGAGGTGCTAATGAAATTTTGTCTCGGAATGGGGTAGAGCATGGAGAACATACCCAATCTACACATACTCGGGGTGTCCATGGAAATCGCTGGACAATCGGAATGAGTTACGGTGATAAATATGCAACTGAATGCATATTTATTGATGCAACCCTTTTGGATGGGAGACGTATATTGGTTATGCGACTTAACATGAAAATGAAATGAACTGACATGGTTAAAAGAGCGTAGGAGGTGAAGGTGGATTCCTATCTCACCCCTCAGCTGTAGAGGAAGTAGTTGAACAACAGCGGTATCATGAACCAGAATCTTCAACCAATGATGACTCCAAGGAGATGAAAAGCATAAAGCCTGCAAATTTTACCAATCGAGTCAAGAAAATTTAGGACATCACATCACATAAAGCATCGACACTTCAAACTATGAAAAAAAACTTTGACCCCTCGGCGACACTCGACCCCTCGACCCCTCGGTGACCCTCGACCCTCGACCCCTCGACCTTCTTTTCCTTCTTTTTCTACTTCTTTTTTTCATCTTCTTCTTCCTTATTTTACATCTTCTTCTTCTACTTATCCTTCTTTTTCTTCTTCTTCTTCTTCTTATTTTCTTCTTCTCCTCCTCCTCCTCCTCCTCCTCCTCTTCTTCTTCTTCTTCTTCTTCTTCTTCTTCTTATTTTCTTCTCTCCTCCCCTTTTCTTCTTCTTCTCCTCCTCCTCCTCTTCTTCTTCTTATTTTCTTCTCTCCTCCCCTTTTCTTCTTCTTCTCCTCCTCCTCCTCCTCCTCCTCCTCCTCCTCCTCCTCCTCCTCCTCTTATTCTTCTTCTTGTTAGAACTAATCTAATTATTCTAACTAACCTAACTAAAACTAGTAACTAACCTAACTAACAGTAGAAAAAAGAAACAAACAGGGGGGAGAGGCTCACAGAGTGGGGCAGCAGGGCGCCGGGGGCGGCGGGTGATACGTCTCCAACGTATCTATAATTTATGAAGTATTCATGCTATTATATTATCAACCTTGGATGTTTTATATGCATTTATATGCTATTTTATATGATTTTAGGGACTAACCTATTAACCTAGAGCCCATTGCCAGTTCCTGTTTTTTCCTTGTTTTTGAGTTTTTGCAGAAAAGGAATACCAAACGGAGTCCAATTGACGTGCCAATTTTTGAAGATTTTTTATGGACCACAAGAAGACCCGGGAGTAAAAGAGTTGGGCCAGAAGAGTCCCGGGCCGTCCACGAGGGTGGGGGGCGCGGCCAACCCCCCCCCCCAGGCGTGTGGGCCTGCCTCATGGACGACTCGGGCACCTTCTTGACGTGAGACCGACGCCAAAAATTCCTATAAATCAGAAACCTCGGAAAATTAACCTAGATCGGGAGTTTCGCTGCCAAAAGCCTCCGTAGCCATCGAAAACCAATCTGGGACCTCTCTGGCACCCTGCCAGAGGGGGCCATCATCACCGAAGGGCATGGAGGAGGATCCCGGAGGGCCATTATCGTCATGAAGACCAAGGACCAGAGGGAGAACCCCTCCCCATCCAGGGGGCCATGGAGGAGGAAGCACAAGGGGGAGAACCTCTCCTCCTCTCTCTTGGTGGCACCGGAGTGCCATCGAGAGGGGAATCATCGCCGCGGTGATCGTCTTCATCAACATCACCATCATCATCACCATCCTCATCTCTTTTATGCGGTCCACTCTCCCGCACCCCATTGTAATCCCTACCTGAACATGGTGCTTTATGCCACATATTATGATCCAATGATGTGTTGCCATCCTATGATGTTTTGAGTAGATATCCTTTGTCTTTGGGTCGGTTGATGATCTAGATTGTTATGAGTTGTATGTTTTACTTTGGTGTTGTCCTATGGTGCCCTTCGTTTCGTGCAAGCACGAGAGATTCCCGCTGTAGGGTGTTGCAATACGTTTATGATTCGCTTATAGTGGGTTGCGTGAGTGACTGAAACACAAACCCAAGTAAGGGGGTTGTTGCGTATGGGATAAAGAGGATTTGATGCTTTAATGCTAAGGTTGGGTTTTACCTTAATGATCTTTAGTAGTTGCGGATGCTTGCTAGAGTTACAATCATAAGTGCATATGATCCAAGTAGAGAAAGTATGTTAGCTTATGCCTCTCCCTCATATGAAACTGCAATAGTGATTACCGGTCTTGTTAACGATTGCCTAGGACAATTCCGCACACCGATCCACCATTATTCCACACTCTCTATTTATAATATTTAGTAATATATTCTAACTTCATGTTAACAGCACCTACTTTTATATTTTAGCTCTTTGATATGATACAAAGTTACCCTCTTCATACCCACAACATAGTTTTATTTCTCGTTGCTAGTTGGAAGCAAACGTTCGGTGTACGTAGAGTCGTATCAGTGGCAGGTAGGGCTTGAGAGAATATTGATCTTATATTTAGCTCCTTGTGGGTTCGACACTCCATACTTATCACTTCCACCTTTGGAAATTTCTATGATGATTCCTTGCACTTGGGGATTATCAAGCTCTTTTCTGGCGCCGTTGCCAGGGAGCAATAGCGTGGGTTTAATATTCTCATGTGTGCTTGTTTGCTTTCTTCACTAAGTAGATTTTATTTTTCCTTTTTGTTTATGTTTAGTTGTGGTTGAAACATACAAAAAAATTTAAAGAATTAAAATACAAAAAAATTACTTGCCTCTCATGCCTAAAAAGTTTTTCAAAAAGAGAAGTGATTGGAAAGTTATGCATTGAAGAAGTGAGGGTCGACCTTGAGCACTCGTGTTCATGCTCATGGAAACAATGTAGAATTTTTCATGGAATTTTATATGTAAATAATTATCCCCTTATATATATCCATTGTATTATAAAAAATAATCTGACAAGCTTTGGTTTTAGGATGATTAGATTGCTTGTTTACTATGTGCAGAACAAAAACAAAAACTTTGGCTGTAGCGCGTGATTTTACATTTTTTACTTGAAGGTCAAATGGGTATGAAACTTTTTCACATTACTTATGTATAAATGTTTCAAAGTTTCAAATTTATTTCATAATTTTTGGAGTTACATAAGTTTACTAAACCTCCAGATTACTACAGACTGTCATGTTTTAGGCAGATTCTGTTTTCATGTGTTGTTTGCTTATTTTGATGCATCTATGGCTAGTATCAGAGGGTATGAACCATAGAGAAGTTGGAATACATTATATATAGTTCTAATATGAAATTGGAATAAGTTTGAAATAGTACCTAAAGGTAGTGGTGTGCTTTATTATACTAACGGATCTCACAAAGTTTTTGTTAAAGTTTTGTGTGGATGAAGTGTTCGAAGATCGAGGAGCTATCAATATGAGAAGAATAAAGAGAGGCAAGATTTCAAGCTTGGGGACGCCCAAAGCACCCCAAGTAAATATTTCAGAGGATACTCAAGTATCTAAGCTTGGGGATGCCCCGGCTGGCATCCCGTCTTTCTTCTTCAACAAATATCGGTATACCTCGGTTTTTGTTTTGTTCACATGATTTGTGTCCTTTGTGTTTTTATTTTTCTTTACCATGCTAGTATGAGAATGTCTCTTCATCAATTTATAGAATACTTTGTGTGCTTCACTTATATCTTTTAAGTATGATCTTATAGAATTGCTCTTTGAGCTTCACTTAAATCTTTTGAGTATAGTTTTATAGAATGCTTTGTGTGCTTCACTTATACATTTTGAGCTTGGATATTGGTTAGTTTATATTAATTTTAGAATGATCCATGAACTTCACTTATATATTTTGGAGTATGAATAATACTATCATCTAAAGCGGGTTTGGAAGAGTGTCAACTTTAGGAACTAGTGATCCCGCTATTCCGGATGAGAAGAATTTTGCTTATGTGGAGAGTAGAAAAATTTCTATGCTTGTACATCATGAAAATAATGCTTTATGTGATGGTTATGTTATTGAATTCATTCATGGTGCTACTGAAAATTATTATGAGGGAGGAATATATGCTTGTAGGAGTTGTAGTAATATCAAGTTTCCTCTCTATGTGCTTAAAGTTTTGAAGTTATACTTGTTTTGCCTTCCTATGCTAGTTGATCCTTGTTCCTATAAATCATGTGCTCACAAAATCCCTAGGCATAGTAAGTGGGTCAGGTTTAAATATGCTAGTCATATTCTTCATGATGCTCTCTTTATGTTTCAATTCTTATCTTTTATGTGAGCATCATTGAAATCATCATGCCTAGCTGAAAGGCATTAAAGAAAAGCGCTTGTTGGGAGACAACCCAATATTTACCCTTACTGTTTTTGTGTGTCTACATGATTAAGCTACGGTAGTAATCATGTTTTATAGCTTTTGTTTCAATAAAGTGCCAAGTAAGACCTTTGGGAAGACTTGGGTGAAAGTTAATGTGATCTTGCTGTAAAAAACAGAAACTTTGCGCTCACGAGATTAGCTGCCATCTTTTACAGAAGAGTGCTTTGATGCTGATTCTTTTTGCATAAGATTAATAGACAAATTCCTCACGTCCACCAATTTATTTCATAATTTTTTGAGTAGCATAAGTACGGTTAGTGTTCAGATCATTACAGAATTTTCTGTTTCTGATAGATTCTGTTTTCATTGCATAGTTTGCTTGTTTTCTTGTTTCTATGACTTATATTCCTCAATATAAATTGTAGAAATGATATGGTACAGTAGGAATTGTGTGAGAATAATTATGATCTTTGTCTTTGACAGTACCAAGGTGAATGGTTTACTCTTTATCATACTAACCTATCTCACGAAGTTCCGTTAAGTTTTGTGTGATTGAAGTTTTCAAGCTTTGGGTGAGATATCGATATGAGGAGAATAAGCAGTGGTATGACCCTAAGCTTGGGGATTCCGAAGGCACCCCAAGGTAATATTCAAGGAATACTCAAGCGCCTAAGCTTGGGGATGCCCCGGAAGGCATCCCCTCTTTCGTCTTCAAAACTATCGGTATACCTTACTCGGAGCTATATTTTTATTCGTCACATGATATGTGTTTTGCTTGGAGCGTATTTTCAATTTTACTTTATGTTTGAATAAAATCATTGGATCTGAAATATTAAATGAAAAAGAACCTCCCATGGCTATTTAATTATTTGACTACTCAGTGTCCTTCACTATTATCTTTTGGAGTAGTTTGTCATTTACTCACGTGCTACACGTATATCCTATGAGTAAATGGTTGAATAATTGAGTATCATAAATCTGAATTTATATATGTTTCATATTCTTATACCATGGGGAGTAATGACTTCACATAGAATAAGTATAGGTAGTAAACTTATTGAAAGTTAGCAAATGTAGAATTGGTCACTTGAACAATACATGAAAGAATATTGAAGTAAGAGAGATTTCACATATAAATATACTATCTTGGACATCTTATGTAATTGTGAGCACTCATTAAAATATGACATGCTAAAAGGTTGATGTCAGACAAGGAAGACAACACAATGGGTTATGTTTTCTTATATCCGAAGTAAAGTATATTGTCTTGGATCATCCAACATGTTGAGCTTGCTTTTCCCCCTCATGCTAGCCAAATTATTTGCACCAAGTAGAGATACTACCTGTGCTTCCGAACATTCCTTAAACCAGTTTTGCCATGAGAGTCCACCATACGTACCTATGGATTGAGTAAGATCCTTCAAGTAAGTTGTCATCGGTGCATGCAATAAAAATTTCCCTCAAAATATGTATGATCTATTAATGTGGAGAAAATAAGCTTTATACGATGTTGTGATGTGGAAGAAATAAAAGCGACGAACTGCATAGTAAAGGTCCATATCACAAGTGGCAATATAAAGTGACGTTCTTTTGCATTAAGATTTTGTGCATCCAACCATAAAAGCGCATGACAACCTCCGCTTCCCTCTGCGAAGGGCCTATCCTTTACTCTTATCTTCTACCCTTATGCAAGAGTCATGGTGATCTTCACCTTTCCTTTTTACATTTTATCCTTTGGCAAGCACATTGTGTTGGAAAGATCCTGATATATATATATATATATATATATATATATATATATATATATATATATATATATGTATATATCCAATTGGATGTGAGTTATCATGAACTATTATTGTTGACATTACCCTTGAGGTAAAAGGTTGGGAGGCGAGTCTATAAGCCCCTATCTTTCTCTGTGTCCGATTAAAACTTTGAACCCATAAAAATATCACTTGAGTGTTAGCAATTGTGAAAGATTAAATGATAGTTGAGTATGTGGAGTTTGCTAAATCAAAGCTCTGACATAGACCCTTCCTGAAAATAAGATGAATTGCAATTGTTTGATGACTGAGAATATAGTTTGTTAGTTTCAAGAAAGTTTATGATCTATACTTTAACATGTGAATAGCTTGTTACTTGATAATGAAAAGCTTTATGAAGATGAGCTACTGTTACGATATATAATGATGCTAGAAAAACTGATTGGAACTATCATTGATGAAACTTATGCACTTGCTAGCATTCACACTTCATAAATTATCTGTTTTATCACATACCTACTTGAGGACGAGCAGGAATTAAGCTTGGGGATGCTGATACGTCTCCAACGTATCTATAATTTATGAAGTATTCATGCTATTATATTATCAACCTTGGATGTTTTATATGCATTTATATTCTATTTTATATGATTTTTGGGACTAACCTATTAACCTAGAGCCCAGTGCCAGTTCTTGTTTTTTCCTTGTTTTTGAGTTTTACAAAAAAGGAATACCAAACGGAGTCCAATTGACGTGCCAATTTTTGACGATTTTTTATGGACCACAAGAAGACCCCGGAGTAAAAGAATTGGGCCAAAAGAGTCCTGGGCCTTCCACGAGGGTGGGGGCGCGCCCACCCGCACCCCCTGCTACCTCTTTTAGCATTGCGTTGGTTTTCCCCAAAGAGGAAGGGATGATGCAGCAAAGTAGTGTAAGTATTTCCCTCAGTTTCTGAAAACCAAGGTATCAATCCAGTAGGAGGCTACGCGCGAGTCCCTCGTACCTGCACAAAACAAATAAATCCTCGCAACCAACGCAAATAGGGGTTGTCAATCCCTATAGGGCCACGTACGAGAGTGAGATCTGATAGATATGATAAGATAATATTTTTGGTATTTTTATGATAAAGATGCAAAGTAAAATAAAAGCAAAGTAAAATAGCAAAGTAAATAACTAAGTAGTAGGAGATTGATATGATAAAGATAGACCCGGGGGCCATAGGTTTCACTAGTGGCTTCTCTCGAGAGCTTAAGTATTCTACGGTGGGGGAACAAATTACTTTTGAGCAATTGACATAATTGAGCATAGTTATGAGAATATCTAGGTATGATCATGTATATAGGCATCACGTCCGAGAAAAGTAGACCGACTCCTGCCTGCATCTACTACTATTACTCCACTCATCGACCGCTATCCAGCATGCATCTAGAGTATTAAGTAAAAAAAGAGTAACGCCTTAAGCAAGATGACATGATGTAGAGGGATAGACTCATGCAATATGAAGAAAACCCCATCTTGTTATCCTCAATGGCAACAATACAATATGTGCCTTGCTGCCCTTACTGTCACCGGGAAAGGACACCGCAAGATTGAACCCAAAGCTAAGCACTTCTCCCATTGCAAGAAAGATCAATCTAGTAGGCCAAACCAAACTGATAATTCGAAGAGACTTGCAAAGATAACCAATCATACATAAAAGAATTCAGAGAAGATTCAAATATTATTCATAGATAGACTTGATCATAAACCCACAATTCATCGGTCTCAACAAACACACCGCAAAAAGAAGATTACATCGAATAGATCTCCACAAGAGAGGGGGAGAACATTGTATTGAGATCCAAAAAGAGAGAAGAAGCCATCTAGCTACTAACTATGGACCCGTAGGTCTGAAGTAAACTACTCACACTTCATCGGAGAGGCTATGGTGTTGATATCACTACAACAGGAACCCTCCTATAACAACGCTTTTTTCCGTATCTAAAGGTCCATATATGCGTTGTTAGTGTCTTTACCAACGGTTTGGGATGCGTTGCCTTATCCAGTTTTGTTAGCGCATAATGCAACGCTTATACTAGCGTTGGTAAAAGGGTCGTTGTAAGAGTACAACACATAAAACCAACTTCTACAACACTTTTATATGTTGTTGCTTCATGTACAGGAATCAAAATCTCACTGCTCGGCAATAGAAATTTGCAAAACTTCAAGTGTTGGTGCATATATAATGTGATTATTATTATTAAATTAATTCTCCATATAATGATGATAATTATGTATATCAAGTGAGGAAAAAATAGAATATACTCACAGGAGGAAGAGATCATATATTGAATAAAACTGTTGGATTACAATAGTGGATATTACAGGAGGAACATCATCCAAATGTGATCCATATTTTCTTGAGAGTGAAACTAAAACCGAAAACAATTCATCAACTAGAATTAACTAAAACTTAACCGAGGAACATCGTCCAACAGGAACAACATCACTACAACTTTAACTAAAACTGAAGGCATCCATCATCATCATCATCAACGGGAACATCATCGTCATCATTATAGTATACTTGCCACAAACCATAGAATCATCCATATATCTTTTGATTGAATCTACAAAGAAAATAACAAAATGAATTTTTAACACACAATGAACTGACATCATGCAAGTAGTGACAGAGGCAGGTTATAAGTCAATTACAAAGGTTGAAGGCCATGCAATTTATGTTATACATAGTAGGTGGAAATACATCCATAACCTATCTCAAGATCATCATTGATCTGTTAGTATTAGTTTTTTTTACCGCTTTTTGAGGGGTTCAGGTTACAGACTTAAACTATACTAGCAAGAGGAAAATAGTATCTCACACCCTTATCCTAATAAGCATGGCGCATAACCTACCACAGCTTCACTTCCTCAATTTCTACATGCCACTACATTTTATAAATAGTAGCTACTTCAAACTTATTCAAGCAGATACTATCTGGTTAATTCCTATAAAAATAAATTAAGAGGTTAATTAATTAGTCATCCCTTTGAATAGTAATGCCCTACTTTTCTGATGCTTGGATTGGATGGGTTAATTAATTAGTCGTCCTTTTGAGTAGTAATGCTCTACTTTTGTTATCAAAATCCCCCAAAAGACTTTAAGTTGTGACACTGTTGCATGTCTGTGTGTCTTGTCCAGAAGTTGAAGCAACTGCCGTATGTGGCCATTAAGCAAGTTGAGGTTACTTTTTGCAAAGAAGTATGATCCCAAAAGAACAATTCCCCGAAGCAACTTGGAAAACAAATGGGCTGTCGAGTAAATTACTTCATAATTAAGCACAGAAGTCATCATGGCATCCCACAGAAGATATGAAAGATCTGTAGCTGATCTGCATCAGTACAGTTACACCAACATGTAACAACATCACGTTATTTCAGCATTGTTCCCTTGGAATCTGTACAGTGTAGTGATGAATATATGGCACAAGAAAGAGAGGTGGCAACCTGTTTGGTACCTTGAAGAAGGCCTTGCTCTTGAGCTAGTGGTCCAGCGCTCATGTACCGAAAGAAACAAGAAGACCAAGATGAAAAAATAATCAACAGACCTCGTCAAACTGTACTTGGAGACTGACAGCAAGCTCGGGGCTAAATGCCATCTCGTCCAGCGTCTACATGAGGGCCCTGCCAATGGCAAACTGCCAATACAACTCAAACGCCCCCGCCATCCCTCTTCCGATCCCTCACCCTGCCAATCAACATTATCAGAATGCAGAATAGCACCAAAAGTTTCACTTCCAGTTAGACAACCTGACCATCACTTCCAGTAAGACGACCTCACTGTCACCAACAGTTCAATTCCATGCAATCTTTGTTATACATAACAAATTACTGGCATACATAGTAGATGGAAATACATTCATAAATTATCTCAAGGTGATCATTGACCTGTTAGTATTAGTTTTGTTATCATTTCTTTGAGTGGTTCAGGTACAGACTTAAACTATATGAGCCTAATATGGGCGTCTTAGTGTATGGCAGAAATCGCTGCATAAGTATTAACATTTTCTCTGATTGCTTCCAATGTTGAACATATCCAATGGGATAAAGATACATCTTTTACGGCATGCAGTGCAAAATCTGTTGGAGCAACACGAACCTGCACCAATTGTTGGTGTCCCTTCTCCCGCTTCCTCATGAGATCTTGGTCCAAGCATGAGTAAAGTATAATAGAGTAGAAATAGTGTTCCAGTTTGTGCTCGTAAACTTAATTTAAATATTAGTTAGACACCAGTTGTGGTCAAGGGGTCAATTAAGTTATTCAACACATCATTCTAGTTAACATGGGAATTTGTGTTTGGGTCAAAATAAATTAGTCCAGACAAAATCACTACTTATACAGTATATATAGACAGCCACGAGTACCTAAATATGAAAATGTTAACAGACGATGGAGAGACATGCTTATAGTTCCTCTGAAGCTACAGACATTTCAGACAACACATTATATATATGCATTGACCATGACTAATCACAACACTTCTTTAATTGGAGTCTGTACAATTTGCTTAAGACATACAGCTAACATAATTCAAAAAGCCTTGTGGATGAATCTTTGTTGTTCAGAACATGAAATGGTGGAAAAACGCCAATTTCAGAACAAAATTAAGGACTGCTTCAGAACCACACACAGACCATTACCAGGATTTATACAACTAGTATATTTTGGAATCTGGCTTAATTACCTTATTATGTTTTCTGTAAGTGGCATCTTTGAAATCCAAATCATGAAACTGCAGAGGAACGATGCACATGCTGTTAGAAACTAATGTTTAGAATATTTATTCCATAATAATAATCACCTGATGCCAGAGGAGGAGGAGGAAGAAGCTCCATGGCTTCTTGTCCCGGTCAGAAGCATGTCCGTCCGCTGGCTGTTCCTCCCTGCATACCTACATGCGAAAAGAAAAGCATAGGTTAGAGAAAGGGGGAGCAGAGAGGACGAAGCTAGGGGAGGGGATGCACTCACCGGAAGAAAGGAGGGATGACATGGACACAGGCTCCCGAGCTAGCACCCGAAACCCTAGCCATGGGGGAGGGTCGAGGGTGGGCTTTGGTGGTCGTGACCACTGGATCTAGCCAGATGGGAGGGCGGCGTGGTGCGAGGGGACCTTCAATTGTGCTTTGCGGTGGTAGGATTCAACGGACGTCGCTCGTCGCCTGAATCAGCCGACGCAGGTGGCACAGGGAGGAGCCACGTGATGAGAGAGAGACGGGACGTGGTAGGGATGGGTGGGTAGGGGATGCGGCGAATCCGGCAGCCACCAGGGTTGCGAGGTGGGAGGAGGGTAGGGGGAGGGCCGGCGTTGAGGTGGTTTGGAGGTAGATTAGGCCGTGGGTGGCGGCGATTTGGGAGAGATGAGAGGCGGCAATTTGGTAGATTAGGCCGTGGGTGGTGGCGTCTCTATCCTTTCCTCTGATTTTTTTCATATGTACTACCACCTACAACTCTACAACGCATATGCTACAACCATAATATGTGCATCTACTGATAAATTTACAACACATAGTCAAAATGTTGTACAATTTGTGTTGCTTTATAGGGGGTATCCTTGTAGTGTGTAGAAGCCCTCCGTGATCGATGCCCCCTCTGGCGGAGCTCCGGAACAGGCCCCAAGATGGGATCTCGTGGATATAGAAAGTTACGGCAGTGGAATTAGAGTTTTGGCTCCGTATCTGATCGTTTGGGGTACGTGGATATATATAGGAGGAAGAAGTACGTTGGTGGAGCAACAGGGGGCCCACGAGGGTGGAGGGCGTGCCTGGGGGGCAGGCGCGCTCCCCTACCTCGTGGCCTCCTCTTGATTGGCTTGACGTAGGGTCCAAGTCTCCTGAGTTTTATTCGGTGAGAAAATCACGTTCCCGAAGGTTTCATTCCTTTTGGACTCCGTTTGATATTCCTTTTCTTCGAAACCCTAAAACAGGCAAAAAACCAACAATTCTGGGCTGGGCCTCCGGTTAATAGGTTAGTCCCAAAAATAATATAGAAGTGGATAATAAAGCCCAATAATGTCCAAAACAATAGATAATATAGCATGGAGCAATCAAAAATTATAGATACGTTGGAGACGTATCAAGCATCCCCAAGCTTAATTCCTGCTCGTCCTCGAGTGGGTAAATAATAAAAATAGAATTTTTGATGCGGAGTGCTACTTGGCATAATTTTAATGTAATTCTTATTAATTGTGGTATGAATATTCAGATCCGAAAGATTCAAGACAAAAGTTTATATGGACATAGAAAATGGTAATACTTCAAGCATACTAACAAAGCAATTATGTCTTCTCAAAATAACATGGCTAAAGAAAGTTATCCCTACAAAATCATATAGTCTGGCTATGCTCTATCTTCACCACACAAAATATTTAAATCATGCACAACCCCGATGACAAGCCAAGCAATTGTTTCATATTTTTGACATTCTCAAAACGTTTTCAATCTTCACGCAATACATGAGCGTGAGACATGGATATAGCACTATAGGTGGAATAGAGTGGTGGTTGTGGAGAAGACAAAAAGGGGAAGATAGTCTCACATCAACTAGGCGTATCAACGGGCTATGGAGGATGCCCATCAATAGATATCAATGTGAGTGAGTAGGGATTGCCATGCAACGGATGCACTAGAGCTATAAGTATATGAAAGCTCAAAAAGAACTAGTGGGTGTGCATCCAACTTGCTTGCTCATGAAGACCTAGGGCAATTTTGAGGAAGCCCATCATTGGAATATACAAGCCAAGTTCTATAATGAAAAATTCCCACTAGTATATGAAAGTGATAACATGAGAGACTCTCTACTATGAAGATCATGGTGCTACTTTGAAGCACAAGTGTGGTAAAAGGATAGTAACATTGTCCCTTTTCTCTTTTTCTCTCATTTTTTTATTTGGGCCTTTTCTCTTTTTTATGGCGTCTTTTCTTTCTCTTTTTTTATTTTCGTCCGGAGTCTCATCCCGACTTGTGGGGGAATCATAGTCTCCATCATCCTTTCCTCACTGAGACAATGCTCTAATAATGATGATCATCACACTTTTATTTTTCTTACAACTCAATAATTACAACTCGATACTTAGAACAAGATATGACTCTATATGAATGCCTCTGGCGGTGTACCGGGATATGCAATGATGCATGAGTGACAAGTATGAAAGAATTATGAACGGTGGCTTTGCCACAAATACTATGTCAACTACATGATCATGCTAAGCAATATGACAATGATGGAGTGTGTCATAAACGGAACGGTAGAAAGTTGCATGGCAATATATCTCGGAATGCCTATGGAAATGCCATAATAGGTAGGTATGGTGGCTGTTTTGAGGAAGGTATATGGTAGGTGTATGATACCGGCGAAAGGTGCACGGTATTAGAGAGGCTAGCAAAGGTAGAAGGGTGAGAGTGCGTATAATCCATGGACTGAACATTAGTCATAAAGAACTCATATACTTATTGCAAAAATCTACAAGTTATCAAAGCAAAGTATTACGCGCATGCTCCTAGGGGGATAGATTGGTAGGAAAAGACCATCGCTCGTCCCCACCGCCACTCATAAGGAAGACAATCAATAAATAAATCATGCTCCGACTTCATCACATAACGGTTCACCACACGTGCATGCTACGGGAATCACAAGCTTCAACACAAGTATTTCTCAAATTCACAACTACTCAACTAGCATGACTTTAATATCACCATCTCCATATCTCAAAACAATTATCAAGTATCAAACTTATCATAGTATTCAACACACTCATAAGAAAGTTTTATTATTAATCTTGCATACCAAGCATATTAGGATTTTAAGCAAATTACCATGCTATTAAGACTCTCAAAATAATCTAAGTGAAGCATGAGAGATCAATAGTTTCTTTAAAACAAATCCACCACCATTCTCTAAAAGATATAAGTGAAGCACTAGATCAAAATTATATAAGCAAAGACTCAAATCATACAAGACGCTCCAAGCAAAACACATATCATGTGGTAAATAAAAATATAGCTCCAAGTAAAGGTACCGATAGAAGTAGACGAAAGAGGGGATGCCTTTCGGGGCATCCCCAAGCTTTGGCTTTTAGGTGTCCTTAGATTATCTTGGGGGTGCCATGGGAATCCCCAAGCTTAGGCTCTTGCCCCTCCTTGTTCCATAATCCATCAAATCTTTACCCAAAACTTGAAAACTTCACAACACAAAACTTAAAGTAGAAAATCTCGTGAGCTCCATTAGCGAAGGAAAACAAAAGACCACTTAAAGGTATTGTAATGAACTCATTCTTTATTTATATGGGTGTTATACCTACTTTATTCCAACTTCTCTATGGTTTATAAACTATTTTACTAGCCATAGATTCATCAAAATAAGCAAACAACACACGAAAAACAGAATCTGTCAAAAACATAACAGTCTGTACTAATCTGTAGCTAGCGCAAGATCTGGAACCCCAAAAATTCTAAAATAAATTGCTGGACGTGAGGAATTTATCTATTAATCATCTGCAAAAGGAATTAACTAAATATCACCTTCCAAATAAAAATGACAGCAGTTCTCGTGAGTGCTAAAGTTTCTGTTTTTTACAGCAAGTTCAACAAGACTTTCCCCAAGTCTTCCCAACGGTTCTACTTGGCAGAAACACTAATTAAACACAAAAAACACAACCAAAACAGAGGCTAAATAATTTATTTATTACTAAGCAGGAGCAAAAAGCAAGGAATAAAAATAAAATTGGGTTGCCTCCCAACAAGCGCTATCGTTTAACGCCCCTAGCTAGGCATAACAAGCAAGGATAGATCTAGGTTTTGCCATCTTTGGTAGGCAATTCTTCAATGAGGCATCTACCATCTTTAGGAGTTTCTTTATTTTTATTAATTATCAAACTTTTCGGCACAAGATCGAAAAATTCATTTGTAACAAATGGTTCTTTAATGATAGCAAAAAGATTGGGATGAACACTTATAGATTTGAGATCCGCATTTTCCTTACTAGATGGTTCACCCTTATTTTTAGGAACACACATAAGCTTGGCAACTTTAGTGGAGGAACTTGGAGTATTCTTTACGGAAGAAAAAGCGGTTCCCAAATTGGTAATAATATTCTCAAGTTTATCGATCCTAACGGAATCGTGATTTATTTTCTCATTAACTATGGGTTCCTTTTCTTTAATAACTTTCAAAGTAACTCCTAATTTAGATCCATATTGAGAGATTCGGCTGTGGATCTTTTTATCCAAATTTTCAATTAACTCTACGGTAGCAACCTTATTTTCAATAATTTCAAGCCTTTGCATTACATGCTCCAAAGTTAATATAGTTCCATTAACCAAAAGAAGGGGGAGCCAAATAAATCTAACATAGCATTATAAGAATCAAAAGTGTGGCTACCCAAAAAATTCCCTCCGGTAATAGTATCAAGAACATAATGGTGCCAAGGAGTAATGCCTACATAAAAATTGCAAAGGAGAATGGTAGTAGATTGCTTCCTAGCAGATTTATTTTGAGCATTGCAAATTCTATACCAAACATCTTTTAGATTTTCACCCCCCATTTGCTTAAAATTTAGAATTTCATTCTCGGGAGACAACGGAGAAGATAAGGGACTAGCCATAATGGCAAGCAAGCAAACTAACACACAAGCAAACAAAAAGCAAGCGGAAAAAGGGAAAATAGAGAGGGAGGATAGAGAGAGAGGGCGAATAAAACGACAAGGGTGAACTGGGGGGAGAGGAAAACGAGAGGCAAATGGCAAATAATGTAATGCGGGAGTTAAGGGTATGTGATGGGTACTTGGTATGTTGACTTTTGCATAGACCACCCCGGCAACGGCGCCAGAAATCCTTCTTGCTACCTCTTTTAGCACTCCGTTGGTTTTCCCTGAAGAGGAAGGGATGATGTAGCAAAGTAGCGTAAGTATTTCCCTCAGTTTTTGAGAACCAAGGTATCAATCCAGTAGGAGGCTACGCGCGAGTCCCTCATACCTGCACAAAACAAATAAATCCTCGCAACCAACGCAAATAGGGGTTGTCAATCCCTATAGGGCCACTTACGAGAGTGAGATCTGATAGATATGATAAGATAATATTTTTGGTATTTTTATGATAAAGATGCAAAGTAAAATAAAAGCAAAGTAAAATAGAAAAGTAAATAACTAAGTAGTAGGAGATTTATATGATAAAGATAGACCCGGGGCCCATAGGTTTCACTAGTGGCTTCTCTCGAGAGCTTAAGTATTCTACGGTGGGTGAACAAATTACTGTTGAGCAATTGACAAAATTGAGCATAGTTATGAGAATATCTAGGTATGATCATGTATATAGGCATCACGTCTGAGACAAGTAGACCGACTCCTGCCTGCATCTACTACTATTACTCCACTCATCGACCGCTATCCAGCATGCATCTAGAGTATTAAGTAAAAACATAGTAACGCCTTAAGCAAGATGACATGATGTAGAGGGATATACTCATGCAATATGAAGAAAACCCCATCTTGTTATCCTCGATGGCAACAATACGTGCCTTGTTGCGCTTACTGTCACCGGGAAAGGACACCGCAAGATTGAACCCAAAGCTAAGCACTTCTCCCATTGCAAGAAAGATCAATCTAGTAGGCCAAACCAAACTGATAATTCGAAGAAACTTGCAAAGATAACCAATCATACATAAAAGAATTCAGAGAAGATTCAAATATTATTCATAGATAGACTTGATCATAAACCCACAATTCATCGGTCCCAACAAACACACCGCAAAAAGAAGATTACATCGAATAGATCTCCACAAGAGAGGGGGAGAACATTGTATTGAGATCCAAAAAGAGAGAAGAAGCCATCTAGCTACTAACTATGGACCCGTAGGTCTGAAGTAAACTACCCACACTTCATCGGAGAGGCTATGGTGTTGATGTAGAAGCCCTCCGTGATCGATGCCCCCTCCGGCGGAGCTCCGGAACAGGCCCCAAGATGGGATCTCGTGGATACAGAAAGTTACGGCGGTGGAATTGGAGTTTTTGCTCCGTATCTGATCGTTTGGGGGTACGTGGATATATATAGGAGGAAGAAGTATGTTGGTGGAGCAACAGGGGGCCCACGAGGGTGGAGGGCGCACCTGGGGGGGGGGGCAGGCGCGCCCCCTACCTCGTGGCCTCCTGTTGATTGGCTTG
This sequence comes from Triticum aestivum, assembly GCF_018294505.1. NCBI lineage: Eukaryota > Viridiplantae > Streptophyta > Magnoliopsida > Poales > Poaceae > Triticum > Triticum aestivum. The sequence goes on along the minus strand of NC_057800.1, from coordinate 343,328,950 downwards.
ACATAGGGTGCAAGTCTCCTGAGTTGTATTCGGTGAGAAAATCACGTTCCCAAAGGTTTCATTCCGTTTGGACTCCGTTTGATATTCTTTTCTTCGAAACCCTAAAACAGGCAAAAAAATAGCAATTCCGGGTTGGGCCTCCGGTTAATAGGTTAGTCCCAAAAATAATATAAAAGTGGATAATAAAGCCCAATAATGTCCAAAACAGTAGATAATATAGCATGGAGCAATCAAAAATTATAGATACGTTGGAGATGTATCACCCCCAGGCGCGTGGGCCTGCCTCGTGGACGACTCGGGCACCTTCTTGACGTGAGACCGACGCCAAAAATTCCTATAAATACAGAAAACTCAGAAAATTAACCTAGATCGGGAGTTCCGCCGCCAGAAGCCTCCGTAGCCACCGAAAACCAATCTAGGCCCTCTCTGGCACCCTGCCGGAGGGGGGCATCATCACCGGAGGGCATGTAGGAGGATCCCGGAGGGGCCATTATCGTCATGAAGGCCAAGGACCAGAGGGAGAACCTCTCCCCATACAGGGGGATATGGAGGAGGAAGCACAAGGGGGAGAACCTCTCCTCCTCTGTTTTGGTGGCACCAGAGTGCCATCGAGAGGGGAATCATCACCGTAGTGATCGTCTTCATCAACATCACCATCATCATCACCATCCTCATCTCTTTTACGCGGTCCACTCTCCCGCACCCCGCTGTAATCCCTACTTGAACATGGTGCTTTATGCCACATATTATGATCCAATGATGTGTTGCCATCCTATGATGTTTTGAGTAGATATCCTTTGTCTTTGGGTTGGTTGATGATCTAGATTGGTATGAGTTGTATGTTTTACTTTGGTGCTATCCTATGGTGCCCTCCGTGTCGCGCAAGCATGAGGGATTCCCGCTGTAGGGTGTTGCAATACATTTATGATTCGCTTATAGTGGGTTGCGTGAGTGACTGAAACACAAACCTGAGTAAGGGGGTTGTTGCGTATGGGATAAAGAGGACTTGATGCTTTAATGCTATGGTTGGGTTTTACCTTAATGATCTTTAGTAGTTGCATATGCTTGCTAGAGTTCCAATCATAAGTGCATATGATCCAAGTAGAGAAAGTATGTTAGCTTATGCCTCTCCCTCATATGAAACTTAGTGATTACCGGTCTTGTTAACGATTGCCTAGGACAATTCCGCACACCGATCCACCATTATTCCACACTCGATATTTATAATATTTAGTAATATATTCTAACTTCATGATAACAACACCTACTTTTATATTTTAGCTCTCTGATATCATACAAAGTTATCCTCTTCATACCCACAACATAGTTTTATTTCTCGTTGATAGTTGGAAGCAAACGTTCTTTGTACGTAGAGTCTATCAGTGGTGGGTAGGGCTTGAGAGAATATTTATATTACCTTTAGCTCCTTGTGGGTTCGATACTCCATACTTATCACTTCCACCTTTGGAAATTGCTATGATGATTCCTTGCACTTGGGGATTATCAGCGGGTCACCGGGTCGGCTAGGGCGGCGGGTTGCCGGGCCAGCGGGGCGCTGGGCCACAGGGGTGGGTGGTGGGATGGAGGGTGCTGGGGAAAGCGACGATGGGGTGGTGCAGTGGGGGTCAGGTGGCGGCGACACCGCAAGGTTGTGGGGTGGTGCGGCGGGGGGTCAGGGTGCAGCGACGGCGGGGTGGGGCGGCGAGGACAGGGTGGTGGGGTGGTGCGGCGGGGTGGTGGGGTGGTGCGACGCTGTGGTCAGAGATTGGGGACGGAGAGGGAAGAGAGAGAGAGGGGAGAGAGAGGGGTGGGTCCGGAGAGAGAGAGAGAGAGACAGAGAGAGAGAGATCGTTAGTTTGGATGGGCCACAATCTTTGCCGTCGGCTAGCGGACGGCGAAGAGCTGGGGGTGGGCCACTACATCATTGCCCTAAAAGGGACCCCACCCAAACTCTTTGCCACCCGCTAGCGGACAACAAAGATTTGCCTGACGAAAAATTGCATCTTTGCCATCAGCCTATTCTTTGTCGTCTGCTTTTGGAACATGGACGGCAAAGACCTTCTTTGTCATCAGCTAGAGGATGGCAAAGAACTGGCAGGCGGCAAATTCTCTGATTCCAGTAGTGGGAGGCGCTATCGAGTAGAATCCCTCATTGCCGCTACTGGAGTACTACCACGTCCTCTTCCCCTCAACATGGTGGAAGAAGGATGCAAAAATAAGGAGGAGATATGTGTGAGTGAACACCTCGCCCATGCCCTCTTTTTATAGGGGAACATGATTGGGGGTTGGCTCCTCAGCCAGGAGGCAACCGCCCCGCTAAGTCAATCCAACCCCTCTGTGCCACTGACAACGTCCAGAATCCACAACCGCCCTTCTACGCCTATCCATGGTGAGGGAGTCCTGGATTAGGGGGTCCCTGGACAGCTGGACTATATCCTTTGGCTGGACTGTTGGACTATGAAGATACAAGATTGTAAACTTCGTCCCGTGTCTGGGTGGGACTCTCCTTGGCGTGGAAGGCAAGCTTGGCAATTCGGATATGTAGATCTCCTCCCTTGTGACCGACTCTATGTAACCCTAGCCCCCTCTGGTGTCTATATAAACTGGAGGGTTTAGTCCGTAGGACAACAACAATTATAATCATAGGCTAGCTTCTAGGGTTTAGCCTCTACGATCTCGTGGTAGATCAACTCTTGTAATACTTCTATCATCAAGATCAATCAAGCAGGAAGTAGGGTATTACCTCCATCAAGAGGGCCCAAACCTGGGTAAACATTGTGTCCCCCGCCTCCTGTTACCATCTGCCTTGGACGCACAGTTCGGGACCCCCTACCCGAGATCCGCCGGTTTTGACACCGACATTGGTGCTTTCATTGAGAGTTCCACTGTGCCGCCATGATAAGGCTTGATGGCTCGTCTTGTTGTCAAGGACAACATTACCTCGGGGGGAGCCTTGGCTATAGGCCAAAATCTCCGACTAGGCGACTTTGTCATGACCGCCCGTTCGGCCGTCTCGCCGACGATGACTTCTTGGGTCATCAAAAACAGCCTCCACGTCGGCTCGGGATTCATCGAGCAGATGGATCCAATAGAGCTCTCTTCCTTGAACGAGCTCTTGGATCGCATCACCACCCTGGGAGTCGTAACGGACTATGATCAGATCGGGCTTAAATCCCGACCAAAGGGATATTAACTCTTCGCCGGTCACCCATCAGATAGCGGTGGTGGTGGAGCAATGTAGCAATTCTTAGACAAGTCAATGGATACTAATAAAAGACTCAAGATAAGCGTGAGTACCGAGGATGGCCCTCTCGTAGGATGACGAGGGAGGATCCCCGGTGGAGTATTGTGATGGTGAGTAGTGGACTCGTGTGCGAAAACTATTTTACTGGTGGAGTTACGTAGGATAGCTTAGCCAAGAGTCAAAGCTGGCTTGCTGCATTAACCCCACCACCTTCTTGAGGATAAGCATGTATAGTAGGATCTGATGTAAGACTTGCTGAGTACCTTTGTACTCATGTTTGCTTACTGTTTTCAGATGACACCGCCCACTCCGATGGGTTCTACGTAGACCTTGACGTCGACGAGTGACTAGCCACCCAGGTGGTGATCCTGGCCATGGAGGGCCTTATGTAGATAGACAGGCTTCGAGAAGCCTTCCTTCTTTCTAGAGTCTGTACTCAGACTAGTTGCTTCCGCATGTGCTTGTATGTTTGTATGACTTGAGTGTCGGGTCATGTGACCCCTATCTGTACGAACATGTTATGTATGGCTCTTTGGAGCCTTTAAATAAAGTACTTGAGTTGTAGAGTTTTGTTGTGATGCCATGTTGTATGTACTCATATCGGGCATATTGTGTGTATGATTGAAATGCTTGGTATGAGTGGGATCCGACAATCTAGTTGTTTATCATTGGCAACCTTTCTTATGGGGAAATGTAGTCTAGTGTTCCTCGAGCCATAGTAGTCCGCTACAGCCCGGTTCACCGGAGTCCTGCTAGCCCAACACTACTGTTCAGGACACTTGACTGGCCGGCATGTGTTTCACTTTGTTCCTATGTCTGTCCCTTCGGGGAAATGTCACGCGGTGACTTCCAGAGTCCTGCCTAGCTTGCTACAGCCCGGGTTCCCCGGAGTCCTGTTAGCCCAGTGCTACAGCCCGGAATCACTCGCTGATGACCGACATGTTTGATGTGATTCATGTATGCCTGTCTCCATAGGTCTGTGCCGCTTTGGGTTCAATACTAGCCATGTCGGCCCGGGTTCTCTGTCATATGGATACTAGCGACACTATCATATACGTGAGCCAAAAGGCGCAAACGGTCCCGGCCATGGTAAGGCGACACCCGTGGGATACCATGCGTGAGGCCGCAAAGTGATATGAGGTGTTACCGGCTAGATTGATGTGACTTGGAATCGGGGTCCTGACAGCGTTGGTATCAGAGCCGGACTGCCTGTAGGTTCGTTGAGCCAACCTGGTCGATGTCGAGTCTAGAAATGCTTTAGTTATATGTAGGGGAATTTATTGTGGGAGGGAACGTAAGGCTCTTTTACTCCTTTACCCTATGCCTCTGATCTAACTCATTCTCTTCTCATTCAACGTGGGTTAAGGACTAGGCTCTCTTCTTCTATCAGGTTCACGTGTTACTAATCCGTAGTAGCTTATAGGATTGTTGTTACCAGTCCCAGTTCAGTTTCTACTATTCTTAGTATGTTGCTAATTGGATCAGAACCTTGATATGATGTTGTTGAGTGGTATTGCGAACTGTTGTGGATGTCTCAAATCTTTTTCTGAGCATTTACAGCTGTTATGTTGTCCGATTTCCCTAGAAATTCTGATGTCTTTACATTGTGGTTGTGCTTTCAGATGGCCAACCGTGTTCAAACCCAAGTGGTTCGCCTGACCCGGTGCCTCGACGTGCCCGGTCATACTGCTATGTTAGTCCGGGTAATGATCGAGACGGGCTACTGTTGGTATCCCGAATACACCATTGAATAGCAGTTCCGCGACTTTAATCAAATCCAATATCTCTGCAACGTCAGGATATTTCCTTCTTATCCTGGATCTATCGAGACCCTTCACTGTTCCTATGGACTTGGGGTTACTGTTGAGATGGCTGTGCAGGATGCTGCCTATTCCATGATGACCATCTTGCGAGTCCGGACTGGCCTGCTTCAGAACACCGACTTCCGTTACATGCCAGCTTCACTTCCGGGAGCGCAAGGGTATCTTCAGGCTATCTATGCTGACTCCACTCAGGAGGACTCATTAACTCGTACCACTACCGAGTTGCTCGGAGATAAGGACCGAGAGAATAGGGCCTTGAGGTTGGAGCTTTTCAATACCCGTGCTGATCATTGGGCCACATTGACTCGGTTTGCACCTGCGGTGCAAGCTGGATATATGGATACAAGGGATGTGTATCCTGTGAGATCAGCCCTGCCAGACATGGTGGATTGGCGTGATGTGGGAGGCATCACCCCACCCCGTGGTCCCCGCAGGCCACCGTTTGTTGGTCCAAGACCTCATCCTAGCCTCTATGGTCCACAGGCTCCTCAGGACCGTCTGTTTCCGGATGGTCACGTTGAACTTCCAGGCTATGGAGGTGACTTCTATGAGAACTACTACGGAGCTGTCTGAGTTAGTAGTGGTACCACTAGTATTGTAGTAGTTGTATCTCCACTGTCCTGCGTGATTTGTGGAATATGACTTTGTGTGTAATCAATTCCGGAGGTGTAGACAAATAATGTATAGGAGCTTGGAATGCCTCCGATGAGATGTAACGTCTTTCATCATAGTTGTACTGTAGCCTGGGCTTGTACTAAACTATGTATGATGTGTATGACCGTTGGTATATATATGGCAGTTTTATATTACCATGACATACGGATGAACATCTCTGGATTCCGAGTTATCCATTACATACTGCACTTCCTTGCTAAGTTTGAGCCATCCTTATCTAAACCATTGTCTTGTTTTCTCCTAGGATGGTCAACACCCGCAGTAACCCTGCTGCCTCGGAGCAGGGGGAAGCCAGTGCAGCTAGGGGTGAAAATTTGCCTCACCCGCCTTCTCTGGCCAAAGTGATGCTGGAGGCAGAAAGAAACAAGCGTGAGACTAACCGCCTGCTGGAGCGGATTGAGCAGAACACTGCACGTCACCCATGAAATGACTTGGTGTCAATCAATGACTTTATCAAGCTGTACCCACCAAAGTTTAACCATTCCGTCGAACCCCTCGACGCGGATGACTGGCTTCGTAGCATCACTCACAAGCTACGTTCTGCCAACGTAGCCGAAGCCGACAAGGTTACCTATGCTGCCTATCATCTCGAAGGCCCTGCTAGCTTTTGGTGGGAAAACTTCGAAGCTATGCGCCCGGTCGGCCAAATCACTACTTGGGCTGAATTCAGTGAGGCTTTCCGCGAGCATCACATTCCGGAAGGTCTCATGGATCGCAAGAGGGAGGAGTTCTGCAACTTCACCCAGGGAAGACTGACTGTGGATGCTTATAGTCGTGAATTCGGAAATCTGGCACGCTATGCTCCCGAAGAGGTGTCTACTGACGCTAAGAAGCAAGCAAGGTTCCGCAAGGGACTTAGCCCTGAGCTCCGCCGCGATCTTCGTCTGCACGAGTGCACCTCCTTTCAGAAGTTGGTCAACAAAGCCATCAGTGCTGAGACAGGCCAGACTGATTATGACGCTTCACGCAAGCACTCCCGTGATTTTGGCTCTTCATCCGGCTCTGGAACTCAGAAGCGCCGGGTGTGGATTCCAAGCACGGCACTGCCACCCAGGTTCATTCCGAGGCCATCCTTTGAGGCGCCACGTCCCAACCAACAATTTGCACCGCCCAAGCCCTATGGAGGCCCCGCTGCTAATGCTGCTCCACGCCCCAATGTGGTGACATGCTTTAAGTGTGGAGAGCGGGGTCACTATAGCCGAGAGTGTCCCCAGAACAACAACCCCATCCAAACTGGAAAGTCTGTTAGCCGTGGTAAGCCCGCGGAAAAGACATTCTACGCCAAGCCGGTCACCACTGCCCGTGGCCATGTCAACTATGTTTCAGCCGAGGAGGCTCATGAGGATCCCAACGTCGTCCTTGGTACGCTCCTCGTTAACTGCCATCTGGCATCTGTTCTTTTTGATACTGGAGCATCTCATTCATTCATATCCGAGAACTATGCTCGATTGCATAACACAACATTCTGTGACATGCCCACTTCCATGGTAATTCAAACTCTGGGTTCCAAATGGCAAACCTCTAGAGTAAGCCATGGGAACGAAATTCTTGTTGATAGACTTGTCTTCCTTGCATCTTTAATAGCTCTCAAGTCCTCGGACATAAACATCATCTTGGGTATGGACTGGATGTCAGCCCATTACGCTAAGATTGATTGTGCCACTAGAACCGTTCAACTTACTCACCCATCGGGCAAGACAGTCAATGTCTTAACTCGAGTGGCCAAGCGCCAACTTTACTCCTTAAATGCCAACCCCCTTCAGACCTTGAGGATGTTCCGGTAGTCCGAGACTTTCCGGATGTCTTTCCAGAAGAACTACCAGGTGTTCCACCTGACAGAGATGTTGAGTTTGTGATAGACCTTGTTCCAGGAACCATTCCAATTTCTAGAAGACCCTACAAGATGGCACCCTTAGAACTAGCCGAGCTTAAGAACCAACTCGATGAGTCCTTGAAAAAGGGTTTCATCCGTCCTAGTTCCTCTCCTTGGGCTTGTCCCGTCCTGTTCATCAAGAAGAAGGATGGAATGGATTGAATGGTTGTGGACTACCGCCCTGTCAACCTGGTCACCATCAAGAACAAATACCCTCTTCCTAGGATCAATGATCTGTATGATCAGCTCGCTGGATCCTCAGTTTTTTCCAAGATGGATTTGAGGTTGGGCTACCATCAAATCAAAATCAGAAACGGGGACATTCCCAAACAGCCTTTGTTACTCGTTATGGCCAATACGAGTACACCGTCATGTCCTTCGGTTTAACCAATGCCCCAGCTACCTTCTCTCGGTTAATGAACTCGGTTTTCATGGAGTACTTGGACAAATTTGTCGTAGTATACCTTGATGACATACTCATCTACTCCAAGAATGAAGAGGAACATGCCGAACATCTAAGGCTGGTGTTGATGAAACTTCGAGAGCATCGCCTTTACGCCAAATTCTCCAAGTGTGAATTTTGGTTGCCAGAAGTGACCTATCTAGGCCATGTAATCTATGGCAAGGGTATTGCTGTCAACCCCGAGCGAGTTCAAGCCGTCCTTGATTGGACTCCACCTGAGACGGTTAAGCAAGTTTGGAGCTTCCTTGGCTTAGCAAGCTATTGCCGCCGCTTCCTCGAGAATTTCTCCAAGGTTGCTAAACCTCTAACTGAACTCCTCAAGAAAGATAAAAAGTTTGAGTGGACTCCACAGTGCGAGTTCAGTTTTCAGGAACTGAAAAGACGCCTGACATCTGCTCCCGTACTGGTACCACCAGATTTCTCCAAGGACTTTATTATCTATTGCGACGCCTCGCGACAAGGACTAGGTTGCATACTCATGCAAGATCATCAGGTAATTGCCTATGCTTCACGGCAATTACACCCACATGAGGAAAATTGTCCCACACATGATCTAGAGCTTGCAGCTGTAGTCCATGCACTTAAAACTTGGCGACATTACCTTCTTGGTAATCGTTGCGAGATCTTCACCGATCACCAAAGTTTGAAATATATCTTCACCCAACCAGATTTGAATCTCAGGCAAAGACGTTGGGTTGAGTTGATCTCGGATTATGACTTAGGAATAACTTACACCCCGGGCAAAGCCAATGTCATGGCTGATGCGCTAAGCCGTAAGTCCTATTGCAACAACCTGATGTTACAACAAAGTCAACCATTTCTCCATGAGGAATTTCGTAAGCTAAATCTTCACATTGTTCCTCAAGGATTCCTGTCCACCCTGGTGGCGAAACCTACCCTTACGGATCAGATCATCAAGGCACAGAAGGTAGATCCGGGAATCTCCCGTATTAAGAGAAACATTAAGAAAGGAATCGCGAATTGTTTCTCCATTGATGATCAAGGTGTCATATACTTTGGGAATCACCTAGTGGTTCCAAAGGCAGGAAACCTGAGGCGGCTGATCCTTAAGGAAGCTCATGAATCCCCTCTCACCATTCATCCCGGTAGTACTAAAATGTATCAAGACCTACGCCAGAGGTTTTGGTGGACTAGGATGAAGAGAGAAATCGCTCAATACATTGCCAATTGCGACGTTTGTCGTCGTGTTAAAGCAGAGCATCAATGGCCTGCTGGCACCCTTCAACCTTTGGCTATTCCCGAATGGAAATGGGATAAAATCAGTATGGATTTCATCACTGGGTTTCCCAGGACCAAGAGAGGGAATAATGCCATCTTCGTCGTGATCGACCGACTTTCCAAAGTAGCCCACTTTCTACCTATTCGTGAGAGTATCACCGCTAGCCAGCTAGCCAATTTATACATCTCCCGAATAGTGTCTCTTCATGGTGTTCCATTGGAAATTAACTCAGACCGTGGGAGTCTCTTCACCTCTCGATTTTGGGAAAGTTTCCAAAATGCTATGGGAACTCGTCTCTCCTTTAGCACTGCCTTCCATCCTCAATCAAGTGGTCAAGTAGAGCGAGTCAATCAAATTCTGGAAGATATGCTCCGAGCTTCTGTCATCTCGTTCGGAATGAGTTGGGAGAAATGCCTTCCATTCGGGGAGTTTGCTTATAACAATAGTTATCAAGCCAGCTTAGGCAAGGCTCCTTTTGAAGTTCTCTATGGACGAAAATGTCGAACGCCTCTTAACTGGTCAGAAACCGGGGAAAGACAACTCTTTGGCCCGGATATGATTCAGGAAGCAGAAGAGCAGGTTCGCGTTATTCGTGAGAAATTGAAAACAGCCCAATCTCGTCAAAAGAGTCAATATGACCGTAAACATAAGCCTATGACTTATGAAGTCGACGAGAAGGCTTACCTTTGGGTTACTCCGTTAAAGGGAACCCATCGTTTCGGTATCAAAGGCAAATTGGCCCCTCGTTACATTGGACCCTTTTGCATTCTTGCCAAACGAGGAGAAGTTGCCTACCAATTGGAACTACCTCCGCATCTTTCCAGAGTTCATGATGTCTTCCACGTTTCACAACTCAGGCGTTGCTTCGCGGATCCTATCCGTGGAGTGGACCACGAAACGGTTGATCTACAGGATAACCTCTCCTATCGGGAATATCCCGTTCGTATCCTTGATCAGGCCGAGCGTACCACCCGACGTCAGAATATCAAGTTTCTCAAGGTTCAATGGTCACACCATTCCGAGAAAGAAGCCACTTGGGAAAGGGAGGATCGTCTTCGACTTGAGTACCCCACCTTCTTCCCGGAGGATCCTAAATCTCGGGATGAGATTCTTTTGAGTGGGGGTGAGTTGTCACACCCTAGCTAGTTCAAGAATTAGAGTGTGCATCATGTTTAAATTTCTTTTAAGTTTGAAATGGGGAAGGAAGAAACCCCCAACACCCCCCTGGATACAACTAGGGTTTACTAAAATTATTTTCAATGAACCTGAAATGCCCTCCTAAAAAGTTCACCCTCTTTGTCTTGGGTTAAAACCTCTGGCAAAATTGGTGCACATTTTTCTAGGTCAATAGAAGGTCATTGAATTAAATCATAAGTATTTGAATTTGGGCATTTAAATGCTATAAAATAATTTAAATGCCCAAATAATTCTGGAAATAAATGTTTGCTGTTGGAAATAATCTAAACAGAGCCCACAATTATTTTCAGGATTTTTGGAAACGTTTTAGTATTTTAAATAACGCCCAACAGTTGCAGTTAATTAGAAAAACAGAAACAAATTAAAAAAAAGGGAGAGGGAAGCCCACCTGGGCCTTACCTGAGCTGGCCAGCCCACCTGGCTCGGCCCAGCCTACTGGCTTCGCCAGTCGTCCTCCTCCTCGCGCCAGGAGGCAGGGGCGCATGCTCGCCGCGCGCCGGCCACGCGCTGGCCACCTCCTGCTTCCGCCGACGCCCGGAGACGCCTAGAGGTGCCACGCGACCCCCACGTCCCCTCTCATCCTCTCGCACCCCCCCTCGTCTCCCTCACTCTCTCCCGCGACGGCCGAGCGCGTCCCTTGCCGCCGATCGCCGTAGTTGCCACCAGAGCCCCTTCCTCGCCCCTCCGACGAGCTCAAACGCTCTGCCTCGTCGCCCTGAACCTCTCCGTCGACTCACGCAAGCTCGGACGACCCCAAGACGACGTGGTGCCCTTCTTCCCCGTCCACGGCCACCGGACGCCGTCGTTCGATTCGCCGTCGCCAGGACCTCCCCGAGCTTGCTGACCCCCTCTCCGACTCCGCTGTGAGCTCCTCTTCCTCTCCCCTAGCTCCCGTGCTCGTTTGGCCTCTGTAGCCGCCGTTTCCACCGCACCCGAGAGCTCCCCGCCGTCGGCCATGGCGCCGTCATGGCCAGAGCCACAGTGGCTCGAAGCCAAGCTCGCCGTTGTGCTCAGTGCAGCACCAGGAGCCCATAGCCACCACCAGCTCTTCCTCCCGTGCACCGTAGCGTTGAATCCATCCACGCCCGAGCTCCGGCGATCGCCAAGGTCGTCGCCGGTGTCGTTTCCGACGTCCCCATGTCCAACCACTTGCCCCACTAGATGCGCACGATCCCCAGCTACGCGTAGCACGTCTCCGCCGTCGATTTGGTCACTGGAGGACCAAATCCGAAGCCCTCCGCCGTCTCGGCCTCGCCGGCGGCTCAACACCGGCGAGTTTGACCCAGTTTGATCCCTGGGTGGGCCCAGGTAGACCCCCCCTGAGTCTATGACAGGTGGGGCCGGTCTGCTAACTAATTTAGGATTAGTCTTAATTAATTTTAATTGAATTAGTCACTGACATGTGGGCCCAGGCCCCACTGACAGCTAATTAGTGTTAATCTAACCCTGTTAATTAGCTGAGAGGCTGACAGAAGGGTCCCACCAGTCAGGTTTGACCTGGGCTGGCGCCTTTGACCTGCTGAGGTCAGCTTGATGCAATGCTGACGCAGTAATGCATTTTCTGGATTTAACTTTATTCAGGAAATTCCAGAAAATAGTTAAAACTTCTAAAAATCATAGAAAATCAACCATAGCTCCAAATGCAAAGATTTATATATGAAAAATGATCAGAAAAATTCAATCTATCCGTCTGTAATGGTTTCATGCATGACAAAACAAGTTTACCTTGCTGTTTAAGAAGAATAAGGAAATGCACTATTAAGGCCATGTTTAATGAGCTAATATTTGAATCTTAGATTCAAATGAGTTCATTCCTTTCTATTATAACTTGCATTAGGCCAAGACACATTCATATTGCCATGTCATAGCATGCATCATATTGTTGCATATCGTCATGTGTTGATTGTGTTCCGATGTGTTTTTCGCGGTAGGTTCTGCCTTCGAGGATATTCACGAGTATCCAACTAAAGGGCAGTATCCCACTACCACTCCATCAGGCAAGCAACCATTGATCATTCTGATACAAACCCATGTTCTTGCTTCTGCTCTTATTTACTGCATTAAGACAACGCGATTCAAACTGCTGTGTGCTACGGTAGTTGAACCCTTATCCTCTGCATGACCTGTCATTGCCACAGTAACTAGATGAAACCCACTAGCATGTGTAGGAGTTGTTTGAGCCATGTATGTGATTCCTACCTTGCTATGCCTGCTATGCTTAGAGTTGTGTTAGGTCTGGTTCATCTGGGTGATGGGCTAGAGTGAAATGCTTATGTCGGTAATGTGAGGGAGGTGTTGAACATGTTTTGGTAAAGGTATCGATGAGAGGCCATGTAGGAGTACATGGTGGGTTGTTTCATTGAGGCCGTCCCTAAGAACTGAGATCTGTGTGTGTGACTTAAGATGCAGTTACTACCATACATTGGGCCCGAAACAAATGGACCCTCTCGGCTTCTTAACCACCCTAGTACTCTGTCCAGGAGTTGCAAATAGTTTCTGGTGTTTGTAGGTTATGTGTTGGCGGCCGTGCGTCGCGCTGACCCTAGGGGTGGGCTATGTTGCGGTAGATACACCGTGGCACGGTGTACCGAGTCACCCGTTTGGTGTCTCGGGAACCCTGTTCACATTGTTCGGGGCCGTATGTGGAAACCTCGGCCGGACTCCCTGCGGATGGAACCTGGATAGGCGATAAACCTGGACTAGAGACTTAAGTGTTTAGGTAGGCCGTGGCCGACACCCTCGCTGGGCTTCCGCTTGAAGGTTGCCGAGTACATGTCGTGTAAGCGGCGGTAAGTGGTGAAAGCGTGTATGAAGAAGTACACCCCTGCAGGGTATAAAACTATTCGAATAGCCGCGTCCGCGGTAAAGGACTACTTGGTTGCCTATACAGTTCATAGACAAGTCAATGGATACTAATAAAAGACTCAAGATAAGCGTGAGTACCGAGGATGGCCCTCTCGTAGGATGACGAGGGAGGATCCCCGGTGGAGTATTGTGATGGTGAGTAGTGGACTCGTGTGCGAAAACTATTTTACTGGTGGAGTTCCGTAGGATAGCTTAGCCAAGAGTCAAAGCTGGTTTGCTGCATTAACCCCACCACCTTCTTGAGGATAAGCATGTATAGTAGGATCTGATGTAAGACTTGCTGAGTACCTTTGTACTCATGTTTGCTTAATTACTTTTTTCAGACGACACCGCCCACTCCGATGGGTTCTACGTAGACCTTGACGTCGACGAGTGACTAGCCACCCAGGTGGTGATCCTGGCCATGGAGGGCCTTATGTAGATAGACAGGCTTCGAGAAGCCTTCCTTCTTTCTAGAGTCTGTACTCAGACTAGTTGCTTCCGCATGTGCTTGTATGTTTGTATGACTTGAGTGTCGGGTCATGTGACCCCTATCTGTATGAACATGTTATGTATGGCTCTCTGGAGCCTTTAAATAAAGTACTTGAGTTGTAGAGTTTTGTTGTGATGCCATGTTGTATGTACTCATATCAGGCATATTGTGTGTATGATTGAAATGCTTGGTATGACTGGGATCCGACAATCTAGTTGTTTATCCTTGGCAGCCTTTCTTATGGGGAAATGTAGTCTAGTGTTCCTCGAGCCATAGTAGTCCGCTACAGCCCGGTTCACCGGAGTCCTGCTAGCCCAGCACTACTGTTCAGGACACTTGACTGGCCGGCATGTGTTTCACTTCGTTCCTATGTCTGTCCCTTCGGGGAAATGTCACGCGGTGACTTCCGGAGTCCTGCCTAGCCTGCTACAGCCCGAGTTCCCCGGAGTCCTGTTAGCCCAGTGCTACAGCCCGGAATCACTCGCTGATGACCGACATGTTCGATGTGATTCATGTATGCCTGTCTCCATAGGTCCGTGCCGCTTTGGGTTCACGACTAGCCATGTCGGCCCGGGTTCTCTATCATATGGATACTAGCGACACTATCATATACGTGAGCCAAAAGGCGCAAACGGTCCCGGCCATGGTAAGGCGACACCCGTGGGATACCGCGCGTGAGGCCGCAAAGTGATATGAGGTGTTACCGGCTAGATTGATGTGACTTGGAATCGGGGTCCTGACAAATGCCCTGCCGGGTATTGGCATCTTGGAGATCGTTTTTCTCCCGGCTAACCTCGTAAGCACGTGCTCGCCAGCCTTTAGCTGTCGTTGAGCATGTTGCTCATCCCCTCGCACGACGTCCGGATTCACTCCGGGATCATCTGCAGAATCTATTGTCAGATTTGCATGCATGCCGAGTACTAACTGGTACATGTTATTCTTTTAGATAGAAACAAGTGTTACTAGATGGGGCCTTCTCGGACTCCTTCATTGCGGCAACTGCGGCCCGTAGCTGGGCTTTGCACTCCTCCAGCTCTTGAGACAACCGGGTATTCTTCTGCGTAAGAACCTATGCAAACAATGATCCTTAAATCAATTGTGCCAACTATTTCAAGTCTCAGGGGCTACTGATATACATAATTATTAGATTTTCTTACCCGTATATCCTTTACATATTGGCCCGTGGCTCGGGCAAGACCACTTTGAGCAGCTCAGATGTACGAAGCTCCTGAGTTGAAGGCATCGAACGCCTCTTGAGAGAAACAAGCGTCGCGGAGTACGGCCCGGGGACGCCTATGATTCATGGCACTCTACACTTCAGAATTCGTAGCGGACAGCCTATCCGCATCCTCTGTAGGAGGAACATCCGGTGTTGGCCCCACGTTAGCATCTGCCTCTAAGTCCGGCTCTGGAGCCCGGCTGGTGGAGGCTTGGCCAGCAGGCTCCCTGGATATGGTCCGGCGAGCATTTTTCCTGCAAGGAACCATGGACGTTATTATATTTTAAAAGACGACAACCATGGAGCAGAGTTCTTTTTCATACCTCTGCGACGGCGTCTCAGTCCTGACCGCCTTCCTTTTAAGCCTACCCGGCTTCTGTGCCCCTTGTTGGTGAGTCACTGCGGGTTCGGCTTGGCGTCCCTTGGGCCTTCCCTGTAAGACACCATATGTGTGCGGTAGGTGAAGTGCAAAAAAAAGGGATCCTTCTCGGAAGTTGGGACTCCGGTTTTACTTACATGCGATGTAGGGAGCAGTCCATGAGAATCGGCTATGATGGCCACCAAGGCACCGTTGCAACTTAACTGATAGAACGTCCTGACGATGAGCTCCACAAATGTGTCCAGATCTTCTTCGAGTCCGGGGTCGAGGGCCCGGTCAGGGTCCTCTGGTTGTGGAGACGGGATGTGGACCTCCCTCGTAGCTTTTCGCACTTCTGCTATGAAATAGCAAGGTAAATACTTATGACAAAGAATGCGGGAAGGTCTGGAGTAGAAAGTAGCAGCTCACCCAGTTTGGGGGGTTGTACATGGAGAATCCATCCCGTGGCTTAATGCGGATGAACTCCTCTTCCTCTCCTTTATATAAATCGGACAGTATTTTCGCTAGAGCAGCGATGGAGTCCGGTCCCTTACGACCGCAACGGGTGGCATCGTCTTCTCCATTAAAGTGCCACATGGGTTGTCCCCGATATTAAAGTGGCTGCACCCCCCGCATTATGCATATTGACATAACCTCGATTATTGTCCGGCCCATCAGTTAAAGGACCTCTCTTTTATCTTCCTCATGGGGGCTCTGAGGGCGCCAGCTGCGGCATTTTTTCAAAGGGGAATTATTGAACTCAGGAAGGCCCATCCGAATAGGGTCCGGAAGGGGGACGTCCTCCATATAAAACCACTCCGAAGGCCAGTCTTCGGATGTCTTCTTTGGAGTACCAGATAGGTATCCGGTCCCGGCGATGCGCCATATGTCGGCTCCGCCCACTTGATATATTGACCCCTCCTGTGTGTGGGGTACGAGGCAGAATAGCCTCTTCCATAGCTCGAAATGAGCTTCACAGCCCAAAAATAGCTCGCAAAAGGCGACGTAGCCAGCAATGTGTAATATGGAGGCGGGAGTAAAGTTATGCAGCTGGAGGCCATATAACTCCAGGAGCCCACGGAGGAACAGATGGATTGGAAATCCAAGCCCCCTTAATAAGTAAGGGACAAGGCATACCCTCTCCCCCATGGATGGGTTGGGAAAGCTCTCTGCTTGCTCCTCGCCGTTGTAAGTGGCAAGTCCGGCTCAAACAGGGACCATATACGCTGGAGGGAGAAACCCCTCGGTCTGTAACTCTACTAATTGGCTGTGGGGGACGGAACACTTCTTCCAATCGCTTGGCTTAGGGCTATGGGAGCGAGAGGAGGAGCTGTGAGGGCCGGCCATGATGGGATGGACCTTTTCTGGGCGCACTCCGATGGATACTCGCTGTGGGAGGATGGTGTGATATGGATCTGAGGATCCCTGTCTCTTTAAATAGACGATTTACTCACAAGGTTAGGGTGGCAAGTGTAAAAATGCCCCGACTTCTTGCATTCGCTCAACACGTGGAGGATAGCCATTATTAGGCGTGGAAGCCAAGGAGTGCAACATTCATGGGAAGCCGAACACTACTCGACAGATATTCGGAATTTGGAGAAGAACCTTCCTTGCAATGCCGAAGACAATCTGCACGCCAGACTCATCGTCATTGAAGCCTGGTTCAGGGGCTACTGAGGGAGTCCTGGATTAGGAGGTCCCCGGACAGCCGGACTATATCCTTTGGCCGGACTGTTGGACTATGAAGATACAAGATTGAAGACTTCGTCCCGTGTCCGGGTGGGACTCTCCTTGGCGTTGAAGGCAATCTTGGCAATTCGGATATGTAGATCTCCTCCCTTGTAACCGACTCTGTGTAACCCTAGCCCCCTCCGATGTCTATATAAACCAGAGGGTTTAGTCTGTAGGACAACAACAATCATAATCATAGGCTAGCTTCTAGGGTTTAGCCTCTACGATCTCGTGGTAGATCAACTCTTGTAATACTTATATCATCAAGATCAATCAAGCAGGAAGTAGGGTATTACCTCCATCGAGAGGGCCCAAACCTGGGTAAACATTGTGTCACCCGCCTCCTGTTACCATCCGCCTTAGATGCATAGTTCGGGACCCCCTACCCGAGATCCGCCGGTTTTGACACCGACACATGGTGCTGGGTTTTCTGCCATGGCACTCATCCTCGCACCCTACGCACCTGCCACCAACCGTGCGCAATGCATGCAGCGTACGTGGCGGAAACGGCATGGGTAGTGGGATGAATAGAATGGCAGTTACCTCCCCTTGAACATGGGCAAACCCATGGGCTATTGCGTGGGTAACCCCACGTCGTCCTCCATGACACACGGAAAAACCGGAAATTGATTCATTCACAGGTTAATGAAGAAGCAGGGAAGATATAAAGGAAGAGGAGAATCCCACCGCGGTTCGGCCTAAAGATTTGCGTGTGTACTTGTTGGGGCCTACCTCAACAATGCCTGGCAGCACATATGGGCCAGGCCCGGGGGATCCTGTTGGTACAACAAACATTTACATTTGTTGCCCAAGCTTATACACAGCGTGTCAGCAAAGGAATAACTACACCAACATCCAAAGCAAGGCCAAGCCAGAGAAGCAGCTCTATGTGAGATCGAAGAGCAGATCAAGAAGAACAAGACAAAACAAAACAGCAGAGCATCACCTTGAGAACGCCTCCCCTTCCGGGCAGTAGAGCCTGGCCGGGTCAAGGCTGCCCCAAGGACAAGTCCAAGACCCCGGCAGGCTTGTTGGGTCCGACAAGGGCAAATTTCCCCGCCAAGGCGCCACCGCTCCACTGCACTGCAGCGCAAATCAGTTATCAATGCGGTGTAGAGCCCCCAAGTGATTAAGTGGCTTCCACTAAGCACGTGGCAGCCATTTGGAAGACAGATTACCCTCGTATGAAACCCTTCCAGAGGCGTGTCAAGCAGATAAGCAGAAGATGATTAAGCGGCACGACAGGCTTGCCGGGCTGCTTCTTTAGCATGACACCTAGCAGTGCATTTAATGCACTTTGTCCTAACTGTCGGAGTTAGGTATGATAGCACTGTTAGCAATCTAATCATCAGATAAAGACTGTATTTCCACTGTGGTCACCCCTTAAGCTATGAAAGGAGGTCCAAGGCAACCTAGCAAAAGATCCATACCTTGGCAACGATACGTCTCCAACGTATCTATAATTTATGAAGTATTCATGCTGTCATATTATCATTCTTGGATGTTTTACAATCATTTTATAGCAACTTTATATCATTTTTTGGGACTAACCTATTGACCCAGTGCCCAGTGACAGTTGTTGTTTTTTGCTTGTTTTTTACATCGTAGGAAATCAATATCAAACGGAGTCAAACACCGCGAAACTTTGTGTGGATTTTTTATGGAACAAAAGACTCCCAATGGGCCAGAGCAGCACCTAGGGGGTGCCCCGAGGGGGGCAAAACCCACCAGGGAGCGACTGGGCCCCTAGGCATGACCATGTGGGTTGGGCCCACCTCGATGGCCTCCCGCACCCCCTCTTTGCCCTATAAAATCCCAAATATTCGAAAAACCCTCGGGGTTAACCTATATCAGAAGTTCCGCCGGTGCAAGGCTCTGTAGCCACTGAAAACCAATCTAGACCCCACTCGGGCACCCTGCTGGAGGGGAAACCATCTCCGGTGGCCATCTTCATCATCCTGATGGCCACCACGATAAGGAGGGAGTAGTCCACCCTCGGGGCTGAGTGTTTGTACCAGTAGCTATGTGTTTAATCTCTCTCTCTCTCTCTCTCTCTCTCTCTCTCTGTCTTTCTCTCTCTCTCGTGTTCTTGAGATGGCACGATCTTGATGTATCGCAGGCCTTGTTAATATAGTTGGATCATATGGTGTTTTCCCCTCTCTATCTTGTTGTGATGAATTGAGTTTTTCCCTTTAAGATTTCGTTGTTATCGGATTCGATACTTTTATGGATTTGAGAGCACTTGATATATGTCTTGCATATGAATACTCGTGGTAACAATGGGGTATCATACCTATTCACATGATATGTGTTTTGTCATTCAAATCGCGGATTCCCGCAGTGACATTGGGGTAATCTATGCATAGGGGTTGATGCACGTTCTCGTCTTTTGTTTCTCCGGTAGAAATCTTGGGGCACTCTTTGAGGTTCTTTGTGTTGGATTAAGTATTATGAATCTGAAATTATTTGGTGTTATTTTAGTATGTACTCTTGGATAGATCGATCGGAATGAATAGCTTCGAGGTGGTTTCATACCCTACAAACAATTTCTTCTTATGTTCTCCGCTAGATAGGAACTTTGGAGTGATTCTTCGTTGCACATTGAGGGATGGTTATATGATCCAATTATATTAGCACTATTGATAGATTGCACTAGCGAAAGTATGGACCCTAGGCCTCATTTTTAAGCATTGCAATACCGTTTTTGTGCCCGTTTACTATTTGCTACCTTGCTGTTTTATTTATTCAGATTATAAAAGTATATCTCTACCATCCATATTACACTTTTATCACCATCACTTCGCCGAACTAGTGCACCTATACAATTTGCCATTGTATTGGGTGTGTTGGGGATACAAGAGATTTCTTGTATTTGATTGCAGGTTTGTTTGAGAGGGACCATCTTCATCCTACGCCTCCCACGGATTGATAAACCTTAGGTCATCCACTTGAGGGAAAATTACCACTATCCTACAAAACTCTGCGCTTGGAGGCCCAACACGTGTCTACAAGAATAAAGTTGAGTACTAGACATCAAGCTATTTTCTAGCGCCGTTGCCGGGGAGGTTAGGTAAGCGTCACTCACACCCTGTCCATGAAGCTCTTTTCTGGCGCCGTTGCAGGGGAGGTGTGTAACGCCCTCGATGCGGCTATAGCTCCTACGTGTCGAGGCACGACTTAGAGGCATAACCGCATTGAAAGCAATGTCGCAAGTTAGGCAATCTTCACAAGATCCCATGTAATATAGATAATAAAAGGAGATGCATAGTTGGCTTACACTCGCCACGTCAATCAAAGTACATAAATAGCATTACATCATCCAAACACTCATGGCCCGACTACGACGCCAAAATAAAAGATCAACCCAACATGCGACACGGTCCCGATCGCCCCAACTGGGCACCACTACTGATCATCGGGGAAAGACACATAGTAACGGCGTAGTCCTCGTCGAACTCCCACTTGAGCTCGAGCGCGTCAGCTAGAACGGAGTCATCGGGTCCTGCATCTGGTTTGGAAGTAATCTGTGAGCCACAGGGACTCAGCAATCTCGCACCCTCGCGATCAAGACTATTTAAGCTTATAGGTAAGGCAAGGTAAATATGTGGAGCTGCAGCAAGCGACTAGCATATATGGTGGCTATCCTGTTCGCAAAAGAGAGCGAGAAGAGGAGGCAAAGCGCGAACGAATAACTAGAGAACAACCTGCGCAAGCATTACTCCAACACCGTGTTCACTTCCCGGACTCCGCCGAGAAGAGACCATCACGGCAACTCACACAGTTGATTCATTGTAATTAAGTTAAGGTTCAAGTTATCTACAACCGGACATTAACAAATTCCCATCTGCCCATAACCGCGGGCACGGCTTTCGAAAGTTCAAATCCCTGCAGGGGAGTCCCAACTTAGCCCATGACAAGCTCTCACGGTCAACGAAGGAATAGACCTCCTCCCGAGACATTCCGATCAGACTCGGTATCCCGGTTCTACAAGACACTACGACAAGTTAAAACAAATCCAGCAACACCGCCCGAATGTGCCAACAAATCCCGATAGGAGCTGCACATATCTCGTTCTCAGGGCACACTCAGATGAACACTACATACAACTAAAACCAACCCTCGAGTTGCCCCGAGGTGGCGCTGCAAGTGGCTCTGTTTGGACCAACACTCAGAGGAGCACTGGCCTAGGGGGGTTTAAATAAGATGACCCTCGGGCTCTGGAAACCCAAGGGAAAAAGAGGCTAGGTGGCAAATGGTAAAACCAAGGTTGGGCATTGCTGAAAAAGCTTTATTCAAGGCGAACTATCAAGGGGTTCCCACTATAACCCAACCGCGTAAGGAACGCAAAATCCGGGAACATAACACCGATATGACGGAAACTAGGGCGGCAAGAGTGGAACAAAACACTAGGCGAGAGGCCGAGCCTTCCACCCTTTACCAAGTATATAGATGCATTAAGATAACAAGATAATATAATGATATCCCAACAAGTAAATAATGTTCCAACAAGGAACGACTCCAATCTTCACCTGCAACTAGCAACGCTATAAGAGGGGCTGAGCAAAGCGGTAACATAGCCAATCAACGGTTTGCTAGGACATGGTGGGTTATTGGTTTAACATGGCAATTTTGGAGGCATGATAAGCAAGTGGTAGGCATCGTAGCATAGGCATAGCAAAAGAGCTAGCATCTAGCAAAGCAAAGATAGTAGTGATTTCAAGGGTATGATCATCTTGCCTGCAAAGTTGTCAGAGTTGACTGGATCCTCGAAAGAAAACTCAACGGGCTCCTCGTTAGCAAACTCGTCTCCCGGCTCTACCCAAACAAGACAAACAAGCAACAAGGACACAATCAACCACGTGCAAACTCGAACAACATGATGCAAACATGGTATGCTACGCGAGATGCGATATGTGATGCATATGCAAGATTTGACAAGGAATGAATGAACCTGGCCTCAACTTGGAAATCCAAGTGTGCCACTAGAAAGGTGGGATGATTTCACTTGAAAAAGATATAAAGATCAACGGAATCGGAGTCACGGTTTGGAAATGGCAAGCAATTCAAATGTGGCACCGGTCTGCGATATACAACAAGTAGCCATCTAAATGCAACAAGATGAACATGCTACAGCACCCAAACATGGCAACAAAATACATGGCATGGATCCATTCATGATTCTTAACAAAAGATGAACACTGAGCTACGGCTAATTCATCCATTAACAGGTTCAAACAAGCATGGCAATAATTCATTTGGCAAACAGATTTCAGACTTAGTGAATTTAACACTTGCCTGGAATTTCAGATGAGGTAGCACACTTTGGAGCATGAAAACTATATGCTACAGGAACTGAGCATGGCAAGGTAAAGCATGGCATGGAGCTACTCAAAGAGCTTAACAAAAGTCCCTTAGTGACCTTGAGCCAAAAGGGATCAGAAAATACATTTGCAAGCATGTGAACATGGCAAAAGCATAATCAGATCAAAGACTTGGTGAAAACTGGAGCATGCAAAAACAGATATCAAGTAGGCATGTTTACGAGCTCGATGCACTCACTACAGAGCAAGTCATGACAATCTAAGCATACACCCATCAAGAATACACATAATACAAGCTAGACATGGCAAGAACAATAACATAGCATGCACGGATCAGCTATAACATCCTTGGCAAAATTGCTAACAAGTAGACAATCTGCCCAGATTCACGAAATAGCAAAAGTAGAGCTCGATTGACTCAAGCTAGGTTGCTCCATAAGTGCAAACAAAGAC
Source organism: Triticum aestivum (assembly GCF_018294505.1). Lineage (NCBI taxonomy): Eukaryota > Viridiplantae > Streptophyta > Magnoliopsida > Poales > Poaceae > Triticum > Triticum aestivum. The sequence goes on along the minus strand of NC_057800.1, from coordinate 343,306,016 downwards.
ATGGATGGATATAGCACTACAAGATTAACAAAACATTCTTACTGATCATCGTCAAAAGAGGCACGAATCACTAGGAAACAACATGAACATATGGCATATTGAGATAAACAGATCAAGGACTTAGTGGAATTGCAAAGTTCCTGAAATCAGCATTAATAAATGCACCACTTTGCAAGCTTGTGCTAGTCACCACACATATCACAAAAATACATGGGTTGCACCTCTCCAAAGATGGCAAAGCACATAACAAAACATATGTAGAGCTTAGGGGCATATCATGCTGTCAGGACCCCGACTCGATGCCACATAGGTCTAGCATGTAACACCTCATATCACTTTGCGGCCTCATGCATGGTATTCCCACGGGTGTCGTCTTACTTTTGCCCGGGACCGTTTGCGCCTTTTGGCACACGTATATGATAGTGTCGCTAGCATCCATATGATAAGGAGCCCGGGCTGACATGGCTAGTCGTAAACCCAAAGTGGCACAGACTTACAGGGACAGGCATCCATGACCCAGCAACGAACGTGTCGGTCATCAGCAAGTGGGTCCGGGCTGTAGCACTGGGCTAGCAGGACTCCGGTAAACCGGGCTGTAGCGGGCTAACAGGACTCCGGTACTCAATGCGTGACATTTCCCCGAAGGGACAGACACATGAACGAAGAAGGACACATGCCGGCCAGCCTAAGTGTTCCGGAGCAGTAGCAAGCTACCATGGCTCAGTGGTAACACTAGGAGACATTTCCCGGTAAGAGAGGCTACTAAAGATAAACAACTAGATAGTCAGATCCCACACATACCAAGCATTTCAATCATACACACAATATGCTCGATATGTGCAAATACAACAAGGCATCACAACATGACTCTACGACACAAGTACTTTATTTAAGGCTCATAGAGCCATACATAACATACACATAGGTACGGGTCACACGACCCAGCATTCAAGTCATACAGTCATACAAACCAGCAGCGGAAGTAACTTGTCTGAGTACAGACAACTAGTAAAATAAAAGAGGCTTGGAAAGCCTAGATATACTACATGGTCCTTCACAAGCTCAGGATCACCACCTGGGCCTTAGCCTACTCATTGATGTCAACGTCTACGAAGAACCCATCAGAAGGGGTTGCAGCGTCTTCTGTAAAAATGTAAATTATAGCAACATGAGTACAAAAGGTACTCAGCAAGACTTACATTAGATCCTACATACATGCACATTATCAAGAAGGGTTGGTGGGGTTATTGTAGCAAGCCAGCTTTGACTCTTGGCTAGGCTATCCTACGAGACTCCAACTTGAAATGGTTTTGCGCACACGAGTCCACTACTCACCACTTCAATACACTACCGAGGATCCACCTCCGTCTTCCTACGGAAGAGCCATCCTCGGCACTCACACTTATCTTGAGGCTTTTAGTAGTTTCCATTTACTTGTCTATGAACTGTATAGGCAACCAAGTAGTCCTTTACCGCGGACGCGGCTATTCGAATAGATCATGTTAACCCTGCAGGGGTGTACTTCTTCATACATGTTTTCCACCACTTAGCGTCTGCACACGACATGTGCTCGGCAGACTTCAAGCGAAAGCCGACGTGGGTGTAGACCACGACCTACCTAAACACCTAAGTCTCTAGTCCAGGTTTATCGCCTATTCGGGTTCCATCCATGAGGAGATCCGGCCGAGGTTTCGCTCACAGCCCCAAACAATGTGAACAGGGTTCCGAGACACCTAACGGGTGCCCGGCATACCCGGCCACGTACCTACCGCATCACAGCCCACCCCTATGGTCAGCGCTGTCCACGGCCTCCAGTAGGCTACAAACACCAGAAACTACTTGCAACTCCTGGACAGAGGACTAGGGTGAATAAGAAGTCGAGCGGGGTCATATTTCAGGGCCCAATGCATGGTAGTAGCTGTATCTTAAATCACACATACAGATCTCAGTGCTTAAGGTCGGCTTCAATGAAACAACCCACCATGTACTCCTACATGGCCTCTCATCGATACCTTTACCAAATCGTGTTCACCACATCACTCTCATTACTGACATAATCATTTCACTCTAGCCCATCACCCAGATGAACCAAACCTGACACGACTCTAAGCATAGCAGGCATAGCAAGGTAGGAATAACACATACATATGGCTCAAACAACTCCTACACATGCTAGTGGGTTTCATCTAGTTACTGTGGCAATGACAGGTCATGCAGAGGAAATGGGTTCAACTACCGCAGCACACAGCAGTTTGAAACGCGTTGTCTTAATGCAGTAAAAGAGAGCAAGAGCGAGAACATGGGATTGTATCGATATGATCAAATGGTTGGTTGCTTGCCTGATGGTTCGATGCACTGATATGGTTCTTCGCTAGGGTAATCACGGTACTCCTCGGAGGCAGAACCTGCCGCAAAGAACACCGATACACAACCATCACCAAACAATGTGCGACAATATGATGCATGCATGAAACATGGCAATATGAGTGTGTTGGGCTAATGCAACTAAGACCAGAAGGGTTTGAACCAATTTGAACCAAAGATTCAAATTTCAAACTCATACATGGCCCTTTAAAGTGTTTTATCTTGTTCTGCATTAAACATCAAGTTAACTTGTTTAATCATGCATGAAAACAGTACAGATGGATAGATTGGATTTTTCTGATCATTTTTCATATATAACTTGTTTGATTTGGAGTTACAGATTAAAAGTTATGAATTTTTGAAGTTTAAACTATATTCTGGAATTTCCTATATTAGAATAAATCCAGAAATTAATTTATTGCGTCAGCCATGCGTCAGAATGACGTCAGGGTCGTCCAGGTCAAACCTGACTGTGGGTCCAGGGTGTCAGGGTAATTAGTTTAGTTAAAGTTTAATTAAAACTAAACCTATTTAGTTAACAGGGCTAGGCCCCACCTGTCATTGACTCATCGGAGTCAACCAGGGCCCACCCGCGGTCAAAGCCAGGTCGGCTGCACCGGCGTTTAGCCGCCGGCGAGCCCGACGCGGCGGCGGAAGTGGTTTTGACCGTTCCGGCAACCAAACGAGTCGCGGAGGCCATCGGAGTGGAGCTGAGGAGGAGCCGCAACTCTTGGTGGAGTCCGTTGGGGTCGGGGTGGCCGGAGTTGGCGCCGGCGACGACTTTGGCGGCCACCGGAGTTCGGCCGAAGGCGAACTTGAGGCTAGAGGGGCCGGTGAGGTGCGGGGAGTAGTTGGTTAGGTGCTACGTGACGTGGTGAGCACGATGGACACCAAGTGGTGGCCGGAGGGTGACCGGGAGCACGTCGGCGACGAGCTCCACGGCGATGGGTGCGGTTGAGCTCCGGGAGGTCACTACATAGCTCGGGGGCAAGAAAAGAAGGGAGGGGAAGATGGCTAAGCTCACAGGGAGTTCGACGAAACACTTGGTGCGGCCGGGGACGGGCCGGAGCGACGACGACGTTGAAGGGGATCTCCGGCGACGGCGGTTCGGTCGAGGTCGATGCGGTGGGCTCGGGCCTTGCGAGCGCTCGGGGCTCGGCTTGCTCGAAGGAGAGGAGGGTGGCGGAGCTCCTGGACACGGCGGCACGGCGTGGGGTTGACGGAGGGCGTGGCTACGGCGAGGGGGTGGCGGCGATGGCGTCGGCCATGGCGGGGGAACGTGAGAGAGAGGAGTTGGGGGAGAATGGAGGTGTCCTGGAGGTTCACGGCTCGACGTGGAGTTCATCCATCCAACAACGAGGCGAGGAGGTGAAGCAGGGCGACGGCCAGCTGCGTGGCGCACGCTACGGCCGCCGTCGGGCACCTGCCTGCCTGCCTGGCCGGCAAGCAGCTCGCTGGCGCGGCGCTGGGCTGGGCCGGCAGGTGGGCCGGGTGCTGGGCGCCAGGTAAGTTTTCTGTTATTCCCTGTTTTCTGTTTTTTTAATTCCTCTGCAACTTTGTTGAATTATTAAAAATACTTAGGAAACTCCTAAAATCACCAAACTACTCCTGGTCCATAGTTGGATTATTTCCAATATGAAACATTTTAGTTTGGAGATATTTGAGCATTTGAAATATTTTATATAATTTTAAATGCCCAAATTCAAATATCTATGATTTAATTCAAAGACCCTAAGATGGCCTAGGAAAATGTGCATCATTTCTGGCAGAGGTTATGACCCAAGACAAAAATGATGGGCATTTTAGAAGGGCATTTCAGGTTCATTGAAAAAGTTTTTAGTAAACCCTAGTTGGTTTCAGAGGGGGCTGGGGGTTCTGTCATCCCCATTTCAGGTTTCTGATGAAAGAATAGACATGATGCAACACTCTAATGCATGAACTAGCTAGGGTGTGACACATGCACTCAATAATCATGGCAAAAATGACAAATATCTAATTGGAGCAGCAGATCCGACAATTATATCAAATAGCATTCTTCCAATAGCATTTCGGGCATCAAGATGAATTCAAATAAAATGATGCAGTGAGATGAAATGATGTACTCTCTGCGACGAACATTTTGATATGCTATATGCCCAAAACGGATCTACGGATGCAAAGTTATGGCACGATGAACATGGCAAAATATTTAGGGTTTCGGGGCAAAAGTCAACCGCGAGATGAACTGGATCCAGATCTACTGTAGCTTGCACGGACTCCGAGGTTCGTCGGGAATGATGCCGCGGTGGCCGGACTTGCCGAGGTTCGTCAGAAGGAGCTAGGAGAGGACGGAGAGGGACTTGGGCACCGGATCCGCCGGCGGAGGAGGCCCGGGGCCGCGGTTGGAGATGGCCGGAGCGAGTGCGGCGACCCGGCGACGATGCGGCGGTCCGGCCACCGGAGTAGAGGAGAGGGCGGCGCCCTGGCACGGCGGTGCGGAGGAGCCGCGGAGGGAGGCGGGCGCCGGCGTAGATGCAGGCGGGCGGTGGGGAACGGGCCGTGCGGGAGCCCGTCTCGGGCTCGCGGGCCGGCGGCGCGGGAGGCGGCGATGTGGGGCGCGCGGGGACACGTGGCGCCCTAGGATTGGAGGCGGTGGGTGGCGGACGCGTCCGGCGCCGTCCGGACGTGTCTGGTGGCGGCGGAGACGATTTTTTTAGGGTTTGGGGTGGAGGAGATCCGGGATTTCGAAAGGGGAAGGTTTATATAGACATAGAGGGAGCTAGGAGTGTCGAAATGAGGTGCGGTTTTCGGCCACGCGATCATGATCGAACGCTCTAGACGATGGAGAGGGTTTTGGTGGGTTTTGGGCCAAAATGGAGGGGTGTTGGGCTGCAACACACATGAGGCCTTTTCGGTCCCTCGGTTAACCGTTGGAGCATCAAACAAAGTCCAAATGGTACGAAACTTGACAGGCGGTGTACCGGTAGTAAACCAAGGCCGCTTGGCAAGTCTCGGTCCAATCCGAAGATGTTTAATCCCCACACACGAAAGAAAGGTAGAAAAGACCACCGGAGGAGAACGAAGTGCCGGAATGCAAAACGGACAACGGGGAAAATGCTCGAATGCATGAGACGAACACGTATGCAAATGCAATGCACAAGATGACATGATATGAGATGCATGAAAAACGACAACAACACACGGAGACAAAAACCCGAGCCTGAGAAAATAAAATAACTTAACGCCGGAAACGACAAGAGTTGGATTACATATTAGGTAAATCATATCCGGGGTGTTACAAGGTGAGTGCTTGAAGGTATATATTTAGATCTTGCAATTGAATCTTTTAGTTTCTTGTTTTATCACTAGTTTGGTTTATAAAGAGAAAACTACAAAAAAAATGGATTTGAAGTTGCATCATATTATTCCTCTTTATAATGTCTTTCATGAAAATGATGGGAAGGAAAATTGTGCTAAATTGATAGAAGAAGAATTCTATAAAATGTTCGGCACAAAATATTTGAATGATGATCATGATTGCAATGTTTTAGTCTGAATTCTTTGAATATCCGTGATGCTAATGATATGCAAAGCCATGAGCTTGCGGATGCTATATTTGATAAAGATGATACTTTTAGTCCCCCAAGATTTGATGTGCAAATTTGTTATAATGATTGCATTCCTCCTATTTATGATGATTATATTGATGAAAGTGGATTTGGAGAGGAGATGACTTTATTTAATGATGAATCCACTATTTTGGAAGAGGTTTCAATTGACTATGATAACAAAGTTGTTATCTATGCTGATTATGGTGATAACATGTATGCTATATTGAATAATGATAACCATGAAATGTGTCATCATGATTTTAATTTTCAATCACATGATAGTTATTTTGTTGAGTTTGCTCCCACTACTATTCATGAGAATAAATTTGCTTATGTGGAGAGTAACAAAATTTCTATGCTTGTGGATCATGAAAACAATTCTTTATGTGATAGTTATATTGTTGAATTCATTCATGATGCTACTGGAAATTATTATGAGAGAGGAACATGTGCTATTAGGTATTGCAATAATATCAAGTTTCCGCTCTATGTGTTGAAAGTTTTGAAGTTGCACTTGTTTTTCCTTCCTATGCTAGTTGATTCTTGCTCCCATAAGTTGTTTGCTCACAAAATCCCTATGCATAGGAAGTGGTTTAGACTTAAATGTGCTTGCCATGTGATTCATGGTGCTCTTGTTATGTTTCAATTCTTTACTTTTATGCGAGCATCATTGAAATCATCAAGCCTAGCTAAAAGGCTCTAAAGAAAAGCGCTTCTTGGGAAACAACCAAGCATTTACCCCTACTGTTTTTATGTGTTCACATGATTAGGCTACTGTAGTAATCATGTTTTATAGCTTTCGTTTCAATAAAGTGCCAAGTAAGACCTTTGGAATACTCTATGGTGATAGTTGATTTGATCTTGCTGAAAAATTGAAACTTTTGTGCTCAGGAAAACAATTCTCATTTTTAACAGAAGCGTGATAAAATTCTGATTCTTTTTGCAGAAGATTAATAGACAAATTACCTAGGATTTCCTATTTTTCAGAATTTTTGGAGTAGCAGAAGTATGGTTGGAGTACAGATTACTACAGACTGTTCCGTTTTAACAGATTCTGTTTTCAATGCATAGTTTGCTTGTTTTCTTATTTCCATGGCTTATATTGCTCAATATAAATTGTGGAGATGATAGATACAATAGGCATTGTGTCGGATCTCGGGTTCCGGCAAAACCCTCAAGGTTCGAACACTGGGTGCGCACAAAGATCTCCCCCTGCCAACTCACGCCCTCAACCTCACCACAATCTCAAAGGCAAGCTCGACGAACCCGCAACACAAGGGACACAAGATTTATACTAGTTCGGGCCACCATTTTGGTGTAATACCCTAATCCAGTGTGGTGTGGTGGATTGCCTCTCGGGCTGAGGATGAACAGTCCAAGGGAAGAACAGACTCCTGAGGTGAGGTGTTCTTGTGCTTGGTGGGTGTGTGGATGGGTTGGATCTAGTCCAAGTTGAGATGGCTGAGGCTCTGCCTGCTTGTCTATGCCCTCCTACTGTGGTGGCTAATCCAATTTATAGAGGCCCTGGTCCTCTCCCCAAATATTGAGCGGGAAGGGAGCCAACAACGGCCGATTTGAAAGGGGATAGCTAGTACAAGTTATCCTGAAAAAAGCAGTCTTCGCCTGCCAAAGGCTCCGGTGGTGATACCACCTTGGGCTCCATGGTGACCTCTGTCTTGCCATCCTGCTGGTCTTGGTCTCATTGCACCAATATGGAAACCTTTGCTTGACGCCTCGGTACTCTTTGCCTGCGCTTGCCTCCTTAGCACCAAAAAGGGAACAAGGACACTGTGCGCGCTGGCGCCCGCCTAGTCTCGATCGTCATGGCTCACGTCATTGGAACCTCGCGAGGTTTGCCTGGCCTTGATCTCTCCGCTCCTCGCGAGCCAGCCTGGTGAGGCCACTCCCGAGGAGGTCTTGTGTCATCCGCCTCACGAGGCTTGGCCCCTTGCGAGGGTCTTGAATGCTTGTTGGTGAAGATGGGCCTTACGGGCCCGCTTGTAGAGCCACGCCGTGGGCCGCAGGCAAGCAAGTCTGGGGACCCCCGTTCCCAAAACACCGACAGTAGCCCCCGAGCCTAGGGGTCGCTCGGGCTTGGCTTCGAGGCGAAGCCAAAGGGCAAGTGCGGTGCGCCGTGGGCCCCAACAGCCTGCGCCCTTGGTCGACGCGTGGCGGTTGATTGGACGTGGGCGTCTCCGCTTCCCCATGTTGTCTCGGCAACTGCCCGACTGTCAAAAGGCTGGTGTAGACAGTGCTTGCCTTCACTACTTCCTTTCTCCTTGTTCCAGATCCCCTTCCTCGCTCCCTGCTTCCGAAATCTCTAGATCTACTCCCATCCCCTTCCGCATTAGCGTCCAATGGCGCCCCGGAGAGTCAAGCCTGCCTCGTCGCTGGCTTGGTATGATCCAGCTCTCGACGCGCCCAACGTCTCGGAGAAGAACCTCGCAGCCACGCGCTTGCTGACGGAGGGGGAAAGCAACGAGAGGGGGAAGACTGAGCTCCGGGCCGGCGCCGACATGGCGGAGTTCGAGGGAAGCACCTTCTTCCCCCTCTTCACGAGCAGCATCGTCGCAGGGCTGGTTCACCCCTTCTCTGACTTCTTCTACGAGGTCCTTGCCCACTACGAGCTGTAGGCGCTGCATCTTCATCCCAACTCTATCCTTCTCTTGTTGATCTTCACCTACTACTGCGAGGCGTACCTCGGTGTGATGCCGTCCGTGGCTCTGATGTGCCACTTCTTCTTCCTCCGCATCAACGAGGGTCATAGCTCCGGATGTGCCAATTTCATCGCGGCTGGCAAGGCCAACTCAATCTCGAAGACTAGGAAGAAGGCCGATGGCTTCAGGAGCAAGTGGGCCATGATGGACGCCAAATGCGTCCACCCACGCTTGATGCGGCCAAGGGAGATGCCCCGGTCCAAGAAGGGGTGGTCTTGCGCGAAGCTCACTGATGAGCGGGCGACGTTGGTGCTGGAGCAGATGAACGCCGACCTGAACCCGGGCAATGCGAAGGCGGCAAAGGTGCCAGGGGCCATGCTCCTGAGGGAATTCCTGACACTACAAAAAAAGACACATCCATGACATTTTGGGCCGAACGAAAAAAATTTCTGTCATACATATGACACTTCTATGACGATAATTGTGACAAAACCCGGTATCATCATAGATGTGGTAGGCTCCTACTTCTATGACAGAAAATGGGCTTTTCGTCCTGGGCGGGCCGGAGACGCAGCTGCATGACATTCTTTGGGCCGTCCATGACGGAAAAAACCATGGTAGAAGCGAGGGCAAGGAAATTTTGGGGGAGTTCCCGGTTACGGTGGGAGGTCAGGGGCCGAGTGATGCGCGTTTCTCTCGTACACGTACGCGCGTGTGTGCGAGGCGTTGGCTCTAACTGAACCCAAGCGAGGCGTTGGGCTCTAACTGAACCCGAGCGATTGCACTGCAGGCTACGCGTTACTGAACCCGAGCGATCGATCGATGGCTGTTAACTGAACCCGATCGAGCGATTCCTTCGCTACTGCTGCTAACTGAAGCCGATCGATG